>NC_140935.1:139954509-140357009 GCF_014529385.1 Adiantum capillus-veneris | reverse complement strand
TTACATGAGACATATTCCACATGTGGAGAATATGAGTTTCTGGACTGACACTGGCGCCATTATTTCAATTATGTGTCACGACAAAGTCCCTAGGTGCTGGTCACATCTGTTTTCTAGACCATTTTTAGCACGACGTATCAGGAGCAATTTCATGGCCAGAAATTGTCGGATACTTAGAATGACTTGTTAAGGTACAAGTACTGCTAAACAAAATTACAGATGGTTGTTTATACATATAACAAGGCTATAAGTTGTTAATGAAAAAGTTTCATTGTCTGTACCTAGAAGTGATCAATGTTTCACCTTCTATTGTGATTCAGACGTTTCAGCAAGGCTTGCAAAAGATTGCAACTAAAAGTATTTAGTTTCTTTTCAGAACTATTTACATTCCTTTTAATGCGTGCTAGGCGCATCCCAGTTGCCATAAGTATTGGCAAGGATCATTATGGATATACAGGTTCGGGTTAGTTTTTCCTAAATGCATGCACACTAGGTGTTATGGGCCCTAGTGTTTAGCAAAGGCTGATTTGGAACGGCATGCATATTCTTCAGGTTGTTGCTTATGAAGCATTTTGCACTCTATGTGCACTATCTCTATGAGATTACTTTTGGGTCTACTAATCACCAATAGAGGTCATGGCTCGGTTTGGGCGTTTCTGGATTTTTTCAAGTTAACCACGATGGTTATTTCGGACACGGTTGATGTTATAGAATTGATATTTTATTATTTATTGCAGCTGGCAGGTGGAAAAGACTAGACCCAGCTTGGCCTATGCGAATGGATATGTTTATCATGTAATTTTATTATTCAAGTGCTCTTTTATGAGCTTTGGCCATTTATGACCGGCCGGCCAGTTTGTAACCAATTTGACCATTCAAGAAATCTATATAACAAATACGTACAAGAGGGAAATGGTCACTCTTGCACGGGGGGAGATTGCACCCAGTGTCTGCGTTGCTCTTCTCATCTCTCCCCTCTTCTCTCTCGCCACACCGGCGTAGCACTCCGCTATAGGAGGTGCGCCTGCACGTGCTCTCTCAACCTTTCTTGCTCTCTGTCTCTCTCTGTTCGTGTATCTTGCGATCATGCGACCACGTGATTGTGCCAGGTATGCCGATTAGCTTGTTTTATGCTGTTTATTGTGTTATTTCGGATATTTTGCAGGGCAGCCACGCTCCGTTCGTAGCAGTGGTATCAGAGCTTGGGCTGCGTTCTCGGGTTTGCAATATTCATGCCTACGGAGATTATCAGGATTTAAGATAAGTCATGTTTACTGGAGCGTAACTTATCTTGTTTGAAAATATGTATGCGAAAAGATTATCATTGCTCTCATGATTTCGAATTTGTTTGGATTTTTTTAGAATTGTAAATTTTTATGAGCTAGTGAATGAAAATAATAATAATAATAATAAATAATATGTTGACTGATTATAATTAATCATATGAAGCTAATTATGCATGAGGAAATGAGGAGTTTTGTTGCATATGGCTATAGAAAAGGCTAGTTGGTGATATTAATATGCATATATAAGAGAGATAATCGTATTATATGTAGGGAAGATTTCATGCCTACAATTTTCCCTATATAGAGACGTAGTAATTACGGGTGCAAGCGGCTAGACGAAGAGATTAGCAGACAAGATTTGATGACTGTAAATATAAAGTAAAGGAATCATGCTAAACGAATAATCTTCAAATACATTTCCAGTAACTAGGAGATATTGTACAAAATGTAGATAACTGAAGGATCTTCATGATCTTGTAATAAATAAATAAATAGATAAAATTTATTTGAGAGGGCAATCGACTCAGGAGTAAACGCTGAAGCAGTTTTTATAGACCCTAATATAATGAATCTGAGAAGAAGCCATCGCACTTCATCTAGTGAGAATGACCCTCAGACTGTTTTTTTTCATTTTCAAGTCACTGATAAGCATAGTATCACTTATTTTAATTAAAGCAAACTCAGCAATATCGTGAGTCTGCACTACACTAGTGACGAATGATCACAGCCATGGAAGATCGTTAAATCCAAGCGGCCATGCACTGGTCGCCTTCCTCTCCCTCTTTCTTTCATGCAAGCAGCCAACCATAGTTCAACTGCCTCTTTCTGTCGTCCTCAACCACCCAGCCGCCGACTATAATGATCACCAACTACTTCTCACTCTCATAGTTATCTCCAACGTCCTACTCTCAGTTGCTCGTGGCCATGACACAGCACACTACAAGAGGTTCTTCATATTAGCGACGCTCACACAGCGACGCTCAAAAAAAAATTTCCCGGCGTCGCTATGAGCGTCGCAAATTTATTTGTAAATTTGCGACGCTTATAGCGACGCTCATAGCGACGCCGGCTGGGGTAAAAAAAATAACCGAGCGCGCCCAAAAACTCAGATCTCAGATCTGAGTTTTTCGACGCCCTCAAGCAAAGAGCAGGTAACGCTCTCCCTCACTCTCTCTCTTTCTCTCTCTTTTTCTTCTCCACACACACACACACACACACACACACACGAGGAGAGGAAGGAGAGCCAGGTATGCTCCTTCCCTCTCCTCATTCTCATGTTCCCTTCCCCTCTTTCTCTCTCCCTCTCTTTCTCTCTCACACACACACATACACACACACACACACACAGTGTTTTGTGAGAGAGAGAGAGAGAGAGAGAGAGAGAGTACAAACAAAAACAAAAACGCACACACACATACATGAACAAAGAATGCACACACATTGAGAGAGAAAAAGAGAGAGAGAGCATGCATAAACAAAAAACGCACGCATTGAGAGAGGAAAAGAGAGAGAGAGAACATGCATAAACAAAAAACGCACACATTGAGAGAGGAAAAGAGAGAGAAAACATGCATACGATCCAAAAAAACGCACACACATTGAAAGAGAAAGAGAGAGAAACTAATTTAACGTCGTAGGAAACTAATTAAAATTAAAAGACCTAAAGATCTAACCGACGAGGAGTTGAACTGAAGACCTATTATTCAAGAGAGAAATGGCATAATCAATCTATCATACTTGGCATGGGTGATAGAAAGGTTATACCGTTTATCTCTTTTTATTGGCACACACATCCACACACGCGTACACACACAAGAAGAAGAGAGTTATAACGTCGTAGGAAACTATCTTAAAAGACGTTAAAGATTAGGTTATATGTAGACTTACATTAAATTAGATTTAGGTTTATTTTTAACTAGATTTACGTTTATTTAAGCTAGATTTAGATTTACGTTATATTAGATTAGATTTAGGTCTCCATAGACTGCGATGCCTACATGAAGCGGGTGAAGAAAGCCCTCAATGGAATATAGGGTATTGCTGTCTTCACTCATGGTGGGCTCCGTCGATCCAAAAGTACTGGTGAAATGTCTTCAGAAGATAGGGAAGAAGGTGGATCTTCAGGGCGGCAAGAGTCACTACATCCCCGACACAATGACCATCTAGACAACCTCGATCTAGTCATTAGACTTACGTTAAATTAGATTTAGCTTTATTTTTAGTTAGATTTACGTTTATTTAGATTTACGCTTATTTACGTTAGATCGAGTCCACGCAAGAATTACTTACGGTTTAGGGTTTAGAGTTAGACGAACAGTGAAAAGATCTACTGTGAAAAGATGTTAAGATGAAGTGAAGTGCTACAGCTAGAGAAGAGGCAAAGGGATTTTGTCCACTACATGCAGTATCATGTAGACGTGGGTGTGTAGATTTCTTGTACCCACAAATATAGGTATTGACCAATAAAGACGAGATGATAACCCGGTGGTTCTGATCTCCGTGCACCTCTAGACCGAGGTGTGCGGGGATTGGACATGACTAGAGAATGTGAGATAGAGAGAGAGAGAGAGAGAGAGAGAGAGAGAGAGAGAGAGAGAGAGAGAGATAAGACGAAGAATGCCAATAGAATATTAAATTTGTTGTCCAGGTTATAAGTTTTTTATCCTCATTATGAGTAGCGACGAGGATGTGGGACTGTCCAATCGAAACACCTATCTCTCAACGAGGGTCTTATGTCCTTGTAATCAATGCAAGCATGCTGTGCGACGGACAAGACGTGTTTCTTTGCAGCACGTTCGCGAATTTGGCGAGTTCGATCCATCTATTATAGATCGAGTTGTTGCCAATTATAACTCGTTGGACTCTGACGCTGGCCAACAAGCAGCAATCTTGCAACCCAATAGACGTGTTCGCAGGCGCTTTGGTCAAGCAACATATGTGAGGCCACAAGATGTAGCCTCTGACAGCTCGGGGGATGATCATGCAGAGCACATTCCCAACGAGGCAATGTCTGAGCCCGAGATTGATGAAATGATCGAGACGATCATGGATTCAGAAAGGCTTATCTATGATGATATGAAAAGTGAAGCCGATACGTCATTGTATAATGGAGCACGTATGTCTAGATTGAAAGCACTCCTGGTTCTTCTCAACATGCAGGCAAAGTTTGGATGGAGTGACACTAGCGTCACTGCGCTTTTCAGGTGATCTATTACAATTAGTTTACTTTAATAGAACTCTAAATGTATAATGATCTGATAGATTTTTACACGACTGTATCATATTTTTATGTTGTGTAGATTGCTGAAAGAGCACATACTACCAGCTGACAATGTGATGCCAGATTCCCGAGATGAAGCAAGAAAGATTTTGCGAAACTTGGGGATGGATTACAATTCTATCCACGCTTGTCCTAATGACTGCATTCTTTTCAGAGGGGAATACACAGACATGGAGAAGTGTCCGAAATGTGATTCCGAAAGATATCGAGTAGATCTCCACGGGACAAAAATTCCACAAAAGGTTTTGCGACATTTTCCTTTGCTTCCTCGCATCAAGAATTTCTTCGAATGTAAGGCCATGGCCGCCCTAGCATCATGGCATGAGGAGAATAAATCTTCGGATGGTGTGCTACGAATTCCTGCAGATTGCGCAGCCTGGAAACATATAGATGGAACATGGTCGGATTTTGCCAGGGAAGCTCGAAATTTGCGCTTAGGCCTGGCTATGGATGCCTCCACACCAGCCATAGCATCGCCGTCTACGCCAGGTTTTGCACGGCTGACTGTTCCTAGAAGCTACACACCTCTACCTACTCCGCCAGGAGCCACCCCACTCGACACTCCTCGCTTCGGGGCCCAGACGCCGGTGGAGACACCTGACGTCCGTACCCCCATCGACACGCCGCTAGAGACCCCTGCCGGGACACCCAGGTTCACGCGTCACCGGCCAGAGGGCTTGCCTTACTCCGTCGACATCAGCGGCGGCATCATCATGGATGATGACGGCAAGAAGGTGATCTCGCGCATGCGTGGTCTTTGCTCTCAGCTGTTTAGACACTATATACTAAACAAATGGAGTGAAGTACCAAGTGATTTAAAAAACAGAGTCATCAGCATACTTCATGATGAGTTTCCTGTTCCAACACGGGATCAGCGCTTCAATGAAGACCTGATGAAGATTCGAATGCGCGAATACTGCAAACACAAGCGTTCCGAAGTGCAAAAAGCAATCAAGAATGGGTGGAACAGGCCAGATTGGCTGGCCAAAGAAGATTGGAAGAATGCGAAGAAAGCAGCGCGCGAGAATCCCGACAAGTGGAAGCAACAAAAGGATGCAGCCAGAGCGCGAGTAGAGGCAGGGAGCTCGCACCACTTGGGGAGCGGTGGATGGGCATCATTTGAGGCCGATTTTGTAAGTCTTTTCACATTGCTCTTTATGCATGTTCGATAGTTTAGGGTTTATGAGTTTTTTAGTTCTAACATAATGAAATCTTTGTATGTTTTGACAGTGGTCGATGACAGGACGTGATCCCACACCGTACGAGCGCGAGTACGCAGGCAGGAAGGGCTTAAACGCCCTGATGGACATTCTCAGTTCTCGCGGCGGCATGGTTAGTATTAGGGTTTACTCTTTTTTATTTTTTGTATTGTTTTATAAATGTCGTTATATGTTTATATTTACTGAAAACTGTCTTATTGTCTTTTTTTGCAGAATCCGACAGATACGCCGCTTGGACGCGATGAGACGTCTGACTAGACGACGTCAGTTTAGCCGTAGCTAGATAGCATTAGTTTAGGGTTTCTCATAGCTTATGTATCATGAGACGGATTTTATACGTCTTTTTGAACCATGTATATTATTACATTTGTCACCGCAGTTCCTTTTGCCAATAAATTCTTTATGCGTATGATGTTGTACAATTGTCATTATTACATTTGCCAATCAATTCATTTTGCTTATGATGTGTACAATTGTCAATTTTGCAAACAATGCGTCTTGTGGGTGACTATTTTGGGTCTCTTATCTACCTTTGCACTTTTTTTTAAAAAGTGAATCAAGTACAATATGGTTGATGGGTGGCAGGGCATTCAATGCCCTGCCACCAAAAAAATATTCTCTCGGGCGTCGCTATAAGCGTCGCTATTTATGGCTCTGTAGCGTCGCTATGAGCGTCGCTATAGTCTTCTGTGAGACCGTCGCTATAGGCGTCGCTATATGCGTCGCTATATAGCGACGCTGATAGAGACGCATATAGCGACGCCTATAGCGACGCTCTCGTAGCGACGCTCGTAGCGACGGTTTTAGCGACGCCGGGGGTTATAAAAACCCAATGTATTTCCGTCGCTAACAGCGTCACAAGAGCACACAACCTCTTGTAGTGAGCATGCAATCGCATGTGCCCTCTTCCCATCTCTCTCTCATTTGCTGGAAGACCACCCACCCAGCAGTTCCACTGGAAGTCTTCAACCCCACCAACTAGCCCGACTGGCGCTGCTGACTCTCATGCCATGCAGCTCCTCTAATTGCATCTCTCTCTCACTACAACCGCCAGACCAACCACCGCTCTTCACTTTTCTTTTGCATGCGCAACCCACCCTCCACACAGTCCCTTTTGCAGCATGCATCTACTGGCAGCTTTCTCTCTCTCTTTTCCACCCTCTCACTCAATTATCGCCAAGTATAGGTCCACACAGTACCGGCAGTTGGAGTCTCTCTCTCTCTCTCTCTCTCTCTCTCTCTCTCTCTCTCTCTCTCTCTCTCTCTCTCTCTCTCTCTCTCTCTCTCTCTCTCTCTCTCTCTCTCTCTCTCTCTCTCTCTTTCTTTGCATGGCGGCACCAACTCCCACTCCCTGATCGCTGTGAACGGGTGGTTGCTTACATGCTACATCAGCCAATAAGGAGCATGCAAACCAGTTGTCTCAATTTTTATTTTTATTTATTTTACACTGCATTCAAAGGTTGCCACTCAGCTCACCTACGAGCATCTCTCTCTGTCTTCAGTCATCGCCACCCTTTTTGCTTGGCCAACCACCAAACTGACACACACACACACCCCATCTCAATATCTCTCTCTGTCGCTGGTTCACCACCATACATCTGCCTCTCTCTCTCTCCGGTCGCCAACCACTCCCATGCAGAGGTTCTCTCATCCCCCGCCCCACTTCTCATCACTCGGTGGCCGCATGCAGTCTCCAACCACTCCTTTGCGGCTGTGATCGTCTGCCAACCAACCCTTATCGTCCCGCTTCTCTCCCTCAATTGATGCAACCTCCCGACACTCCTTCTCTCTCTCTCTCTCTCAACCAATCAACCGATCCATACGAACTCTCTGCTCTCCTTGTTGGCAACAAGGAATGGGCAGCACCACCTTTGCTAGTTCCTACCATCGGGAAAACAGACGAACTCCTTACAATATTGTTATCAGTGTGGCACCAAGCCTTCCATGGCGTGCGCTGATCAGTTATAAGATCGATTCTGCTTAAGTATGTGTGACCACCAGAGATGTAGCACCAAGCTAGGGCACCTCAGATTTGCACGCCTCATCCACTAGCAGCTAGTGCTCATTCGACAGCTCCGACATAAAACCAGGGCCTGGACCACTCTCTATTAATGCAAAATGCATGGCTTGGCGCTCCAAGGGTTTCTTGTACATGCAGTAGCGTGCGCCCCGAAGCTCGATCTAAATTTTTTCAATGAGAAGCTCTTTGTTGTTGAGCTTGCTCTGGAAGAACTTTTACAAGTTGCCCAAGCTTCTGAATCCTTGTGGGTTCCTCATCCTTCCTATTCCACCACAGGTGATCCTCTCGAATGTATTGATCATGATGTTTATGTCGAGCGGTTCCCTTGCGACAATTGGCCCTACGCCTACGGGGCTACACTCCGAGAGTACCTGTCACACTGGCCTTGTCATCATGAATTCTCCCTCCCTTGTTGAGACCCTATGGATGTGGGATGCTGGGCAGAAATGTTCCCTTCCATTATCTCCCAAGTTCACACTGTTGAGATCCTTTCTACTGATGGCGCCATTCAGTTGATGTACTCAAAATTTCAGCTGCCTACCCAATTGGTTTCCACTCGGGAAAACTACATCTTGAGATATTTGAAGCGCGTAGGCCATCTATAGGTTGTTGTAGACGTCTCGATCGATAGTCTACGTGGGAACCCGCCCACGATGCGAAAAGCGCCCTTGTGGCTGTGTTATTGAGGAGATGCCCAGTGGATATTCCAAGGTCACTTGGGTAGAGCATGTGGAAGCTGATTCTAGAGGGGCTCACAATTTGTATCAATCATTTGTTAACTGCGGTATGGGATTTGGTGCTCAATAGTGGCTATGCACATTGCAAAGGCAGTGTGAGAGAATTGCAAGTATCTTAGCAAATAATGTACCAACTAGAGATATGAATGGCCATGTGTGGAATACACTAGTCATAAATGCTTCACTTCTTTAAGAATGTGTTCATTGACTAACAATTGAGGTATTTCTATAAGCACTCTGAAACCTATTGCTAACAATCTCGTGCAACTACCTCTTGCGTAATCAAAACAATACCGCTCACAAAAGAAAAATCTCATTCTATCAGCAGTATTGGTCAGTGTTTTCTTTAAATTGAATGATTTTTTGAAACTAGCTAAGCACAACCAAGGGTGTTTGATGTTGATGCTTCTGCATTTTCCTACGATGTCCCACCTTTTCCCCTATTCTCGAAATTACACCGTGTGTCACAAAATATTGAATGACATTATTGGTTTGTCCAAGCTAATCTATATTCTTTGTAAAATCATTTACAAATGCACCCACATTCACTACTCTATTCACTCCAAGTCCTTACAGGGACACGATACTTCATAAGAAGCTAATAATTAACATGCTATCACGTTTGCAATACTTTTATAGATATGTAGGTCAGTTGTTGTCACCCTTCCTGTTGTAATTTATCAACCGTTGTAGACAATTATTTGGTGCTAACAATTGACAGTCAGGTATTCTCATTATTCCCCTTTTTGTAGTTAAACTCTCCCACTTTCAATCCTAACTTTGCGTCCGTTTTACCATTATCAACTTTGACAATATTGATGTGCAATTTAATTATTTTTGGCACCTTGTCTTTAGTAATTGCTACATTGCTACTCCCTCTGTCATACAAGATTGTGCCAAACTCCTACCTGTGTTTCCTAATACCATTCAAAGAGACAACACGGCTCTCTCGACACGCATACTCAAGGACACCCATTCCAAACCCTCTTGGTATGTACTCGCATACGTCACTCCTCTTTTCATATCTTAGTTCTTTGCATTATGTTCCACGCAGAATACTCAAACACTGCTAAGGTCCTGCCCTCTAAATGTATTGAAAGATGATTTGTCTATAAGCTATGCAGCTACTCATGTGAGCTACAGTGCTCTGGGATAGTGCACAACAATTTGTAAGTACTTTGATATATTGCACTGTGATGTCAACAACATAATAAATATTTTTTCCTTTATGTCTTGCCTAGTCCATTGGTCACGCACACACAGATTCGCCGATCTAGGCAGTGTGTAGATACTCATCTTGGTGCAGATCCGCCGATTTAGGCAGCACATTAATAAACTTCAGGTTTATGATTTTTAAACAAATATCGAATGCAGATCCGCCGATTTAGGCAGCATTAGTGCAGATTCGCCGATTTTGGCAGCACACTTTATTGGTGTAGACTCGCTGGATGAGGCAACACCGATCACAAAATCATGTTGCAGTGACTGGCCACCACTGTAACTGGTATGATTTTGTTACCCGGGTATAGAAAATGAAAGATATTTTGGATTTGGATTTGGATTGGGAATTGGTATATGTCGATGCTTTTCTGTCATGATAGTATTTATGAAATTGGATCTGAGATTGATGAGAAATGATTATTGAATGATGAGTGTGACCAATGATATCCTGATTCATCAGGGTATGACATATACTGCTTACTCTAATGGTATGGGACACTAGAATAGGTAGTATGTGGATGACGACAGGCATAAGCTCATGTTGCTTAGTTTCATAAATCTTTCTTTTATTATGTGATGTTTTTGACACAACATACTAATCATTGTTTTTTTACAAGTATTGTTTGCAGATTTTTATCTTCGCAACTGAGGACAGTTGCTTTCCAACGGAGAGGTATGTTATAGAATTGATATTTTATCATTTATTGCAGCTAACAGGTGGAAAAGACTAGACCCAGCTTGGCCTATGCGAATGGATATGTTTATCATGTAATTTTATTATTCGAGTGCTCTTTTATGAGCTTTGGCCATTTATGATCGGCCGGCCAGTTTGTAACCAATTTGACCATTCAAGAAATCTATATAACAAATATGTGCAAGAGGGAAATGGTCACTCTTGCACGGGGGGAGATTGCACCCAGTGTCTGCGTTGCTCTTCTCATCTCTCCCCTCTTCTCTCTCGCCACGCCGGCGTAGCACTCCGCTATAGGAGGTGCGCCTGCACGTGCTCTCTCAATCCTTCTTGCTCTCTCTCTCTCTCTCTCTCTCTCTCTCTCTCTCTCTCTCTCTCTCTCTCTCTCTCTCTCTCTCTCTCTCTCTCTCTCTCTCTCTCTCTGTTCGTGTATCTTGCGATCATGCGACCACGTGATTGTGCCAGGTATGCCGATTAGCTTGTTTTATGCTGTTTATTGTGTTATTTCGGATATTTTGCAGGGCAGCCACGCTCCGTTCGTAGCAGTTGATTCCTCACCAATATTATACACTACTGTGATTCCCTGTTTACCAGTTATCTGGGACGACTGTCTGTAAACCGTGAGGAAAAAAACACACCTCAGTACTGTCAGTTATCCAAGGGGATAGGTAGATTACAAAGAGTAATCTTGTGCTAAAGGATCTGCTAAGAGCATACGTTAGCACAACACATTTCTGAATAGATGATTTTCTCCCTATTCTAGAATTTGCTTAAGTACGGTTTTCGACTTTGAACACCTGTTGTGGTGGGGTTGGAGATTGTGTCAATACTTTCATACGTCAAGGACTTACCAGGTGTGCTGACAAAGTATGTTGGCAAGTAACCTTCATTAAGGATGAACATGTAGTTCTTTGTGTTCCAAACTATTCAGAATTCTAACACGAGGACACTCCCTATCTATGAACTTTTCAAGATACTCAGGCGAGTAGGAAATCTGGCTCACAACTGCATGGAAGTTACGCCAAGGTTTCCTTGCATTATTCCAGTACCTTCAGAAGATCTGAAAACTGGTTATGCCTTTGGACAACTCTTAGTTGTGGTTACTCCTTTACAATACTCAAGTGAGTTATAAATGGAGTTACGATTTGGACCCAAGTGACTCTTAGTTGTGGTTACTCCTTTACAGTACTCAAGTGAGTTATAAATGGAGTTACCATTTAGACCCAAGTGGTTGCAAACGGACAACAATGTTGAAAATCAAGATGTTGCTCTTGGTTTCATTGAACCTCCTCACTGCACCAATTATCGGTCATACAGACAACTGGCTCACTTATGGGATGTCAATCAAGAAAACATCAGTATTCTTAAGAAGATATTACTACTTGTGTTTTCGAGGGCGAAAACTCTTTCTTCAAGGGGGAGTAATGTCAGGACAAGGGTCCTACAGGGCAAGGCCCAACCTAGGGGGTCAGGGACCTAGGGCAAGGGCCTGGACTAGACCAGTGCGGACTGGGGATCCGCTTAAGGCAAGAGCTAGGAGCTAGGCCTATATAAGGGGCGGTAGGGAGGAGGATCCTATGTTCAGCTACCCTAGGTCTTATACTTCCCTTCTAGCACATTTCATTATGCTTCACCTAAGGGTCAGTCACCATACATGGTTCTAGATGAGGATATTTGGGAGTTCTCAAGGGATGGAGATGTCATCCTACTTAGGGATTTCATTGCTAGGTTAACAAGTCAGTACGCATCTTTCTTTTACAATTTCAAGGAGATGTTGAGGGAGCTAGACTCTAGAGAGATGGGGCTCTCCAGAACCTCAGAGGATGCCTAGGAATTTATAGAGTATGGGAGATATATCTAATTAAGATAGGCACATCACGTGGAATCGCTATTGAGTATGGCCTTGATAGATACTCCAATTCAGACAGCTTCACTTGCTTCCCTCTTAGACATGGTTCTAGCACTGTGGTTTATGTTTTGGCTCCCACATCACTTTACCACATATTCAGGACTTATTAGTCTCGCCCAGACACATTGGAGTAGCTGTAGATCATGCTCAAATATCTTTTATGGTAGATTTTACTTACACTATTGGTGGCTTTCATCATGCATTACATCACCATCCAAGATACCACTTTTGTAGAGATAGAGAGAGTGTATATAGAAGAGTTGTCTAGTCTTCTAGCATGGGAGTATATATCCCCATAGACCCTGGTCATAGCTCACCCTGATATTGACAAAGACAATACACATAGCAGCAATTATAGCTTTTTCTTACTCTCAGCCTAGTGACCATGGATAAGTTGGTATGATGATTAGTGTAGAGAGATGAGAGCCCGACTACAGAGAGAGATGGATTTAGGAGAGATCAAACATGGGCAGTTGCGTCTACTCTTCTACAGGCTTATACGATGAAAGAAGAGAGATTTTTAAGCTCGTCTTGAGAGCAATATTTATTAAATACTATGGAGCCAGGACTCTAGGGAGGCTTGGGGACTCTTTAAAGAGCACTAACCCTCTCTAGTAATTACTTCTATAAAGACAAGGACACAATATGCATCCTCTCTATACACAGTAGCAGGTACCATCGTCAGACCTGCGAGACTCGCGTCCTCCCACTTCTACTTTCTTCACAACAGAGATGGTGAGGCAAGACATTGACATGCTACACACAGAGAGGGCACATGATCATGATGGTATAGTGGTAGAGCATTTCAAACATGCTAGGGGATCATATTGATGGTTTGTTTGCCTTCATGTTCAACAAGGCCACGTATAAGGGGTTTTCGGAGACTTGGAGTACCACTATTCAAGTCTCAAGATCCAACTAATTATGGCACTGTAATGATTGGCCACTCATTGACTAAGCTATATGTCTCTATACTTGAGCATGAGTTGAGCAAATGGGTAGAGACAGAGGGTATACGAGCTTCAGACTAGGCTGGATCCAAGAGGGGATTCCCTATGCTTGGTCATATCTTCACACTTAGACTGATCATTGAGGAGGGCAGAGCACATAGGAGAAGGATTTATTGTAGCTTTGTTGATTTTCATAAAGCTTTTGACACAATCCCGAGAGCCGGCTTGATACATCAACTACATGACTTGGGAGTCCCACAAGAGCTTGTATGGGGTACCATGGCATTGTATGAGACAATTATAGGGAGAATACAGACAGATTATAGGGTCTTTCGTACCTTGTTCACTCTACTATTGGGGTGAAGCAAGGATGCCCACTTTCTTTGACTTTTTTTGGATTGTATATTGATGAGATTGCTGACAACACCTATTTTTACATATGGACATGAGATAGTGGAGTATTGTATTTAGTGGACCTACTCTCTCTGCGAGAGGTGTTGCGAAGGAGAGGTTTGTTGGGGTAAAGGCGTTGCATCTTTGCCCGGGGCCGGACGTCCGATGTCCGACCGTCCGTCCACCGTGAGTACATACCCATATTCGGAGCTTCTCACATATATATTACTTCCAGAGGTTGCTCCACCCACACTCTCGTGCTCCTCTCCTTCCCCGCACACACCGCACCACATCGCGCACGCACGCACGCATCCTCACAAGTGGTATTAGAGATACAGTGTCGAACGACATGCACAAACACTTCCCGACGATCAATGCAGAAGCACGGAGCTTGGCTATGGACGGGTGGCAGTAGATCCGACACAAATCGGGGCTTGATCGGCGAGGGCTGGTGAGATCTTGGACCTCGGCTTCTCGTGCATGCACAGTCCCTCTCGAGGAGAGGGAACCTTGCGGATCGGTGAGATATTGGACCTCGACTTCTCGTGAGTGCGCAACCTCTCTCAAGGAGAGGGAACCTTGAGGATTCTTAGAGAATCTTAGCAGGTAAAGGGGATCTTGAGAGAGAATCAGAGAATCTGCCAGAAATGGAATTCTGTAGAGCAAGCCGAGTAGTGAGCTTGGAAATAAAGCAGACCTCGGTAGGTCTTGTCTTAGCAAGGCAGCGTGTGAGCAGCTTGTGAGCAGAGCCTGAGAAGGCTTGGAGGCTTCAAGAGCTTTGGGGAGCTCTGCAGAGAGTGGAGCTTGGTGTGAGAACGTTTCAAGGCAAGGCTTGGAGCAGGATTTGGAGCAGCAGCTTGACATTGACATTGAGCAGCTCGACATCAAAGGCTTGCAGTCGAGCAGTAAGAAGACAATGCTAGGGAATTAAAGAAGAAAATCGAAAGCAAATTGAGCTTGAATTGTGCTAGGCAGCGATAAGCCACCAAATTTGACAGCACTGGAGAGCAAGAGAGATTTGAAAGTTTGAAAGGCTAGAACCAGGCTGGTCCAAGCAGGGGGAATTGGGAAAGCCATGATGTAGGAAATCCGCCATTGTGCAGGCACTCAAGCTCGAGACAGGTCAGATAAAGGGGGAATTGGGAAAGCCGTGAAGGTTTGGAGGATTACGAGCAGAAGCAACGGGCTCAGCAGGTCGGCACCGAGTAGAGGAGAAAATTGGGGGCAAGCATAGCATTAAAGCAGAAGGAGAAAGATGGTAGTAGCAGAGCGCAGAGCAGAGAGAGCCCGCACACACGTTGTCGTCGCTCTTAGGTCTCGCTCGTCTCACAGTCTACAACTTGCAGACATCTCGACAGTGGGCAGGTTTTGTCAGCTTGCAGACACAATTGAAGTTTTTTTCAAGACTTGACTTACACACCCACTGTGTGTGTAAGGGGCAGGGCCCGCTCCCACAAGTGGTCTTTCAACATCCTTGATTGCCATCCGACATCCTCGACATCCGTCCCCCGCCCCCCTCTCACACACCCGAGTCAACAAAGCTAGAGAGAGTTTGCGACCTCTCTTGATTGTAGAGAGCACACACACGCGTGTGCAGTTACAGGCGAGGAAATTACGGAGTTTCTCTTCGGCATCGAACCTCTCCAGCCATTGGATTTGAGCATTGACGGCTCGACTTTGGTGACACTCTTTACGGGATCGACTCTCATTGATTTTCCTCTACAACTCGGCATCGACTTAGCGAGAGTGAGCGAGAGCACTTTGGCTCTCCTTTGGTGTAGCTTCGCCTACAGCTTCCCTTCCACGCTCATTACGAAGTAGTTTTGGCTTTGACGAACATCCCCGGCATCCCGGCTTCCCGACCTCGACATTGCAAGAGACGAGAGAGCGAGAGCGGCATCGGCTCTCATCTAGGCCCCATCCGGAGCAACATCGACTCTCCTCTAGCTCCCATTCGGAGCGGCTTGGCTCCGACGTAGTCTCTCGACGCTTTCGACCTTCAATGATTTTCTCTAATTTTTTGCTTTGACGACACACATACGACACATATGACTCCGAAGGCCCATTGGGAGTAGGTTCCCTCGAGCGTGCTCAGCTCTTGGACGGTGTTTTCGATCGACGAGTTTATCAATCGATGAGGTAGTATGTACGAGTTTCCTAATGATTTTGCTCACAGGTTGCACAGTCTTTCAAATGTGGATTATGCAGCACATGTAGTACTCATGTACGATTGTGTGGAGCATTCCCAAGAGTTTTCTGCACGATTTGCTGCAGTTTCATGCTATGTATGCATTTGTGGATACAACTTGAGTTTGGCATAGCTCGCATGTAGCAGGTTTGTAGGTTTACGTGTGTTTTTTGATAGTTATACATCCATAGAGCCACTCGGTCAAGAGTGAGCTATTTTGTGAACCTTTTGGTAGTGTATGTAGACCATTTGTGGATTTGTTTACTGAGACATTGAGTGTCAGTTTTTTATGCAATTTGGTGAGTTTTTTTGAGTTTTTGCTCAATTTTCAGGGGAAACTCTGTCGGATTTTTCTCAGATTCTCACCATGGTTTATGCGTATCCGTAGTTTTCTCTTTGATGATTTAGTGGTTGAGTTTACTCCCACTTTGGCAGTGATCTGCAGTTTTTTGGCTTGCACATTGCGTTGAGTTTTGGCTCATTTTGCAAAGGAAACTCTGTTCGTTTTTCTCTGTCTTCTTGCCATAAAAGTTTGCAATGTTATGCCATCTTGTACATTGGTCGATATATTCCCATTTTGACCAGTGATCGAGTGTTTACTCTCACTTTTGAGGTTTTGTCAGCTTTGACACAGTTTGGTGTTCTTGTACCCACTCTCGTTGGAGTGAGGATTGCATATGCTTGTGTGGCTATAGATAGACAGTCACACATTTCATAGGCTTTTGCAAATTTTTGTAGGCAGTTTTTCTCGTGGGATGCGTTTTGAGCTAGTTTTCTCTCAACTTGCATATGGGGCTATGCGCTTTACGCTCTGTTGAGCAGTTTGTCCCAGATTGCGTGCTTGTAGAGTCTGCAAATTGTGGAGTTGGTTTTATGCATATGTGAGCATCAGTTTTGATGCGATTGGTCATGGTCTTCATGATTGTGTAGTGGTCGAGTGATCTCCCACTTTGTTGCCATTTTGGCATTCACTTAAGGCAGCAGACATGTGTCAGTGAGAGACGGCGGTCTCGTTCTTGCCAATACGTACGATGCTGGCATTGTTGTCACACAAGACACGTTAGGCTCCGTTGTTTCAAACATATGAGACAACAACGGAGATGTATGCCTGATGCAGATACAGCTTTGACACATGTTAGAGAGGCAGTTATAGTGGTAGTCTATGCCAATGACAGTGATGTCATGCTTGCCTTGAGTGTATCTTTTCCAGATATTTCTATGGATAGTACACTACTTATCCATATGATCTTAGATAAAATCCTCGACTTGTTTAATTTTCTCAATAGCCAACCCCACTGTAATTAGTGATCTAGGTTAAAAGCCATACATAAACTTGAAAGGACTAAAGCATGTTGTAACATGCTTAGCACTATTATAAGCAAACTCCAAAAGAGGGAGGTAATCTTCTCAATTTGAGGAACTAATTCTTTCTCCTATGAAATGTTTCTTCTTCCTCTTCCCTACCCTCATCCTATGCTAGCTCTCTCCACCTTTGAAGGTGTTTGAGGTCTTGGGACTAAGGCTTGGGATAGTTAATGCTTTCCATAAAGTTTATGGTATGCTCGTGATGCATGAAGCTTTTCATCTTCATTGCATCACCTAGGTCACAAGGAACACAAAGATTGT
Organism: Adiantum capillus-veneris; assembly: GCF_014529385.1. Classification (NCBI taxonomy): domain Eukaryota; kingdom Viridiplantae; phylum Streptophyta; class Polypodiopsida; order Polypodiales; family Pteridaceae; genus Adiantum; species Adiantum capillus-veneris. The sequence goes on along the minus strand of NC_140935.1, from coordinate 140,339,488 downwards.
ATTGTAACAAGTCTCTCTTGATGGGAGAAACTATAATACAAATGCCTATTGAAGCGGGGACCGGATCCACATAAATCCGGTCCTCAAGTGTTGTTCTCTAAACTGTCTCTCGATGGGAGAAACTATAATACAAATGCCTATTGGAGGGGGGATCGGCTCCACATAAATCTGGTCCTCAACTGTTGTCATGTTCTCTAAACTCTCTCTCTTGCAAAAGTATTGTTCATGCCAAGTTAACTAAATGCTATGTTTATGTTGCTACCATCAATTATGTTCACCCACTATGCTCACAAAGTAATTTCACAAAAGTAATCTCTCTAATTTTTACTACTCTCAAGTTAATAGGCCAATTCCATCACATGCTATACAGTCACACACAAGAGCTAAGGTGCTTTTGAATAGGAAAAAAACAGTTTGTAATTATTTTGGCACTAAAGCATACTCCAATTTTGTATCAGCAAGTAGTAAATGTTTTATCTTTTATGCCTTGTCTAGTTCATTGGTCACTTGCACACATATTCACCGATTTAAGCAACACCAGTGTACGTGCAAACCTATCGGTTTAAGCATCACGAGTGCAGATTTGCCAATTTAACCGATTAAGGCAGCACACCAATAAATTGCAACTTCATTATTTTCGGCAATATTAAGTGCACATCTGTCGGTTTAGGCAACAATAATGCAGATTTACTGATTTAGGCAACACGTCTCATTGGTGTAGATTTGTCGATTGAGACAACATCAATCACAAAATCATGATACAATGCTTGGCCACCACTGTCCTTAATATGATTACCCATGTATATAATGAAAGTGATCTGGATTTGGATTTGGACTTATATTTTTAGATTTGGAATTGGTATATGATGATTTCTTGTTGCAACAATGTTTATGAAATTGGACTTGAGATTTATGAGAATTGATTTACTAAACAATGAGTGCGACCAATGATATCCTGATTCATCGAGGTATCTCTCTTCTCTCTTGTCGTATTGGTGTAGCACTCCACTCTAAGAGGTGCATCTGTACGTGCTCGCTACTCTCTCACTCTCTGTCTGTCATATCAGAATTGCTATGGATTATGTGCGTACGCGATTGTGCAGGTATGTGGATCTGTTGATTTTATCGTCGATTGTGTGCTATTTGTATATTTTGCAGGGTTCTCTACGCCTCCATTTGTAGCACTATACACTAAAATTTCATTAAGGAAAATGATGACAAACTTGCCCAAGTATGATTTCAAAACACCGTCCATGAGTATCATGAAAGTAGCTGGTGCATTGCTTACTACAAAAGACCAAAAACTCATAATAAGACATATTTATGAATTTTGGGAAAAATGCTCAAATTTGGGACAAATCTTATATCTTGTGTAGTCTGGATCTTCCTAGGTGCTGGTTCTAGATCCCTTTGGGTATCTTCTACCAAAATCCTTAATTGCTTGACTCGCTCAATCTCCTCTGTAGGGTTTGGGTAAGTTCCTATCTTCTTTTTGGATCCTGGCCATTGTGGCTCATGAAGATCTTCCTTGTTGGTTTCTATGTTAGTGGTCGTTTTGGTCTCCATGGTTTCACCTGAATCAGAATCTTCTTCAGCGTCGCTCATATATACGGGGTCGTCACCACTCCCTATGTTGGTCTTTGAACTAGGGTCTGACTTCGCTCCTTTTTGCAATCTCTTTCTTCGTGCTTTCTCCTTTTTCTGAGATTGGGTAATTGATGCCGTGTCTCTTTCCTCAAGAATATAATTTTGTTTTTGGAGCATCGATCGTGTGAGTACGTTTACTGGTACCACGGATGTACTTGGTGATGGCTCCTCGGTAACTTCAATCAAGTTTAATGGCGTGATCTTCGGTGCATTTGGATTATTTGGACATTGGGCAATCAAATGATCTATGCCACATCGATTACACATGAGTATCGACATTGTAGACGTGCTCGCTTGATTGGTTTGCATTAGTGTGGCATTCTTTTATAGCCTAATAGGACACTCGGCTACACGATGTGGACCTCCACACTCATAGCATTGAAGAGGTGGTCTCCTAGCAGTGTAATTGATATTTTGACCTCTTGCCACAAAAGCAGCTACTTGATATATAGGCTTGACTTGTCCCCAATAGTCCTCCATGTAGTATTGTGGACTTTCTTCAAGCACATCCATCCCATAGGCAATATTAAGATCTATATCTTCCTCACAGCCTTCCAAACAAGAAATAGATGACTCACAACCCACTTGATTCACAGAAGTGATTGTCAAATGTGGTGGTTGCGGTCCTAGCACTGGAGGTTGTAAGGGTGTTGTTTGAACAACATTTTGGGCCCTAGGGACCATGTGTTGTGCTGTTTGTTCAAGAGGTGGAGCCACCATCAATGCAGGCACTCGATGTGTGTCTGTCCATGCTAAGGTTGGTCTATTGGCCACTGCGCGCTTAAATACTATGCAATCCTTAGCTTGATGACCATACCTTCCACATGCATTGCAGTTCCCATTGAATTTTACTCTAAAAGTAGGGCATTCACTGGTAATATGCGGTCCATAGCATACTAAGCACCATTGTTGCTCCCTTCTTGGATATATATGATTGTTTTGCGGAGCACGATTGTCTCTAAGACTCTCTTGAATAGCCTTGGTGAGATCTGCTAAATTCATCTCAGATATCTTTGGCTCCTTAGCAATAGGCTTTAGGGTCATTGGTTGATGCCCTGATGCTTGCGAGCTAATAGATTTAGTCTCAACAGACACTCTTTCTCCTTGAATCATTAAATTATCCTCCAATTGGATCGCATTGGTGATGACTGCTTCCCAAGTGGTGATACCTCTAATGACTAGGCCATTGTAGATATCCTCATGTCGTAACCCCCTAATGAATCTATCAAGCAATTGGTTATTTTTGAAGCGCTCATTTGGATTACAACGAGAATTCAAATGCTTCAAGCGACTAATAAAGTCTCTCACCGACTCTCCTTCTTCTCGTTGGGCTTTCTGGAGCTGAGAGGCTACACCCCAAAGTCTCCTTCTCGTATGTATTCTTTTAAGAACAGTCTCCTAAGACTAGGGTAAATCGTTTTTTCTTCCACCCTTAGGGTTCTATACCAATCCCCAGCCTTTCCACTTAAGGTTAGGCTTAATGCATTGCTCTTATGCAGGTCATTGTGTTCTCCTAGAGAATCGCATATTTGTTCAAACACTTCGATATGCTTTCTCACATCCCCGTCTCCACTAAATTTTTGTGTGAGCTTGGCTATTTGTACTGCCTTACTTCTAGGCTCTCTATCAGGCGTGTTACGCATATTCTCAGCAATAGATCGACCAATAGCTTGAGCAAATGTTGCCAAGTCAACTAAATGAGCAGGCACCGAGGGTGAAGGCGCTCCAGAGACTACATGTGGAGTAGGTATTGGCATTGAGCTTGGCGCATAGGAAGCCCTTGGGTTCCACGCTGGGTACGATGTTGTGCCATGTGGCAGTCCATAGTTCATATGGGTGGCCCTAGGCATAACAGACGTTGGATGTGACATGCTAATGCTAGCCGGTATAGTCTCATGGAAATAAGAACTTATGTATTGTGGTTGTGGAGCATAGGTAGTTGAAACAATGGGAGGGGTAGGGACTACATGAGTGTGATGACCCATAGGTGCATACGATTGGTACACACTTGTAGGTACTGTTGCAGGCATTGAGCTACCATGTAGTGGTGCTTTACTAACAAATGAGGTCCATGGCGTGTTTCTCGGCATGCCCATCATTGAGGTAGGCATGGTAGCCGTGGTGTCATCAAGGGAAAGATGAGCTAGACTTGGAAAGGTGAAGCTATCACTTGTGGGCTCAGATTGCACAGAGAACCCTGGAGAAACAACATATGGGGGATCCATCGGACTTACCGAGGGAGTCTCCATTTGCGATAAGGTCGGTTGTTTAGCCTTCCCTGTATCCAAGAATCTCATGAGACCCGTTGAAGGCACGTTGATCCCCTTGTTCTGTCTCTCTAACTCAATGACCCTATGGATGACCTCACAAACTCTTTGTTGTCGATCCTCTACACTAGTAGCACCCATTGTGGATGGTAGGACATCTAACCAACCCACATGATAGGTGTGACATGTGTATAGGTCGGTCGGAGTCTCTGTTTGTAATTCGTACTCCCAGTTCTCATTTAAGAACACTCCATCTAGGATTGAGGTGCTAGGGGTGTCCTTTGAGCTAGATGCAATGTTGCTTTCTAGGGGTTGGTCCTTAGCGGTTGCTAAATCAGGAGCACTTGATTGCTCTCTTAGCAAGGATATTGACATAGGAGCTTTCGCTTTTAACTCTCTTCGTTGCTCCGCCTTGCGTAAGCTCTCGACTTCCTTTTCCCTCGCTACAAGGATATATCGCTCAACCTCTTGCACTTCGGCAAGGCTTCTACCATCGCGTAATATGACCTCGGAGGGAAATAACTTTGAAGAGTAAGGAGGTGCAGTGAATGAAGTATTCACGTGCACATTCTCTAACGGTATAGTGTCTACGTTGGTCACGAATGGAGAATTTACTTCCCCACCCCCCTCATTTACATCATTAGCTCCATGTTCGGAGCGAGTGGCTCTAGTAAAGGTTTCCTTCAGGCGGCTAAGCACGCTCGGCCCGGACCGAGGACCCATGGCATGCATGTCTTGGCTCGAGCTATTGGGATTAGGCATTGGGAAACCCTCCATGACGTCGTAGTCAGAGGAAGGGTCACTAGCCTCTATGTTCGGGTCTTGGTTTGTACTACCTTGGGTCCCCGCCGAGGGTCCAGAACCTAAAGTAGGTGGATATTGAGAACTCGCGTAAGTCGAAATTCTCTCTAGTTGCTCCGTCTCTAGCACACGACCAGAGCGCAGATGCATGTGTCTTTGGCACCCTACAAACGTCGGCGAATAACCTCGAAGGTTAACCGCTTATCTTTTTTAAGCGTCCGTTTTTTACGTTTTTAATATTTTTTTTAATGTTTGATTTTTTTAATTAAAGTGTGTGATAGCTCAAAATGAGCGTATCACTTAGAGGGTCGCTGTATGCTTTACATCATAATTTTTGGGCATCTAACGTTCCGTTGGTCCTCAAAAAATCGATTTTTAGCTATGTGTGAAGCTAAAATTCGTTTTTTTAAAAGGCAACTGAGGTCTAGGCCTGAGCGTGAGCTTGGGCTTGGGTCTGGGCTTGGGTTTGGGAGATATTCCCAATCCCGATCCTATCTTTTTTCTTTTTCTTTTTTAAAGATAAGGTCGTCGCGGCTTGCGCGAGAGCACACACACACTCTATCTACCTACTTCTAACTAATACACCTACTGTTACACACTAACACACTCTATTAACTCTCACTAATCTACTTCCTACTTACTGTACACAGAAAACTAACTACCTTAATACACAGAGAATAAACACGGTACCTTTGAAATCTCCATTAACAAAGAAAACTAACAACCTTAATACACAGAGAATAAACACAGTACCTTTGAAAACTCCATTAACAAAAAAAAACACACAGTATAACACCAAATCCCTCTTCTCAACACACACACCCTCCTTCCTTACCTTTCCTACAATAGAAATTGCACCACGGAGAAGCACAGAGTGCTACTCGAGCTTAATGTATGGCAATCCCCGACAACGGCGCCAAAAATGTGTGCGTATGTCGCACGTGTCAATGCAAGGAACTTGCTGATACACCGTGTGCGAGCCACAAATGGATCCAAGCACACAACAAGCCTAAAATAGTAAGCTCAAAGAAGGCGATGATGTGTCACTCACCGCTCTACGCTTGCTTCGTGGAGGATTCCTCGCCGCGAAGAAGAAGGAGCCGCCGCTTCGCCGCGCTCAACCGCTTCGCCGCCGCCGTGCTGTCGTCGCAATGCTCGATCGCTCTCTCTCTCTCTCTCTCTCTCTCTCTCTCTCGCATACACACACACACACAAGGAGATGAAGAAGAAGAAGATAGAGATGGAGCAATAGCACTCTTCTATTGCACAAATGAGAGAATGAGTGAATTTTAGGTTTAGTTGACTTTTATATGAGCTCGCCCCATTCACACTTGGGCGCCCATGTTTAGCCAACTAATCCCTTGAATGTTCCAGTTAGAGTGCGCCTCTCATCGACGATCACTCTTACCCTTTTCCTATTGGACCGACAAACCCGGTACCTGACTCTATCAAATAAATAATACAATCTCCGCCGTAGTTTACAACGTCCGTCGTAGGTGATATGGTGTCCGTCAGTCGTGAGGGTTAACATGGAGGCTTGAGCTCAAGTATGATCCTTATGTTGATTCCTAGTGAACTGGGCAAAGATACACGAAAGTTTGAGCTTAAGTTCAATTATCACCAGATCAAATAAATGAGGGCTGAAAGAGTCTCATGGTGATTCCTGCATAAGTGTACCGAGGCTCAAAAACTTAAGTTCGAGCCTCATCGTGTTTGCTACATGAGTGGGTAGAGGTCCCGGGGGATTCACTCCATATACAAAATGGGACGCCACCTGCGAGTGGACAACTTTGATAAAACCCCTATATATGACTCATATTAGGGAATATGACCCCCCTTTCTACGCTTATACGACAATCAATGAAGAAAAATATCATATCCCTATCTTACATATAAAATTTAGATCTCATATGATCTAACTAAATAAAACTAGTCAAAGAGCGTATAGCAAAGTGATTGGAAATGTACTAAGGAACCACTTATATTGATAGCTAGATGTACCCTCAATGTGTCTTGGTTTGACTTTCAAACTATGTGCCCAGTCAGCCTGCACTCTGGCTACTCGTCCAATTCTGACCCATCCAAATCTGGTGTAAATCAACCCTTGACTTGCTCCAAATCAACCCTTATCTATGACCGGCTTGATGCAAAATTTGATGTGTGACCTATAAAAAACTTTCCCTAAATTCATATGAGTTCTAGTGCATACTGGTGACCACTCATTACAAGTAATCAACCCGGGTCAAGTCCCCCCCCCCCCCCCCCATAATATGATACCCCCCTCCCTTATTTTTAATCTTGGGAGATAAGTGATTCAGGTCCTACCCCTAACTTATACGCTTATGTAGATTGTAAAAAAAAACCCCTCCCTTGCACTTACGTGGTGCGGTAAGTTTTCCATGGTGAATCCCCCAGGGTAGAGGTAGAGGCTCAAAGATGGGTAGAGGTGGATAGAAGCTCAAACTTAAGTTCGAGCTTCATCGTGTTTCCTACATGACTAGGTAGAGGTAGAGGCTCAAAGATGGTAGAGGTGGATAGAGGCTCGAACCTAACCGTGTTTGCAACATGAGTGGGTAGAGGTACATAGAGGCTCAAAGATGCATTCCCTATCTTAGTAGGTAGATCAAACACTTTAGGGCTCGAGCTTAAGTTCGAACCTCAAGGTGGCTCCTAGCTATGTGAGTAGATGTACACGGACGCGCAAATTTCATGATGATTCCTACCTATGTGGCTGGAGGTACACAAAGGAGTTCGTACCTCATGATGTTTCCTATATGAGTGGGTATAGGTATTTAGAGGCCTAGACTAGCATTCCTTGTCTTAGTAGGTAGATCAAAATCATGGCTCGAGCTCGAACTTAAGTACGAGCCTCATGGTGATTCTTACCTAACTAGGTGGAGGTACATGGAGACATGAACTTAAGTTCAAGCCTTAGTGTGCCTTTGACCTTGGCTTAATTAATCCTTCACTCTAAAGTTGTTTTTTTCTAATTATGACACAAACATACATTATATATTTGTCCAAGCTGATCTCTCTCTCTCTCTCTCTCCACATAAATCAACCTTATTAGAAACTCCATGAAAAATTTTCAATAAAGAGTAAACATACAAATGCAAAAGCAGATGAGATCACGCCAACCTTTATCCTCGAAATGAGGCTAAGGCTATTGACTCATTGAGAAAACCTTGGTATTTCTAAGCATATTAAACGACCATAGATTATTGGAAATTCATAGTACAACATGCAAGCATAGCTACAAGGCGTGGAGGAATGTACTCATGCTAGCACCAAGATGGACCTCGACATAATGCCCCTTAAATAAAAATGTGTGATCTCCTTGCAATGCGCCCATAGCTTTAGAAATTTTCTAAAGTAGGGAAAAGGGGGCATTAAGCTATGCTCTTCACTACCTCAGGGTTGATTTGGGACAATTGGGTGGCCTTGGCCCAATAGTGGCCTGGAATGATAGCGCCATGAGAGGCTCACATGCTGGTTGTAATACATGCACCATCATGAGATTTGGCATTGAAGCAGCATGCCTATGAGGCTTATGATTCCAGATGGTTGTGCGAAGTGACGTGCAAAGCTGAGAGGCAACACCCTACTAGTCGGCCATGCAACAATCCCCCAACTAGAGCAACATGACAATAGAGAAAACGGAAGCAACATATGATAGAAAAAACAACATCAATAGTAGTACTGTAGACAATGTCACTATTGTCGCAGAAACGACATCAATACTATTGTATGCCACTCTTGGCTTTTCTTATCAATCTCTTATCCCTGCAGCTATATATTCACCTTTGAGAAGGTATGTAGTTTCTCGTCAGTGCCCCTTATCAGGTGTTGCTTATGTTTTTCAGTAGATGACGAGGTTCATCTTTGCATTGGAAGCAATAACTCACCTTATCCCTGCAGCTATATATTCACCTTTGAGAAGGTATGTAGTTTCTCGTCAGTGCCCCTTATCAAGTGTTGCTTATGTTTTTCAGCAGATGACGAGGTTCATCTTTGCATTGGAAGCAATAACTCACCTTCTCAGCAACGTTATCTCCCCTTGGTTTTGAGCATCCCTCCTTCGTCTCCAAATCTAGGTCCAAGAAAATTTCAGTGCCGTCTTGCTGTCGTTCACCTTGTTGGGTGTGTTGAATCTGGTGTAGTATTGCACGTCAGGGAAGCTCTCAACAATGGCCGTCACTCACACAGAGTACTTGGTTGCAGACAACAAGGGAGCTTCTACAGGTAGGAGGCTTGAGGCCGGCATGATTGACGGCCAACTTGACGGCCGTCAATTTCAAATTCGATTTTAAACTGGTTGATAGCGGCCACCCCGATCAATTTCAAATTCCAAATTCAATCTTGAGTTGGCTGACAGTTGGACATCGTCTTTAAATGCGATCTCACTCTTGCATTTCTTAACCAAAGGGAACCTTGGTTCGACCTCAAACTCAGGTTCGAATTCTTTGACTTGTTGGTTCAAGCCCCAAAAGTTTGAAGCTAGCTTCTTGGAATTGGCCAAGATGAAATTCTAGAAAATGAGGTTTTTTTTTTGGGGTTTTGCACTATTTTTCTCTCTCGTGGGCGGGATTTCTCCTCTTCCTCGTGCTCTCAACCGGCATTTTCTGAATTGAAAACGACATGTTATTAAGTTGAGACACATTTTTCTCGAACACCGGTTCTAGCATTATAGTCTAAGGATAGAGTTGCGGGTTGAATGAGGAGTTTTGTTTGAGTTTCTAGCATGTTTCTCAATGACTTGGTATGAATGTGCATTGCTTCCATTGGATATAATAGCTTTTGTTTTACTGCATTGTGGTCACGTTCTCACTTGCAACTCACACTTAACAAATGTATGATGGTATGGGAGCATGTTCACAATGGAATCTATTGACTGGTATTGTACACTCAATTTCAAGTTTGTAGTACTAGTCACATTGAAATAGGGACTACAATTTGTTTAGGCTTGGTAGATATTCAGTTTTGGTCGGTGACTCTGTCTTGTAGCCTATTGGTATGAAGTCCTCAAAGCTTATGGATGTAGTTGTGTTATGATCTGGCTTATGGATGTAGTTGTGTTATAATCTGGTTTGAAGTTTTTGTCTTAGTGAATGTCACCTCACGTTGCAAGACTTAGTTTTCTTGAGCTCAGGGTCATCTAAGGGTTTCTTTTGTAAGCCATTGTTGTGGAGTAGTCAAATTTAAATGTAAGTTTTCACCACAATTTTTTAGGCTTGCTTGAGGTCAAAATCAAGTCATACTTTTCTTTTGCAAGTCATCTTGTGGAGTGTTTAACTCTAGATACAAGTGTTTTCACCTCAATCAAAGGCCCAAGTTGACTTAAAGGACTTTCCATTTAAAATTTGCCAAATTGGTTGCCTTCGTATTGATGAAATGCAACCAAAACATGCTGGGTGGTCTTCACATTTACGTAAATCTTGAGAAATATTGGCCAAACTTGCCTATTTCATCGATCTAAACTTGACTTGGACATTCCATGGCATCTCTAACATGCCTACCTAACTACATATCACGTTTAAGCTTCATGTTAATAATTTCTCTTGGTGCTCAAATTGAGAATCTTCATCTTGATGGCATGTAGCCAAGCTATTGAGTAATATGTTGAGGTAAAGCTTAAAAACATTTAGGATTATAGGCCAAACTTGTATATGGCATCTATATTTGATGTAGGATATTCCATATCATCTTTAACACGACCACCTATCTGTGAACCGGGTTTAAGTCTCCTGTTACTTTTTCTTGGTGCTAAAACCTAAAGCTTTTGGAATGTGTTCCCTACGCAACAACAACCTCACCAAGTCCATAGACCCTTGGACATACCTAGTGTCATCCAAGAAGAAAGTGACTTAAAGTCATGGGAAAGTGGGCGTACTCACTTCTTGATGGAAAGAATGTTTACAGAGGGACTACCTGATCCTATCGAAGAAATGGAGATCCCATTTTCCCCACGTCAAGGGACTAAAGGCCAAAAGGTGCCGTTAAACATTGCCAAATTGATGGATTTCATGTCTTCAAAAGTTAGAGCCACCACCATGTCCAAACTATATAAAGACCCTGAGCTAGTCTCAGCTCTTCGAGCCTTCCTCAATGGAGAACTGAAGTTTGGGCTACCACAATTTGCATAGATGGATGGAGCTGGAGAGATGCCAATAGAGGAGGAATACATAGATCCACAACCCAACCTAGATGAGAACCTTGTTATAGAAATACCTGTTAACAAGTTGGGACAATACTTTGAGGGTGATGAATCCAATGCGACTATACCAATCACTACTAAGGGATTAACTGTGAAGGTAATCCTTGATGGTGGCGCTGGGGTTAGCATTGTGACTAAAAATTGCTGGGAAACTATGGGAAGACCTCACCTTGCGACCACAACCATAGTAGTGAAGATGGCAAATGGGTCTATTGTTAAACCTATTGGGATGCTAGAAGATCTCAAGATCAAGGTCTTTGGACATAAAATAAGGATTACCTTTATTGTTATGGATTTCTCCAAACACACTATGGCATCGGAGATGATCTTAGGACGTCCTTTCATGAGGGAAGCAAAAATGGTGTATGACTGGTCTAAAAACCATGTCTACTTGCAGTTCCAAGATTCTGTCATTCGAGTGGATCTTGTGACGGGTCGAGCACATCCCCTAGGAAACAGGTTTATAATTGATCATAGATCTGACACCACAGTTCACTCGGCCCCATTGCAGTATTGTTACACGTGTAAAGTGGACACTGATGTTGGGAAAGATTCTCCTTATATGGATGTACTACCTGGGATGACTGAGTCGGAAAATGTGGATTGGGTCCACCTAGCAGCAATCATAGACACTTGGGGAAACAGGGGGACGACCTGGGTAACACCTGAGGGGGATGCAATGCATGTACCTTTAAATATGCTATAAGCAATGCATATAGCTTCTGGCAAGACTCATCCTAATATAACAAAGAAAACATACAAGTGGGTCCCTAAAGCTTCTTTAGCGACCATGGAGGATGCTAAAAAACAAACGCCTTGTAGCAAACGTACCACTCGCTCCAAGAAAAGTAAGAAAACGTGGCGTTGGATTCCTAAACGACTATTGGAAGCCCAAGGCTACTATCAAGGAAATGATCGAATCTGGGTGCCAAAACGTAGATTGCGTTCTTACTTGTCACCTGACCCATGTGAGCTCAATCCTGTAGCTCCAAAACAAATTAACAACCGTGGAAAGAAAAAAATCATAGAACGCTACACACCCGCTCCAGAGCTAGTTTGGTTACCAAAGAAAGAACGATTTGTTCCACCTAGCTCAGGAAGGGGGGAGTCCCATGAAGCTTCTAGCTCCTCATGTAATGAATCCATAGAGGTAAAAGCTTCTCCATAGCCTCCACCTACAATAGTGGACCTCCATAAAGCTACAAAGGGATCCACACCTCCCAGTGTTCAAGAATCACCTGATGAACCACTTCAAGTTCGATCCTGGGAGAGTACCTTACCACCCTTGCAACTCGATGAGGCACCTAAGGTAATAGAAAACTACTGGCAAAAATCCTCACCTGTTACCGATTGGAGCAATTGGTTTCAAAGGGTGACGAGCACATTTCAAATGATATGATCTACCCAAGGAAGGGGGGAGTGTTTGCTGACAGTCATCATTCACTCACTTCCCTCTCAACCTTGTTTCCCTGACCTCTCAATCACCAATCTTAGGGAATGTATATATAAAGCCTTACACTCACAAAAAACAAAAATAATAAAGAGCAAGAGCAATTAGCAAACGAGTATGCACAATAAAATTCAAAACATTGACTTAGACCTACACATTCGCATCCGGTACACTGAAACAGAAACCTATGCCATAAAACACCTTTGATCCTCATCACTCGAGTGATGGAGGGTAGGTAGAATTAGTATGATAGGAGTGTTTCTGTTTTAGAGTTGAGTGATTAGCAAAGTTCCTTTTTCCCACTGATGTGCCTCCTAGAGGTATTCTTTGTGTTTCTTAGTGTGTACAGGAACGTGTTGCTGTTGTTAGGATTTGGACCTTCATGGAATCTTTATCTCGACTCACTCTTCAAATCAAGCGCGATCATCAACACAAACAGGTGTTTCTTGTCCATTAGCAGTGCCCCTTATCTTTTTGCATCCATGTTTGTCTGCTTTGATTGTGATTGGTAGCATAATATTCAGTGCATTTGCTTAGTACCAAACATTAAATTCAATGAATTTTTTGTCATAATCACTTGTCTAGATTTAAAAATCAAGCAGTCCAACGAAGCTAGTTTGACCAAGTTAGGTGTTAGAGATCTTCTCTTAATACCATGGGGAATGCCTTCCTAATAATCAATGGTTACTTAGGTTCTTAATCTGATTTAGGCAGCATTGTGTGAAATGTACTCGGGCTTTCTAGTGGGCTTGACCCTATTGACCTTTCGCTTAAGTATTATAAAGGGAGTTTACTTGTGTGATGAGCTTGGGAGGGTGTATCAGTGTTATATGACCCCCCAAAGTTACAAAATTAAAATGCTGAAAATGAACAAACAAAAAATCAAAGTGCCACATTGTAAAATCTTAAGCTGGAAAAGAAATCTCAGCTTGATTTGGTACTTCACTCACATTTATCGCCTATGGTACTAGAGCCCTAGAGGTTCCCAATGTGGGTGCTTTTCCTTGAAAAGCAAAAAACCCAAGGCATACAAAATAAGCACACATCAAAATGAAATCACTGTGAAAAGACTTTGGGGGGTCAAAGGAAAAATAATCAGTCAGGCGATGATTTCATGAGAAATTCCTTTTATCATAGCTTAACTATAAGGTCTTCTAGGTATAGCCTCTAGTCAGTCCTCGAACATGAAATACTTGGCTCTCGCGATTAAACAACTTAATTGACCAGAGAAAATTAAGAAGCTTACCCATGGTATTAATAGTCGATCTTTAGTGCCTTTCGACCGTTAAATTAGCGACCCCAAACTTGTTTGATTTTTTACCTTTACATCTGTTTATGCATTTGATTATATTGAAAATGTTTATTGCTGACAAGTTGTTTAAAATTCTGTTACCAATCAATTTGTCTGCCTAAAACTGCACATGCTTTTTAATCGCTTATGAGAATGCAATTACTGTGCCAATGTTGTTTGATTTTGCAGTGACTAAAGAAGGCTAAGGACATTCATCTCAAATGCTCTTCCACCTCGATGAACGAGCTTCAACTCAATAGCTTCCGAGGACGGAATCTACATCACGAAGGGGGGCATGTTAACCCTCACGGCTGACGGACACCATATCACCTACGACGGACGTTGTAACCTACGGCGGACATTGTATTATTTATTTGGTAGAGTCAGGTACCGGGCTTGTCGGTCCAATAGGAAAAGGGTAAGAGTGATCGTCGATGAGAGGCGCACTCTAACTGGAACATTCAAGGGATTAGTTGGCTAAACATGGGCGCCCAAGTGTGAATGGGGCGAGCTCATATAAAAGTCAACTAAACCTAAAATTCACTCATTCTCTCATTTGTGCAATAGAAGAGTGCTCTTGCTCCATCCCTATCTTCTTCTTCTTCATCTCCTTGTGTGTGTGTGTGTGTGTATGCAAGAGAGAGAGAGAGAGAGAGAGAGAGAGAGAGAGAGAGAGAGTGCAATCGAGCATTGCGACGACGACACGGCGGCGGCGAAGCGGCGGCTTCTTCTTCTTCGCGGCAAGGAATCCTCCACGAAGCAAGCGTAGAGCGGTGAGTGACACACCATCGCCTTCTTTGAGCTTACTAGTTTAGGCTTGTTGTGTGCTTGGAGCCATTTTTGGCTCGCACACGATGTATCAGCAAGTTCCTTGCATTGACACGTGCGACATACATGCACACTCCATGTGTTTGCTTTGCCCACTAACGTTAGGGAATGCAATGAGGCTTGAAATTAGACAGGTATACCGAACCTTGCCCAATCTTAACACAAGGAAACAATGCAATAAGGCTTTAATGGGGCCTTTAAACTTAGCTGTTAAACTCTGTCACAAACTCCAACAACTCGTTCAAACTTTTTTCTCCCTGAACTACAAGATAGTAGATTATGCCAATGTCATCATATTCTATGGTATTTTCTAAAGAATTTATTCTCAAATCCTTGTATTTTTCTCTTGAAAGCAGTCGTTTTACGAGTATCTCTAACCAAATACTTTATATATCCCAAACATTGTAGTCTTAGCCATGATGCTACAAGTAATAGACTTGTAAAATACATTCTCAAATTCACATTAACCTATAGATAGCATGCTAATAATAATTTTGCCGATCCAAATTTGCAAAAATGACTAAGAAAATGCCAACATTTTTCAAAAGTACCTATGTACTTTATTTGCAGATTTATGTGTTTTCAAAGAATTTGAGATAAGAACTCTCACATGTCTCTCTTCCTTAGTGTGCCTCGCTCTCAATCTTTGTCTCCCCCCCCATGTGTCACAATCTCTCTCTCTCTCTCTCTCTCTCTCTCTCTCTCTCTCTCTCCTCCTCTCCTCTTGCTGAGCCACATGGCACAAGAGAGGGTTGGACTTCAATTTGGTTGCACTAGGAAACAATAGGGGTCCATCTATCCCTCAATGTGTCTCCTTCGATCTTTCTCTCTCTGATGAGTCTCAATTTCTCTCTCTCTCTCTCTCTCTCTCTCTCTCTCTCTCTCTCTCTCTCTCTCAATAGTGGTCCTAATCACTTTGCTAAGTCACATGGAGTAAGAGAGGCTGAAAATTAAGTTAGGTGGCCCCAAGAAACAATATGAACATGTATATATGTCTCAAACAAAGCTAAAGTCGTATGTATACCATTTTATCACTAGTGTGAGACAATTGAGAAATTATCTTCAATCCCATCCTCCTCTTTGTATATTGCTAAATAGTGACGAGCAAATGTAAGTTCATGCATCCAAGTCACATGCTAGCATCTTATGCCTACAAAATGGCCAAAAAACATGAGATTACAAGTGAGTCTTAGAAAAGTGGGACTTGAATAAGCTTGTGAAAATGGCCAAAAAACATGAGATTACAAGTGAGTCTTAGAAAAGTGGGACTTGAATAAGTCCCAAAATTCCTAAATATGTATTTAATGTCCAAACCTTATTTGAGAGAAGTTTTATGTATATCAGCAAGTCAAACATGCACTTGGTGATACCTAGATCACAAATCTTTGGTAAAAATATGAGCATGACTGAGTTTATTAGATAATCAATACAGGCGTGGTAACGGATACTTATTCTTGATGATAACAAAATCTTGCAAGGTAGTGGGAGGAGCTCCAATTCTGATCGTGCTATAATTTTGTTTGAAATTGCATTAGGAGCACCTATATGCAATTGTCTCTACCATGTTGAAATCCCCTGCTATCATGCAAGGTTGTGGGAGGAGCTCCAATTCTGACCATGCTATAATTCTGTCTGAAATTGCAGTAAGAGCATAAAGAGAAACCATAGTAATTGAAGGGACTCTTTAAAGTAATAGCAACCTAGAAAATATTTGAGGACATGTGAGCAACTAAAACATGATTGGCATACTTGTCTATTATGGCTATAATTGCACCCCCTTTCCCACTTGGTGGGTGGTAAACCATTTAAGTCTAGATTCAATTCTAAGGAGATTGGAACTAAGTGAACTTGCAACAACTTTTATTTCTTGTAGTGCAGTGTTAACCCTCACGGCTCACGGACACCCCATCACCTACGATGGACGCGTATTATGTATTCGATAGAGTCAGGTACCGGGCTTGTCGGACCAATAGGGAAAGGTAGAGTGATCGTCGATGAGAGGCGCACTTTAACTGGAACATTCAAGGGATTAGTTGGCTAATCATGGGCGTCCAAGTGTGAATGGGGTGAGCTCCTATAAAAGCCAACTAAACTTAATTTTTACTCATTCTCTCATTTGTGCAATTGAAGAGTGCTCTTGCTCCATCTCCATCTTCTTCTTCTTCACCTCCTTGTGTGTGTGTGTGTGTGAGAGAGAGAGAGAGAGAGGGAGAGTGTGTGTGCGATCGAGCATTACGAAGGCACGACGGCGGCGAAGCGGTTGAGCGCGGCACGACTGCAGCTTCTTCTTCATCGCGGTGAGGAATCCACCACGAAGGCGAGCGTAGAGCGGTGAGTGACACACCCTTTGTTTTCTTGAGCTTGCTAGTTTAGGCTTGTTGTGTGCTTGGAGCCGTCTGTGGCTCGCACACGGTGTATTGGCAAGTCCCTTGCTTCGACAGTGCGGCAAGGAGCGCACATTTTTGGCGCCGCTGCCGGGGATATGCCCTACACTAAGCTCGGTTAGCACTTTACGCTTCCTTGTGGTGCAATTTCTATCATAGGAAAGGCAGGGAAGGAGTGTGTGGAGATTTCTGTTTTTTGCGTTTTCTGCAATTGCTGTTAAGTTTCAATTTCTGCTATTGTCTGCGTTTTTTCAATTTTTGCAATTTCTGCATTTTCAAGTTCGGCGTTTTCAATCTCTGCAATTTTCTGCATTTCTGTCAATTTGTTGCAATTTCTGCGTTTTTTCTGCAATTTCTGCGTTTTTTCTGCATTTTCTGCAATTTCTGCATTTTCTGCGTTTTTCTGCATTTTTTTCAATTTCTGTATTTTCTGCATCAACAAAAAAAAAAGTTTTTTGAGAAAAAAAGAAAAAAAAAATTTTGAAAGAAAAAAAAAAATTTAAAAGGAAAAAAATTCGGAAATTAAAAACGCGAGTGGGCGGCGATATTTTTCGAAAATAAAAAACGTGACTCTTAAAACGGACGGGTTGGTTTGTATAAAAGATAGATCGGGATCGGTTTCCCAGGCCCAGGCCCAGGCCCAGGCCTCAGTCCTCAGTCTTATGACTTATACTAGACTCACTCTTATATATATACCCTACTCCCTCAAGAGAGAATGAGAGCATGTGGGACAAGTCCTCCACTCTCCTCCTTTCTCTTCCCACTTGCACCCTTAGACTTTCTAGTTTGGGCCTAGTTCCCTACTGGAAATTGACAGTTTTAGGGATTCCGAGGGCATAGAGTGACCAAACGGAGGGCTGTAAAGCACGGCACGACCCTCTGACCGATACGCTCGTTTCGAGCTATCACACGGCCCATTCCACGACACGCTCTAAAAAATCTAGCAAAAAAAACAAACAAAAAACACGCTAAAAACTAGTCACAAGGCCTCCTAGAGCAGCTTTTTGACACCTTAGGGTATCAAAAGCACATGCACTTACGCTCTAGGCGGGTGCTAGAACACGAGCATATTGAGGGTGCCTCTGTTCATACGGACACCCATTACCCATCCACGATAAGCTCTAGACCCTCAGCGGGGACACAAGGTAGCACCACCCAAGACCCTAAAATAGCCGCTAGTGATTCCTCCTCCGACTCAGAAATCATGGAAGCATACCCTACCCAAAACACTGAGAGAGAAGGCCATGCACCTCCCGAAGCTCCACAGCCTAGTACTAGTATGTTTAGTCATTTCATGGAAACATTAGGTAGAGCTACTCGCTCCGAACCTGATGCAAATGAAGCACACGAAGGGGGTGGGGAAGTGGAATCTCCTTTCACATCGCACGTGGACCCCACACCCCCAAAGAGTGTCCATGTGGATATCCTACCAACTTCTTACCAAGAAGGCCCTGTTGAGCTGCCTCCTTCAGAAGTTCCCTCTAGAGTACCGTTGGTGGCAAGTAAAACCACGGGGAGCAACATTGCTTCTACCTCACAAGAAACCGTTAACACGTCGACTCTAGAAGGATTGTTCATTAATGATCATTGGACATACGACCTCCACACTGAGGTGTTGACGGATCTACACTCTGGCCACGCCTACCATGTAGGATGGATAGAGATTGTACAATCCACCTCTAGTGCCACGAGCATCGAAGATCAACAGAAAATGATCTGTAATGTTTTCCCATGGCATTATTCAGTCAGAAAGGCAAAACCGAGGGGTAAATATACTCTCAACTGGCCCCATGAGATTTTTGGATACGAGCAAGGCTCAACAGCCTACTCTATCACAAATGGAGACTCCTCTAATGAGCCCCATGGACCCATCTTACGTCATTTCACCTGGGGTCTCTATGCAATCTGAGCCTCCGAGCGAAAACTTTAGCTTCCCTAACTTGGCTCAACCCTCTATCAAGGAAAACACAGTGCTCACTCCAGGGATAAGCCTAACAGAGAATGTACCGATGACATCTACGGTTAGCGCAGTGCCACTACCTAGTGTTGTAGTACCTAATATGGGGCCTCGACCGTATGTGCCTCTAGCCCCTTATGCACACATGGCCCCCACACCTCCAATTGTACCACTTGCTTATGCTCCTCGAGTGCCGCTCCCTAGCTCTTATCCGAGTGGACCTATGCCCGGTTATGTTCCATATCCTGCATCATCCACACATATGCCAAGACCGGTACCCGTTCCTCTCCCACGTATGATTCCAAGAGTACCTCCACCGGCCCTGCCTCCTCACATAGGTGACTTGGCAGCGTTTGCTCAAACCATAGGTCGATCTATCGCGGAAAATATGCGTCATGCATCTGATAGAGAGCCTAGAAGTAAGGCAGTACAAATTGCCAAACTCACGCAAAAATTCAATGGGGACGAAGATGCTAGGAAACACATTGAAGTGTTTGAACAAGTATGTGATTCCTTAGGGGAACGCAACGAACTACATAAGTGCAATGCCTTAAGCTTGACATTAAGTGGGAAGGCTGGAGATTGGTATAGGACCCTAAGGGGGGACGAGAAAACAATCTACCCTACCCTGCGAAGGTTGTTTCTAAAGGAGTACATACGAGAAGGTGTGCTTTGGGGTGTAGCATCTCAGCTATAGAAGGCCGAACGTAAGGAAGGAGAGTCAGTAAGGGACTTCATTAGTCGTCTAAAGCACTTAAACTCTCGCTGCCCTGTAAATGAGCGCTTCAACAATAACCAACTGCTTGATCGATTCATTCGAGGGTTGAGGAATGAAGGAATCTATAATGGACTAGTGATTAGAGGTATCACAACCTGGGAAGATGTCACTGCCAATGCAATCCAATTAGAGGACAACTTGATGATAGCAGGCATGAGGGTGTCTACTGACACGAGATCCACTAGCTCACAAGCCATTGAGTATGAACCCATGACTGCAAAGCCCATTGCCAATGAGCCAAAGGTATTTGAGACATTCTTGACAGACCTCACCAAGGCAATCCAAGAGTCTCTTAAGGATAATCGACCCCCTCAAAATAGTCACATGTATCCAAGAAGGGAGCAACAATGGTGTTCCATTTTCTTAGGTCCACATAGCACTAGTGAGTGCCCTACGTTTAGAGTAAAATTTAATGGAACTTGCAACGCATGTGGTAGGTATGGTCACCAAGCTAAGGATTGTTTAGTGATCAAACGTATGATGGCAAATAGACCACCTGTAGCCTGGACGGATGCGCCTCGAGCTCCTGTATTGATGCCCACTCCACCTGTTGAGCAACTACCGCAACACATGGTCCCTAGATCTCAAAATGTTGTACAAGCTACACCGCTACCACCTCCTGTGCTAGGACTGCAGCCCCCGCATCCAAGAGTCGCCCCTATGAACCAAGTGGGTTGCGAGCCATCAAATGCTTATCCAGATGGCTATGAGGAGGAAATAGACACTAGTATTGCCTACGGACTTGATACATTGGAAGAATGTCCTATATACTACATGGAAGATTGTTGGAGACAAGTCAAGCCGGTTTATCAAGCTGCTGCTCTCGCATCCAGAGGTCAAAATATCAACACCCAGGCTAGGAGGCCACCTCTTCAATGCTACGAGTGTGGGGGACCACATCGAGTAGCGGAATGCCCTATTAGGCTGCAAAAGAATGCTGCACAGATGTAAGTGAATCAAGGGAGCACGTCTGCAATGCCAATACTCACATGTAATCGTTGTGGCATAGATCACTTGATTGCCCAATGCCCCTATAACCCAAATGCGCCTAAAATCACATCCCTGAATTTGGTCGAAATTGCTAGTGTGACGTCGCCAATACCACCCGTCGCACCCGCTTATGCGATTACACGGTCCATGCTTCAAGGGCCAGGACATATCCTCGAAGAGAGAGATACCGCGTCAGTTATCCAAGCAAAGAAAAAGAAGACACGAAGGAAGAAGTCGCAGAATACGGAAAATTCAAAGCCAAGTTCCAAAACAAACATAGGAACAGGAGATGACCCCGTGTATATGAATGACCTCGAGGATGATTCAGATTCAGTCGAGACAATGGAGACTAGAACCAATACCACAAAGGGAAAGACCGACAAAGAAAACCGTAACATGGAACCAAATGAAAACCGAATGAGAGAAAACCATAAAGAGCCTCTGAAAACACCACAAGTGTTTCCAAATCCAATCCAAGACCCCCAAGATAAACCGCAGGGGCAAAAAGGGAAGAATCGTTAAAAGAAGATTGGGACGTACCCAAACTCTGTAGACGAGATTAAGCAGGTGAAACATCTAAGAGGTTTAATGGAGGAGACTCAAAGGAAACTAGAACCAGAACCCATGCATATCAAAATTCATGACACAGTGTTTCCCACGCAAGTTCATCCACCCCACATGAACCATAGACTGTTAGCCATATCTAGTATCATCCAAGAAGGGAGTGAGGACAGGACATCAGAAAGTGAGCATACACCCTTCTTGTTGGAAAGGATGTTTAACGAAGGTATACCTGATCCCATTGAGGAATATGAGATTCCATCCTCACCAGTTCCTAGTCAGGGACCTACACCCTGCAAAACGCCAATGAATGTTGCCAAACTAGTGGACTTCATGTCTTCTGAGGTCCGAACCACGATCATAGCAAAGCTGTATGGAGATCCTGAGTTATTCCTTGCACTTCGAGCATTCCTTAACGGAGAGCTATGAACGGGATTACCGCAGTTTGCGCAACCAAATAGGCCTGACTCGATTATGATTGATGAGGAAAATCATGTGCAATCACTTGACTTAGATGGACACGAGTCTGTGATCGAGGTACCCATTAACGAATTAGGCAGTATTTTGAAGGCGACGAGTCTAATGCGACCCTACCCATCACTACCAAGGGATTAACTATAAAGGGAATTCTTGATGGTGGTGCAGGAGTTAGCATCGTTACAAAAGATTGTTGGGAATCCATGGGAAAACCCCGCCTCAGTGTTACTAACATTGTGGTAAAGATGGCAAATGGTACCATAGCCAAACCTATGGGGATGCTCAAGGATCTTAAGATCAAAGTTCTAGGACACAAGGTACGACATACGTTCATTGTAATGGATTTCTCTAAACACCTTATGTCATATGAAATGATTTTAGGACGACCATTCATGAGGGAAGCACAAATGGTTCAAGATTGGTCTAAAAATCATGTCTATTTGCAATTCCAAGACTCTGTCCTTAGAGTGGATTTGGTGACTGGTAAGGTACACCCCTTAGGGAGTAAAACCATTATTGATCATCGCTCTGACACCACAGTTCACTCGGCCCCACTACAATATTGTTACACTTGTAAGAAGGATACAGACATTGGCCAAGATTCTCCTTACATGGATGTGTTACCGGGTATGACGGAATCAGACAATGTAGACTGGGTCCACCTAGCATCAACCATAGACACTTGGGGAAATAGGGGGACGACCTGGGTAACACCTGAGGGGGATGAAATGCCTATACCCTTAAATATGCTACAAGCAATGCATATCGCTTCCGACAAGACTCATCCTAATGTAACGAAGAAAACATACAAGTGGGTCCTTAAAGCTTCTTTAGTGACCATAGCTAGTGCTAAAAAACAGAAGCCTTGTAAGAAACGTACCACTCGCTCCAAGAAAAGTAAGAAAATGTTGCGATGGATCCCTAAACGACTATTGGAAGCCCAAGGCTACTATCAAGGAAATGATCAAATCTGGGTGCCAAAACGTAGATTGTGCTCTTACCTATCACCTGACCCAAGTGAGCCCAATCCCGTAGCTCCAAAACGAATCAATGATCGTGGAAAGAAAAAAATCACAGAATGCTACACACCTGCTCCCGAGCTAGTTTGGGTACCAAAGAAAGAACGATTTGTTCCACCTAGCTCAGGAAGGGGGGAGTCCCATGAAGATTCTAGCTCCTCCTGTAATACATCCATAGAGGTAAAAGCTTCTACACAGCCTCCATCTATAGTAGTGGACCTCCATGAAGCTACAAAAGAATCCACACCTCCCAGTGTTCAAGAATCACCTGATGAACCACTTCAAGTTCGATCCTGGGAGAGTACCTTACCACCGTTGCAACTTGACAAGGCACCTAGGGTAATAGAAAACTACTGGCAAAAATCCTCACCTATTACCAACTGGAACAATTGGTTTCAAAGGGTGACAAGCTCATTTCAAACGGTATGATCTACCCAAGGAAGGGGGGAGTGTTTGCTGACAGTCATCATTCATTTGTTTCCCTCTCAACCTTTTTCCCTGACCTCTCAATTCCAATCTTAGGGAATGTACATATAAAGCTTTATACTCACAAAAAAAAAAGAAGAGCAAGAGCAATTAGCAAACGAGTATGCACATTAAAGTCAAAACATTGACTCAGACCTACATATGTCACATCTGGTACAGTGAAACAGAAACCTATGCCATGAAACACCTTCGATCCTCATCACTTGAGTGATGGAGAGTAGGTAAGATTAGTACGATAGGAGTGTTTCTGTTTTAGAGTTGAGTAATTAGCAAAGTTCTCTTTTCCCACTAATGTGCCTCCTGGAGGTATTCCTTTTGCTTCCTAGTGTGTACAGGAGCGTGTTGCTATTGATAGGATTTGGACCTTCATGGAACCTTTCTCTCGTTCACACTTCAAATCAAGCGCGACCATCAACACAAACAGGTGTTTCTTGTCCATTAGCATTGCCCTTATCTTTTTTGCATCTATGTTTGTCTGCTTTGATTGTGATTGGTAGCATAATATTCAGCGCATTGGCTTAGTATCAAACATTTAATTCAATGTAATGTTTTGTCATAATCACTTGTCTAGGTTTAAAAATCAAGCAGTCCGACTAAGCTAGTTTGACCAAGCTAGGTGTTAGAGATCTTCTCTTAATACCATGGGGAATGCCTTCCTAATAAGCAATGGTTACTTAGGTTCTTAATCCGATTTAGGCAGCATTGTATGAAATGTACTAGGGCTTTCTAGTGGGCTTAACCTTATTGACCTTTAGCTTAAGTATTATAAAGGGAGTTTACTAATGTGATGAGCCTGGGGAATGTAACAATGCTATATGACCTCCCAAAGTTACAAAATTAAAATGCTGAAAATGAACAAACAAAAAATCAAAGTGCCACAATGTAAAATTTTAAGCTGGAAGAGAAATCTCAGCTTGATTTGGTACTTCACTCACATGTATCGCCTATGGTACTAGAGCCCTAGAGGTTCCCAGCGTGGGCGCTTTTCCTTGAGAAGCAAAAAACCCAAGGCATACAAAATAAGCACACACATCATAATTGAATCACTGTGAAAAGACCTTGGGGGGTCAAAGAAAAAGTAATCAGTCAGGCGATGATTTCATGAGAAATTCCTTTTATGGTAGCTTAACTACAAAGTCTTCTAGATATAGCCTCTAGTCAGCCCTCGAACATGAATACTTGGCTCTCGCGATTAAACAACTTAATTGACCACAGAAAATTAAGAAGCTTACCCATGGTATTAATATTCGCTCTCTAGTGCCTTTCGACCGTCAAATTAGTGACCCCAGACTTGTTTAATTTTCTGCCTTTACATCTGTTTATGCATTTGATTACATTGCAATTTAATGTTCATTGCTAACAAATTGTTTGAAATTCTTTGAAATTCTTTGACCAATCAATTTTTCTATCTAAAACTGCATATGCTTTTTAAGAGAATGCAATTACTGTGCCAATGTTGTTTGATTTTGCAGTGACTGAAGAAGGCTAAGGACATTCATCTCAAATGCTCTTCCACCTCGACGAACCAGCTTCAACTCAATAGCTTCCGAGGACGGAATCTACATCAGGAAGGGGGGCATGTTAACCCTCACGGCTCACGGACACCCCATCACCTACGATGGACGCGTATTATGTATTCGATAGAGTCAGGTACCGGGCTTGTCGGACCAATAGGGAAAGGTAGAGTGATCGCCGATGAAAGGCGCACTTTAACTGGAACATTCAAGGGATTAGTTGGCTAATCATGGGCGCCCAAGTGTGAATGGGGTGAGCTCCTATAAAAGCCAACTAAACCTAATTTTTACTCATTCTCTCATTTGTGCAATTGAAGAGTGCTTTTGCTCCATCTCCATCTTCTTCTTCTTCACCTCCTTGTGTGTGTGTGTGTGAGAGAGAGAGAGAGAGAGAGGGAGAGTGTGTGTGCGATCGAGCATTACGAAGGCACGACGACGGCGAAGCGATTGAGCGCGGCACGACTGCAGCTTCTTCTTCATCGCGGCGAGGAATCCACCACGAAGGCGAGCGTAGAGCGGTGAGTGACACACCCTTTGTTTTCTTGAGCTTGCTAGTTTAGGCTTGTTGTGTGCTTGGAGCCGTCTGTGGCTCGCACACGGTGTATTGGCAAGTCCCTTGCTTCGACAGTGCGGCAAGGAGCGCACATGCAGACAAAAAATGTCGAATTTGAAGCTTGAGTCATTAACCCATTTCTTGACTACATGAGCCTTGATAGGTTTAGTTAACCCCTTGAGGTTCAAGGTGAATCCTTTTAGAGGCGAGATATTCAGTTTTACTACTTTTACTACTTTCATGGGGGTTTTCCAAGAAGACACATGCTCTATTGGGATCCTTTGAAATCTCCTTCTTCCTTTTAGAGTTTGAAATTTGAGGGAAGGGTAGCTTTTCTTCTTCATCTTGAGTCATTAGAATGTCCACAAAAGGAATAGGAGATCAATCTGCTTGGGCTTTTAGAGTTTCATCACGATCTTCCAATTGTTCCTCAAAAGAGGGATTAAATCCAACTTGAGGGTTAGGAACTTGAGAGTCAAGAATAGATTGATCATCAAAATCAGAGGAAGATGAAAATACCTGATCAGTATCACCATTTTTAGGGCTTATGGAAGCTTATGCTCCCAGCAGCTCATTATTACCTTGATGTGGGTCCTTCAATGCTTGAATCGGATTTAATTGAGAGTTGCTCATGATTATTCTAGAGGGTGGGTTCTGATTCCATTGGTTGAAAGAAATTTTCTCCTTCTTCTTCCTCCTCTTTTGATTATTCATAATCATATTTGAGAGAGTCAAAGACATTCTCCAAAAAATGAATATGTGAATTTATGTTTCTAAACTGACTGGGTTTGTTATTTTTGCCTCCCCTTGTTGAGGTTTTCTTAGCTGCTGGTTGGAATCTTTCATAAGCTTGTTGGAGGGATCTATCCCAGATGGAGTAGCTTTAAGATTAGGGAAATATTTTATATAAAGTGCCCCTATTTCATGCAGTGAAAGCGGGCATTGTGGAGATTCTTAGAAACCACTCTTTGCACATGTAGTAGTTTACCCAATGAATCTCTAATGGGAACAATATTCTTCAAGATAGATCTTTGTAAGAAAATTAGGGAAATTCACTCAAACAGGTACCTTGGTTGGCTTAGGTCTTCTAGGATTATAAGCAGGAAACCAATTGAACACAGACATAATAGTATTCCTAATGAGCATCTTGTAGTGCCACAACTCCTCCCGAGGGGGGGGGGGGGGGGGGGGGGGGGGGGGGGGGGGGGGGGAAAAAGAAGACTAGTCAGGGGTAGAGAAAAGACAGAAGGTAGAGGTAAATGATGGTTGATAGCGACATGCCCTGACACTTATCCCCTCAAGGCTTCCCTCTTGTTTTTTTGCTGAATGAAAATTTGAGGTGAGAATGTATTTCTCCTATTTCTAGGCCAAGAATTAAAGTGCATATAACGCATGACCTGTCCTGTGGATAGAGAGAGAGAGAGAGAGAGAGAGAGAGAGAGAGAGAGGTTTTATTATCATCCTCAGAGGCCAAATACGACCTATGGGACCAATGTTACGTGTGATGTAGTATGTGTGTGGCTGATGAGTGATTCTCAATGCTCCAAAATTTTGGTGATGAGAGTCGCAATGGAGAGTACACATCGTGGCTGTGAGAGGAAAGTGTAAGGACGAGAGTAATGCCGTGTGCTAGTCTCCACCCAACCATGCTATCTTATAGCCTCCCCCTAGCATTTACATTGTCCAGCCATGCTGGTGGCCTTGCCCGTAGGACCCGTGTCCTTACATTACCCCCCCTTGGAGAATCGTTTTCGTCCTTGAAAACGAACATTGGAAAACGTTTCTTAAGTGCGGAGACATTCTCCCATGTAGAACCTTCTTCAGAACTATCTAGCCATTTTACCAACACCTGTCGTCTGACATGATGTTTGGTGCGAAGTTCATAAGAATCCAAAATCTTTTTGGGTTCATGAGGGATGCTTGGCTGTTTCATAAGGTCAACTAAAACACCTGTGTCAATGATATTATTATTGTCCTAGTTGTTTTTGTAAATGGCTAACATGAAAATAAACTCAACCCCTTGAACTATCGTGTCCCATACTTCTTATCATTTCCAGACATCTGTTTTACCACATACTTGTGGGAGGAGGGAGTCTGTGTAAGCTTCAATTTCTTGACTAGCTTATAGTTCAGGAAGTTATGAGTTGCACCATTAACCACTAAAATACGAACACGTTATCCGTTAATAGTGCCATGCATGCAAATCAACTCATGTTGGCCAAAGGTGGGTTGCCACATTGAAGCCGGCACACAAAACTTGTGCTTTTCTTCCATATGAAGAACCTCTACAACACAATATTTAGGAGATGAATCTAATGTGAGGTGTTGCATGGTGTGCATGGCCTTTTCTTTGCCTTTCAAAAGAGGACAATCCTTCTTGTTATGCTGGTCTGAATGACATCTGAACCACAAATTGTGTTTCTTTGCACGCTCAAAATCAGCAGTGCTGAAAGACCCATGTGGAGTATCTCGTGATTGCTTAGGGTTCTTAGTCTCTCGAGGGCGTGGAGAGGTAGATTGTCTCTTATTCCTCTTGGAATGTGTAGGAGATCTATCTTGCCATTAGCTCTTAGCTGAATTGCTCTTAGCAAAAGTATCTTAGAGTAGGGAACATTTCCCTTCCTTTCTTGGTCATCATCATATGTTTGGGAATGAGCGATGGCTTCTTCCAAAGTTTTTGGATGTTGAGTCTTGACATGAAGACGATACTCTTTGTCAAGACCCCCTATTGAAACCCCGTATCTTTTGAAATCCATTTAGACCTTTTACTTTTAACATGATTTCTCGATACTTTGAAAGATGCTGAGTGAGAGAGAGGCCAGACATGTGGCATGCATCCCATGCTAGCCAATTCTTATCTTCTTCATTGGAGTCCAAAAGCTCTTTAGAGGAAGAAGCTTGAAATGCAGTCCAAGACTGAGGACCAGCATCTATTGGAAATGTCATCCACCACTTATAGGCCTTGCATTTAAGACATGGACTTGTTCCCACAGCTGTATTAATATCTGGGGTGTGTCTCGGCCTATGAATATCACTCCATTTGTGTAAGGACGTATTGATCGCATCCTTGTTGCGATCACACTCTTCACGTGAAACTCAGAAATGGTGATATTCTTAAGTAATACATTGCTACCTTCTGCATCTTCTGAATCACTTGCCTCATGGAGTCCTTGAGTCGTGTTAGCTTGGGTTCCTTGAAATATGATAGCTTGGGCTCCTTGAGCCGTCAGTGAATTCATAAATTTCACAAGTAGCTCAGTAAGGTTTGTAACATTTGTATTTAGTGCAGAGAGGTTGCGTTCAAGTACGCTTTGGTGATTCTCCAAAGTCTTGAAAGAAGCCATATCTAGGAGGCCATGATCTCTAAATCATCATCGTCATGCATATTAATATCGGCAGCACCCGTGGTGGCCGGATTTTGATGTGAGTGCTTAAGATCAAAAGTGTGTCTAGGTGGGATATCCTCGCTGGCCATGGTAAACACATGCTAATGTAGAGAGAGAAACAACGTCAACTTGTACCTTGAAGTCTTTGTGTTCTGTATGCTCGACGACTTTTTCGTTGCATGCGATCCTCGCCTTGCAAAAATTATAGCACTTCACGTCTTGTTCTTTGTAAGAACACCTTTGTTGATTCTCACAAAAACTAGTCATTTTTGTGAAAGCTTTTGTTCACTTGTGAAGCTTCTTCCATGAAGAAAAAGGAATTTTTGAAGAAAACTTGCCATTATCTAAGAAGTGAAAAGGAACGGTGAAACTACTTCCTTGAAGTTTGTAGCTTCCCTTTTGTTCTAGCTTTCTTTGTCAACTTAAGTATGATATCTTTCTTTGTTGTATACAACAAGGCTCAATAGCTTGGATAATAGGGTGTTGGCCTCTTACCCTCATGGGGTGGGTTCAACCCTCCTTCATGCAAGGCACGCGCAGGCTGCAGCCAACGGAGCCTCGATGTTGTAGAATTGTCGATCGAGTTTGCCCCGGTTGCTTTCCTTAGTCGTGTGTTGAGGAGGACGTACGTGGGGCGGTTGCTCAATGTCTGTCCTCCCATGTTGCGCATAGAACTCTGTGCCCATCTTCCCTTTTTCTACGTTGTGGAGGGCATGATCTTCCTTGCCTACAGATTGTGGGAGAGGAGATGTGCATCGCATGCACATGGAACCCGCTTTTCTCCTTTTCTAAAATAGTTGGGATACGAATGTAAGGACAAGAGTATTATCGTGTGCTAGTCTCCACCCAACCATGCTATCTTATAGCCTCCCCCTAGCATACACAATGTCCTCCTATGCCTATGTCCTTGCCCGTAGGACCTGTGTCCTTATAGAAAGTGTGTAGGTCTAAGTCATGGCTGAAAATGTGAGGGAAGTAAGTCCGGATGTGACCAGAATCTAAGCACTCTAGTAGTGTGCTCAAACTCTCAAACTTTCAATGAGCATAATGTGCACACTCAATTTGACTCTTCTCCATTGCCCTAACTCCTTGTCTCGCATTGAAGGGAGTGGAAGCTAAGCCAAATGGCTTCAATAGTGCATATCACTGACAAGGGGATAAGCGCGTGCTCGCGCGCGCACACACACACACACACACAGAATGTGCACATAACAATCACCATTGATGGAAATAAGAAGAAGAGACTGGCCATACATCACCCATCATGATGACAATCAGAGATGGCGGGAAGACAATCCCTTACATCTAATGGTTGACATGCAAGGGTGCAACCCCCAAATGGCATTCCCTCATCTCACATCAGATTCTCCAAGCTATTGAAGTTTTGATAGCCCTAGTTGAGAAATCAGTGGATCTCTATAGAGGAACGATGGGCCTCTAATGGATCTTCTACACTTTTCAGTGGATCTCTATAGAGGAACGATGGGCCTCTAATGGATCTTCTACACTTTGCAACTGACAGGAGACGAGCAAGTTGCATGTGCTCATCCTAAGAGACAGGAATAGGTGGAAATCGGTGAGCCTTCACCCAAAAAATGATGATGCCTCATTGTTGTTTAGTATATACAATGATGTGTAGTAGCCTCGTGATTTTATCCCTTGTCCTTTAGAGAGAGAGAGAGAGAGAGAGAGAGAGAGAGAGAGAGAGAGAGAGAGAGAGAGAGAGATTTAATTATCGTCCTTGGAGGTCAAATATGACGTATGGGACCAAAGTTACATGTGATGTAGTATGTGTATGGTTGACGAGTGACTCTTGGTGCTCCAAAATTGTGGTGATGAGAGTCGCAATGGAGAGCCCACACTGTGGCTGGGAGAGGAAAGTGTGTAGGTCTAAGTCATGATTGAAAATATGAGAGAAACAAGTTTGGATGTGACCAAAAGCTGAGCACTCTAGTAGTGTGCAGTACTCATACTCTTGAACTTGGAGTGAGCATAATGTGCACAATTGATTTGACTCTCCTCCATTGCCCCAATTCCCTATCTCGCATTGAAGGGAATGGGAGATAAGATGAATGGTTGCAATAGTGCATGTCACTGACAAGGGGATAGGCTCAAGCATGTAAGTGTGAATACGGTTTCCTCTTTCAACAAAGAACATGGTTTTGTAGTTGGGGGCAATATGGGTGGTGTAATGTATGAAGCGTGACCCACCGGTTTCTCCCAATCCGTAATACATTGACGTTGTAGAAAATCTTCATTCACTTGGGAGTCAATTGAAGCATCATGTAGAAAGTGTAATGCATCCAATTTTCCAAACCACTTCTTTATATCTTGCATCCATCCCGTGCTCAAGATCTTGCTTTTATGCGTCTTTTGAATTTTTTGCTTGCTTCCCATGCAATTGTAGGAAGTCGATGTGAGGGGGTTTGACACATCTTTATCATGTACTCCACAATCCTTTCCATGCCCCTAACCTCAATTGGAAGAGATCCCGACTCAAGAAGTAGGAGCATATATGGTGTTTGTGTCTTAACTTGGAGAAAGTTCGTAAGAAAATGCTTTTGGACATTCCAACTCCATAAAAAACAACTTCTTGAGAACCCAACACTTGATGTTTCCCGCATGACACATGTTCTCAAATGCATAATATGCTCTCTTTCCTGCTTCCAAATGACGCATAGCACATATATTCCACTTGTGATTGGACAGAACCTCAAGGCCAAGGTAATACAAAAGCTCTCAACAACTTCAAGTGTCTCATTGTTGTACGCAATGCAAGGCTTCTCCTTATGATTGGTTTTCACAAGCACAACCTTTGTTTTGGATTCATTCACAATCAGCCCACCATGCAAGCAATAGTTCTCAAGGAAAACCATAAGCTTTTGTGCATCATCTAAAGTGTATGCTAGAAGCACTACATCATCCACATACAACACAAGCATGATTACCACATTGCAAATAGTGATCTCTTCAATGCC
This sequence comes from Adiantum capillus-veneris, assembly GCF_014529385.1. Taxonomy (NCBI): domain Eukaryota; kingdom Viridiplantae; phylum Streptophyta; class Polypodiopsida; order Polypodiales; family Pteridaceae; genus Adiantum; species Adiantum capillus-veneris. The sequence goes on along the minus strand of NC_140935.1, from coordinate 140,307,907 downwards.
TTCTTCTTGCATAAAGTGAAGTACCATTTGTTCCAATTGATCGATGCATAGACCAAAGAGAGTTGGTGACAACGGACATCCTTGTTTTACACAAGAGTTCTTACAAATTTTTTTAAAATTCCTCTTCCCATGAGCAATTGACATATCATCTTCTCATAGATTTGAGAAACTGCAAGCATAAACTCACTTGGCACTTGAATTTCTTCCATCCTTCTCCACAAATTGTTATTGTTGGGATTCAGGCCAACTGGCCGGACATCCCACTTACTACTAACCCATCTACTAACTTAACCATTTTACACTTATTCTTTAATATACAAAAGAATAAGGAGATGCAATAGGATTACGTTGCTATCCAAAGTAGGTCTCTCTCTCTCTCTCTCTCTCTCTCTCTCTCTCTCTCTCTCTCTCTCTCTCTCTCTCTCTCTCTCTCTCTCTCTCTCTCTCTCTCTCACTCGCACACGCTTCCCGTGGCACCTTCAATTGGTATCAGAGCAGGGTTTGTGCTTGCCATTTTTGCGGCCGCGCATGCACACTTCCAAAAGTGCAAACAGGTTTCCGATTTCGACATTGGTAAATCCAACGTTCCGAGAGCATTTCCATCAACTGTCCTACGATTTCACCCCCTTTTGAAGCCGTTCGTGCAGTCGAAAGCTTCATCCGACCACGCTTCAGGAGTTGTATTTCTCAATTCCACTTTTGCTATAGTTACAGGTACAGGTATATGACACATCTCTCTCTCTCTCTCTCTCTCTCTCTCTCTCTCTCTCTCTCTCTCTCTTTATCCTTCTAGAGGATATGAGACTCTTCATCCATGGTATTATTCTGGGGTTTGCTTTCACCCTTTGCAATCATTGACTACAAAAAAATATCTTACCTATTTGGAATATATCTTGCTCTCATAGAGCTTCCAACCACAACATTTGTGGATTAGGAGGGAAAGGCCTCTCTCTCTCTCTACATCCTGCTAGAGTCTATCAGACTTTCTATCCTGAATTATCATTCTGTTTCTCTTAGGTTGCTTTCAACCTTGATAAAATATCTCTTTCTCTCTCTCTTGCTCTTTCTCCCTCTCTCTGTATCTGGTTATCCCTCTGGAAATAATCAGACTTTGTAGCTGGTATGCCATAGTGTATCGCTTGGATATACTCTGACCCTTGGCAATCATGGAGTTGCTTGGTTTTCCAACTATACATAAAACATTGTGCTCTCCTTGGGGATAGAAACTGATATCTGCTGGTTGCCCCATTAAATGGGTCTTATGCATGAACTACCTCTTAGTTAAAATGACCTTGTAATAGATTTTTTTCATTATGGGTTTCTACTTGATTTCTATGACGATCTGAACGTGGGTGAATTTACTATCTTTCTCTCCCATTTATGACGTGCTCTATTTGGGGAGGATGGTAGCCTGGATGCCGCGCGATGCTTGAGGATTTCGGTGGCGAGTTAAAGCCTCTCTGTCGCCGCGTGATCTTCTCCCAAATATAGGTCTACTGAGCTGATCTGAAGCGGTTGCGTAGCCTTATAAGGTGAGCCACAGGCTCACTTAGTTTTCATTATGCAAGGAAGAGTGTGTGTGTCCTCTCATTGTGTGCATAACCCTTCACTAAATACATTCTTCAAGCAACACCTGAGGGCTCCGAAGCATGGCCCCCAGCAAGAAATCCATGGTGGATTCTATTGAGGTTAGAAAAATCTTTTTTGATGCAAAAATATTATAATGGTTTTTTTGCTCTCCCAAATGGAGGATGTCTGGTTTGAATTTAACATCTTTAACTATGGACATTGGTTAAATGAACACATAAACTTTCAAACGGATTGAAGGGAATTTATTAAGCGCTTATGGTTGGGAATTGAGGCAGGTTGTTGTATTGCTACTCACTGGTTTTTCTTATGAAGGTTTGTGTTGCATAAACTCGTAGGGTTGGGATTGAACTTGCCAGCTATTGGATAATGTTTTGACCTCATACTGCTGCTCTTGGAAATTCTGTTCGGATTGAGTTGTTATTGCATGAAGTTGTTTTAATGGGGTTAGATGGGCCAACTAAGCTGGCACTGATTACGGTTTGCACAACCTATTAGCTACTGCTGTATATAGGCCGATTGTAAGGGATTTTTTTCGGATCTCGGGTCGTAATCCAATTGTGTGGGATTTTTTTCGGATTGTATGCGTTCATAATCCGATTGTATGGGATTTTTTTCGGATCAGCTTATTTGCATATTCATTTACTGGCTTGAAAATTGCCTAATTATATCCTATTGCATGCAATGATGGGCTCGGATTACGGTTCAAAATTTAACACACCTAGCTAATTAAAAGGAATTTTGCATACAGATTGGATAGGTTTGCTATCTATACCGGCTGACTAGCCAATCTTGTCGCATTATCCCACCTAATTTTTACAGGTTCTTGAGAAGGTATGTTCTTTCACTGATTGGTTTTGGGAAAAAGAATGTGGTGACATGAATGTACATAGGTAAAACTGGATTTGCCAATTAAATTCATTGACAAATGCAAATTTTATCTCTCATTAATGGTATTGTGATATTGTTCCTATTGGAATAATATTGGTCTTTGACTTGGATAGATAATCTTGCTGGTACGAGACTTCTACAGTACTGGTACTGGTTCTCTCTTTTTCCATGTACAGAATATGGTAAGAAACCTGTAGGGATAGTGTGGCTTATGAGAGTAGGTTTTTATTTCAAAACTGCATCTCAGTTGAGAATACCCATCAGTTACCCTAATCATAGTTGGCTTTCGGTCTGTTTGTCGGGTAGTAGATACGGGATACTGGTTGCTTTTTTGTATAGGATTGTACAAATTGCTGCTTAGGATACTAATAACAAAACACTTTGTTTTGGTTTTGACTACATTTGGCTGCACTTAGGGCTGATATGCAATAATCGGCCTTGATTTTATGGACCTAGTATCCAACTAATTTGGTGGACTTAACACAACAATAGGATGTCGTTGTTCCTTTTTTTTCTGCTCTATGGTGTAGAGGAACGTTATAGACCATATATACATTAGGATTCACCTCTTCTCTATGTAAATATACCATTGGAGTACCTCTGGTTGGTATATACCGCATGTATATATCAAAGACTTCTTGAGCTATATGGGCTCGTAATCAACCACGGTTTAGGTTTCAAACTTTTGTTAAGCTATTGGGCTTTGCTTTGGTGCATCTAACTTGGGAGTATGCTAATGGTTGGTGTGTTGTAGATTTGTTGGTTTTGATGACTCACACTATTGATGGAAAAATGCATCTATTGTCTTGGTCTTTTGAGAGATTCTCTGAAGGGCTGCTCTTTATTGGGGGATTACGGTTTACTATTTTTTGGCATGTAGTAATGTATTATCTGGTTCGGGCCCTGTCGACCCTGGGATACGATTGCCAGATACTAAAATGTGACTGATACAATTGATAAATTGTTGAACAATTGCTGATCTGAGGAAGATTTTGACTTCAAAAATTGCATTTAACTTACTTTTTTTGAAAAGCTGTAACCTTATTTAGATAACGATAAGGAACAATTGGAAAAACCTTTTTCATACTTTATTTTACACTTCAAATAAATAGAGGGATGTACAATGCAAAATAGTTGACCTAACACTTTGATAATCTTGTTTTTTTGCATTATGGAAACTATTACACATCACTTATATCTAAACAGCATGGCTTTCTTCTTAGGCTAGTACCAGGGTGACATGGATGACAACTAGGTCACCCTAGTTACCTGTTATGCGGTCTGAAAACTAACGAATAGTTTGTTTTCTTACTTTGGATGCAGGTAAGGGTGTCCTTTTCTTGGCTGCTATTTGAGAGGATGAAATGTTGTACACTTATACTGTAACATTAATCAGGACCTTCTTTCCGTAATATGGCCTGATACTGAGATGTATTTTTTTGGATATTCAGTTGAAAGGAATACATGATTTTGTACTATGGACTGTAGATATTGGTCTTTGTAGTTTGTCTCATGTGTTATGTATATTGTAAATAGATTAAACTCTCTCTCTCTCTCTCTCTCTCTCTCTCTCTCTCTCTCTCTCTCTCTCTCTCTCTCTCTCACACACACACACACACACACACACACTTGCACTCGCACACGCTTCACGTGGAACCTTGAATTGGTATCAGAGTAGGGTTTGTGCTGGCCGTTTTCACGTCCGCGCGTGTAGACTTCCAAAAGTGTAAACAGGTTTTCGATTTCGGCATCAGTAAATCCAGCGTTCCGAGAACGTTTCCAGCAGGTGTCCTGAAGTTTTACCCCCTTTTTGAAGCCGTTCGTGCAGTCGAAAGCTTCATCCAAGCTACGCTTCGAGAGTCATATTTTTCAACTCCACTTTGCTATAGCTATAGGTACAGGTACAAGACACATGTGCAAGTTGTTCAGAGACTATTTTGGGATGGTATATAGCCATTTTATGGCTATTATGTGCTATTGAGACGGTGTTTATGGGAAGATTCGGAGCACTTTCTGGCATCGACATTGTCTCGGGTTTTTCAGGCATCCATCTCCTCACAGGTTCTTGCATACATACATGACATCCAGGTTTCTTACAGGTTGCAGTGTTTTGCATCAGCATAGATTTCAGTGGGAGTACTTGATGTGTATATGCATTGTTTATGCACTTTTGATAGTGCTTGAGCTCTTTTGAGAGCAGTTTTACTCCCCACAGGGTGTTTGCACATTTTGTTTGGCGCCTGTTTGAGCTCGTATACTGCACCTTGTAGTATTGTTGATAGTGGATGTACGTTGAGTTGTGGAAACTACCATATGTACCTTTTGTGGAGACTACTTGACTTGTTTCTGGCAGTCCTGATCGTTTTTGAGACTCGGTTCAGAGGCCCTTTCTGAGACTGGGCTAATTTCTTGTCTGCATAACCTTTTGTGAGGTTCGATAGCATGAGGTTTTCTTGAGCTGGGGGATTCTCGAATGTTGAGATCCTTTCGATGATACAGGTTGCTAGAGTACCCCTTTTCGTGGCCTCACCATAGGACATGTATAGAGAGGGCTATGTGCATTTGACACCGTATTGGCAGGCTTGGGTCAACTTTTGACTTTTTATGCACAGTTAATGGTTGATGCACCTGCATTATGCTCTGAGAGCATTACTTTTGATGCGTTACTGATCTCTTGTGACAGTTTTGGATTGAGATTCTATCAATTTTTCAAGGGAAACTCTACCAAAGTTTTCCCAGAATTACCAGTGTTTATTTCCATATTATCTTTAGCTTGTAGCCATGTCATCTAGCCGTGAAAAGGATATTTACAATATCCAAAAAGTTGCTGGGACAAATTTTGCTATTTCGAAAGAGCAGATTCAAGATGTTCTTATACAAAAAGGCCAGCTGGATCCTATCATGGAGTTCCCAGAGGGCGAGTATACAAATGTTGAGTGGGAGAGACTTGATGCTAAGGATAAATCTACCCTTCGTTTGCATTTGGCCAAATTTGTGTACTTCACTATAGTTGGAGAAAGGACTGCTAGTGATGTATGATAAGTTGTGTTCCAGTTATGAGAACAAATGTAATGGCTATTGCCCACACAGGACCAATAGGCATTACGGGAATGATTACCTGCAAACTACATTATGTGAACATCAAACACATAGAGATAGGAGAGAAGATAATACATAGTACACAGGCACAAAACACCTCTTGCTTCATTCATATGTAAGCCGGACACAGAGTTACAACAGCAAATGTCATGAATAACATAGAGGTTGGTTGGTTACATGAAAAGACAGGCATGCCCTTCCATATACAACCGCTGCTCCAGCACAGATCGGGAACGGTGCACACACTCCTGTCCCATGATATCTTCTGAAGAATTGTCGCCACGGCCGCCGCATATCGCATGACTCCTGATCCGCAGTGTCCTGACCTCCGCAGGACTGCAGGACCACATGTACGACTCATGCCGTAACACCTGGCATTCACGGTGGATTGCGCAAACCCACACTCAACCCCTCCGGTTGGAAGGTTCCGGTTGCTGCTCTTTGACCTGTTCTGGTGAAGAGGAAATGTCAATTTAGCCAAAGCCTTGAAAATCTGCAGTATGTGCCTGATAGACCTCATCCAAAAGATGTGGATCTATCTCAGTATGTTCCGGCCAAGGAGCCCGAGGAATAAACTGTGTTGGCAAAGAAATAGATTGCGGCGCTTGTGGCAAAGGAGCAAGAGGCGTATGTAGAGGATAATAGCAAGAAAGGTATCTATTGAGAGCAGACCAAAATGGAGGGCATGGGGGTAGACTGAGGGAGAAAGAATGAGCCAAGGTCTCCACCCAAAAACACACCCTGCGCCGCTTCTTACGAAATCGACGAATCATTTTCTGCAAACGAGATACATGAGCCTGGGCCTCAGCACAATCCTCTGTAGCTTGCGCCCAATCAACAATATCAAAACCTTTGGGAACAACACTCTTACCTCTGTCAGTGTTGGATGACTCAGGTTGCTGCACCACAACCTACTGTGTTGGTGGCTGTACTCTCACCTCAGCAGATAAGTGTGTGCTCCAGCTTTGTAGTTGATTGTCCAAAAAGATATGGAGATCTTGTTGCATCTCCACTGCCAACGCATCCAAATCATTCATACTGATCATTACATCACCAGGGTGCGAGGCTAAGTATGAGGCAAGTCTATGCTGCGTTCATAATTGAAGTAGTTCTTCTTGAATGGACGCCACAAACGCAGCATTAGCCCCCACAAGTGTTTGTATTTCTGCATTCTGCTGGCGAGCCGTTGCAGTCAAATCTTTGTTTTGGTTGGTCAAATCGATAATGCGAGCCTGCAAGGCCGTTACTTGCGTTTCAAGCTCATTAACTATACCCTCTGTGGCGGGGGCTGGCCAGGCCGCATGAATAGACTCCGCAAGTTTGCTCAAAAAAGTGCCGCACACCTGTATTTGGTCAGGAGGGTTTACTGCCGTAGCCTCCCAGGGTAGCGCTGTGGGAAGAGTACCTCCCGTCGAGGCAGCCACATTGGTGGTTCCAGAAGTTTTCGATTGCGAGTGAACGTCCGCAGTCGGAGAGCTCATCCTCGGTGGGGTAGCAATTGCCACTCTCTCCTGCATTCGGCGGCACCAGCGTGCCATCGCAGAATCCTCCGGCACAGGAGATGCAGTCATAGGAGGTGGTGTAGAGAACTGTTGTTCCTCCCGGCCGTGCTTGCAGGTTTCTGGTCTTGCAGTGGCCATCTCTTGGGCTCCAGAGGGTACCACTGCAATCGATGGACCCGACAATTCCTCAGTGCCAACATTCTGCTGCTGTGTTGCCCGCCCAACAGGAACAACCAAACTCTGGGTTTGCGACAGAGGTGCTGCAGTCCCTTGGACCACCAATCTATCATCTTCAAAGTGGCATAGAGGACGCAGGGCGAGGGGAAAAACTTCCCTTAAGGGAAAGATCAGTGTGAGCAGCTGGACAAATTTTGTGTTGGTTGGGGTATTTCGCCCCAACTGTGCCATCACTCTTTGGCATTCTGCCAGCAGTCTTTCTCTGACAACTGCTGCCCAAGCCACTGGCCCAAAGTTGGCCGAATGCAAAACATTCCTCGCTCTGGTCGAGATGGTATAGGTTTTGGCTTGTAGCCAAATTGCCTCAAGAAACCATCTATACGCATCCCTGGTTGCTATAGCGGACAACCCTGAAAGCTTATATTCACCTTTCGCTTTCAATCCAAACTCCTGCTCAACATCTACAATAGGAATCACATGTGATGCTCGCACCACTCCATCGTTGGGAAAACAGCAACACCTGGAAATTCTTTCTGCTGTCAGCTGAATCTGTTGGTTATTCAGCTCCACCATATCTCCAACAGCCAGTTTCTCAATCAAACCTGCTACCTGCAGGTGAACCGGTATCCCTTGCCAATCCAAGTTGGCGAACACACGTAGCCGCAAATCTTGCAGCCAGGCATCCACTCGGCGAAGCGCTAACTGCTGCACTCGAGTGAAGGGGATGCATTGCAGGAGAGAAGCCATCATGGTGGCGATGAGATGCAGGAGCAGAGAATATAGAGCTAAGGACGTGCGATACACAAAACAGGAGAAGCACAACAATACTCTTCTGCATGTAGTAACCCTCTCACAATGAGTTCCCAAAATAGGGCCAGCCATGGTGTCGCAACCATCATAGCTCCTATTCCTCTTTCCAAGATTGCATACAAAAGAATCCCCAATCATTATTAGGGAGGCTTCTGGCTCTTCGACCACAGCAAAGGGGCACTGAATCGGGGTAGGTGAAACATAATGGCGCAGTCTGAAACCATTGACCGGTAGAGAAATAACCTCCCCCCGCAAATCCGCCAAATAAAAAGAGATGGGCCCGCATGCTTGAAAAATCCAGAATGGTCCTGACCACTGTAATTTAAGCTTCCCAAGCATCTTCCTGAGGCGGGAATTAAAGACAAGGACCAGCTGTCCCCGAACAAATTGTCGTGCTTTCGAGCGATCCAGCCATTTTTTCCACCTAGACTGCAGATCCTGCAGCACCGCAAAGCTATGCAATCGCTCTTCGTCTAGTTCCTACAAAACATCCAAATGATAAATCACAGAATCTTCTGAAAGAAGCCGATCCGCAATCAACATCCACAGACTTGGAATCACATGCCCCACTGGGGTGATTGCCTCCATGCCAAATGCCAACTTAAAAGGAGTCAATCATGTTGCCACTTTATAAGTTGTCCAATAGGCCCATAAGGCGGAAGGAAGTTTCACATCCCAATCTGTTCGATGCATATTCACTAACTTTGTTAATATCCGAATCAATTGCATATTAGTTGATTCTGCTTGCCCATTCGCCTGAGGATAATACGGAGAAGATTTCCTGTGCAATACAAAATAAAACCGTAGCATTCTCTCCATCACCTTATTCAAAAAATGACTTCCCCTGTCACTAACCAGCTCAATAGGGCAGCCATATCTGGAAAGGATATCCTTATATAAGCATCCAGCCACAGAAACTGCAGTATTATCTCTTAAAGGCCATGCTTCACCCATTTGGTAGCGTAATCCGTGGCTGTCAAAATATACTTATTACCTGTGTGAGTTGCAACTGGTTTAAAAGGTCCAACAAAACCGGCTGAAAAGGCATTCTGGACCGTTTGGTAGGTTGCCCCAACCGCTGACACACATCACACTGTTGCACATAATTTCTCACATCCTGAAACAATGTGGGCCACCATAATCCTGATTGGAGAACCTTTCGAGTTGTGATCAATGTTGCAAAGTGACCTCCCGCAATACCAGTATGGACTTCCTCCAGAACTGCTTCCTGCTCCTGTGGTAGCACACATCTAACTAATACATCCACCACCGTACAATAATAGAGCTTCCCCATAATAATCTCAAAATTCCTACTTCTGATAGCCATACGTTTCCTCTGATGGCTGGACAAGAAGGAAGGCATTTCGCCACTGTCGCGAAAATAAAACATCTCCTCATACCATGTCCATGGGACGCTAGGGATGACCCTTGCCTGTTGCGGAACTGCTATATCCTCTGCAACTACACCTGTTAGAAACAGAGACGCATCCGAAAATTCATCAGCTACACCTGTCGGCGGCTCACCGAAATCTAACCTGGACAGGTAGTCAACCACCGCATGCTGAGCCCCTGGACGATGTATGACCTCAAAGTCAAATTCCTGCAGCAAAAGCACCCATCTAGCCAATCTTCCTGTCAAATTCTGTTGACGTACCAAGTATAAAAGAGCCGAATGGTCCACATGGAAGAAAAAACGTCGGCCCAACAGATAGTGCCGGAATTTCTTCACTGAATAAATCATCCCCAAACATTCCCTTTCTGTTACTGAATAATTTCTTTATGCGGATGATAATCGTCTGATGGCATAATAGACAGGTCAAAACCATCCTTGACTTTGTTCCTGCATCAGCACACTGCCAATAGCTCGATCTGAAGCATCCACAAACACATGAAAATCCTGACCCCAATTTAGAGGAAGCATAATCAGATCTTTGGATAACTGAAGTTTTAATCTCCAAAAAGCCAAATCACATTCCTGTGTCCATTCAAAATCTATAGCATGCGCTGCCTGAGTAATCGGGATTTCCAAATGCAACAAACCGCAAATGTCTCCCATGCCAACGGGCTTGACCTAGGAAAATCTGACGCTGTTTCTGGTTCCACCGTGGTGGTGCTTCCATAATTGCGGCTATTTTATCCGGATCCACGAAAATACCATCTTCAGAAATTATATGCCCCAATAGCCTGCCACAGCGAATAGCAAATGCACACTTTAAAGGATTCAAACTAAATTTTACCTCTCTACATTTCATAAAGCATAACCGTAATTGCTTCAAGTGCTTTAATTGCGCTCCAAAAACACTGAGATCATCCAGAAAAATTCTCATAAAATCCATCAAATAAGGACCAAAAATTTGGAACAGATCCCTTTGAAAAGTTGAAGGCGTATTGCGCAATCCGAACCACATCATTGTGCATGCAAAAACACCCCATGCGATAATAAAAGCTGTTTTTGGCTGATCCCGCAATGCCATTCGTATTTGGCTATATCCACTAAACCCATCCAGAAAAGTATACATCTCATGTCCTGCTACATCATCCAAAAAGGAATCCAAGAATGGAAGAGGAAAAGGCTCTGAAACAGTAGCCGCATTTAATTTTCGGTAATCCACACAAATTCGGATTTTCTTGTTTTTCTTTGGCACAACCACAATTGGAGAAATCCACTCCGAATTATCAATAGAGGTAATAAAACCCACTTCCAAAAGACGATCAATTTCCATCTTAACTTGCTTTGCCACATTTGGATTCATCCTATATGAGTGCTGCTTCACTAGCACCACATCCGGTTTCAGATTTATCGTATGCTGATAAAACTTAGGATCCAATCCCTGCATATCGGCATATTTCCATGCGAAAACATCCTTAAATTCTGTCAGTAACTTAATCAAATCATTTCTAAAACTTGCCTCAATAATGTATATGGGATGCGACTCCGCTTGCTCCCCAAGAAAGACCTTCTCTAATTCATCTTCTTTAACCCTTGTAATTTTTTTCATCTGCGCTTCAAACGCACATTCTTGCTGAATAACGTCCTCCAATGATTTAGGACTTGGAAGCACCTGTTGTTGCTCCCCTATTCCTGCTGGAGTTCCTAAATCCCCCACCGAGTTCCCCTTCGGAACCAGAGAAATATCCACCAGATATAAAGAGACCAAATCCGGATTAGATTTCAGAAATTACTCCTCTTCATCCTCTTCTAATCCTTCCACCATCTTTACTATTTCTGCTATCACCGGCCATGCTGCCTGAACTGGCTGTCTGCATGTTCCCAACATCACCCGCACTTTCCTTCTACCCTTCTTTACTGTAAGCATATTTGCTTCCCAATTATTCTTTACCCTCGCTTGTCGTAACCAGGGTCTCCCCAAGATAATGTGATAATCCTGATTATGATCCTCAATATTCAAGACTACTAAGGAAACGGCAAAAGATAAGCCTGCCACATCCAAGACAATGCCCCGAAGTAACCCCACTGGTTGCACTCTTCTTTGATCTGCCATGCGGACTACAAAGGGTGCAGGCTCCCAATCACTGAGTCCAAAACGCTCACAAGCTGCTTGAGTAATAATGTTTACTCCCGCTCCTCCATCCAATAGTACCTTGTCAATGTATGTTCCATGGTATCTATCTGAAAGCTCCGGAATGCGGGTATCCGTGATCCTATTTGTCGGCAACGGGGCTGAATCATCCTCCTCGCTTTCCACTTTCCTGATGGCGACTTCCCTCAGGTCTATGGACGTTTGTCGCAACAATGCATTATGAAAATTCGGGACCAATTTCAGCAATGAACCCAGAGGTACTTGTATTGGCGACGTGAGGACCTCTTTACAAACTGAATTCCAATCCTCTTCCCAAATATCATCCTTATTTCCAACTTTTCCTTCCTTTATTTCCAGGCCCACAGTCGATGGTCCTGATGACTTCACTGGTGATGCGGATTGTGGCAACCAGGACACAGTCTTTTTCCGCACTTCTTCCCGAGCCGTCCAATCTGGAATCTTTACATTGGGTGGTGGAACCACATTTTTACCCGATCGCGTGATTAATGAAACCACTGGATCAGACTCCTCCAATCCTTCAATATGAACCATAGCCACACTAGGCTGTTTCCCTGCAGCATGTTCATGTTTCTTCCGATCATATTCCATAGCTTCAGTACACTCGGATCGCCAGTGCCCATCCCCCAAACAGAAAAGGCATGTCTTGGGGCGATTAGGATCTCGGCCACATCTTCCGCGACCTCGTCCTCACCCTTGACCCCGTCCTCCTGCTTGACCTTGCAAAGGCGTCTCTGATGTATGAGCATGAGCCATCGCCATAGCAGGCTCTTGTCCCTGCCCTATCTGTGGTTGTTGCCATGTAGAAGAGTCTCCTCGACTCCGACGACCTCGACCATTGAAATAACATTCCATTGTATTATGAGTATTGGTCGTGCAAATTGCACACCACTTCTGATTCATTGCGCACTCCTGGGCAGCATGGCCCGGATTTCGACACTAGGTACACCATAGTTCCTTCAGACTTTTAGCCACCGCAGCCGATTCCGACGATCCAGATGAAACACCTTTCCTGTGATGCTGGGATTTTTTCCGAGGTGTCTCTTCTGATTCTTTCCCTGAATCGTTGTTGCTTGAGTCTGAGGAATCTGATACTGTGGACTCCGACTCCGAACTATCACTGCCACTGTCTTGTGACTTCCGATGAGATTTCTTCTTGTCTTTTTTCTTTGATTTCTTTGGAGATTCCGTATCCTCTAAAGCTTCTCCTGCTACTACAACCCTAGAAATTACATTATCCAGTGGAGTAGTTACCTTATCCACTGTTGCCATAGCAGTTCTGAGATCCTTGTTGAGCCCCCGCAAAAAATAATCATTCAGCACTTCTGCTGCAGGCCTTTGCGCATGAGGTACCCTTTGCAAAAGCATCCGAAATTTTGCAGTGTAATCCTCCATTGGCAATGACTTTTGCCGTAGCGTTTGAAGCTTTTCCAAATGTTGAGGGACTGTCTTTTCCGTTCTAAACCTTCGTAGAAACGCTCGGGATCTGTCGACATACGTCTGAAAATGATCATCAGGGTATTTGGACAACCATTTCGCAGCTTTCCCCGAGAGTGTAGATTCAAACACTGATTGTTGATGGAGAGGAATCACCACCCCAGGATGATTCAATCCATAAGCTTTATTAAATTTGTGCAAATGTGCATCAGGGTCTTCTCTCAAAAGACCTCAAAATTGACTATACTTAATCTGAGGATGCGCCATCACCCCTTGCCCAATTGTACCTCCTCCCAAAAAAAGCTGACAAGCACTAGGAGGTGGAGACAGTGGCGGAGACACCCCCGGACTGCTTACCGGAGACGGTGGTGGAGCAACCTGTGTGGGTGAGGGTGAATGTACGACAGGAGGACATGACTGACTGCGTGGAGTACGCCTCGCCCCCCGCAACCGCCTACCACGCACCGAGCTTGGTGATGGAGATACAGATTCCTCAACCTGCGGTGAAGAAAAAACAAATTCATCCAAACCGCTTCTCCTCCGACGTCTTCCTACAATTGGAACCACACGGTTAGGCGGACCCTGCGACCTAGTGCGCATGCATATTCATCGCAAGTTGTCCATCACGCATGGTGGTCGCCAGATGTAATGGCTATTGCCCGCACATGAGCAATAGGCATTACGGGAATGATTACCCGCAAACTACATTATGTGAACATCAAACACATAGAGATAGGAGAGAAGAAAATACACAGTACACATGCACAGAACACGTCTTGCTTCATTCATATGTAATCCGGACACAGAGTTACAACATCAGTTGTCATGAATAACATAGAGGTTGGTTGGTTATAGGCATGCCCTTCCATATGCAACCGCTGCTCCAACGCAGATCGGGAACGGTGCACACACTCCTGTACCATGATATCTTGTGAAGAACTGTCACCATGGCCGCCGCATACCGCATGACTCCTGATCCGCAGTGTCCAGACCTCCGCAGGACCGCATGTGCGACTCATGCCGTAACAACAAAAGTGCCACTAATAAGGTTTTCTTGATGAAGAAGCTGCTTGACCTTCGTATGAAGAAAGAGGGCACTATTTCTACTCACATTAATGAGTTTAATATCATTTTCACTCAGTTGACCACTCAAAGTTTGGTCTTCAATGAGGAAATCAAATGTATCTTCTTGCTATGCAGTTTACCCTCGTCTTGGGATACGTTCTATATTGCGATTAGCAACTCAACACCTACCGTTCTAGTGTATAATGAAGTCCTTGGTGCACCATACACACCAGCTCAGAATGGAATTGCTGAGCACATGAATTGTACGATTTAGGAAAGAGTCATAGCCATGCTTTCTAGGGAAAATCTCACACAAGGCTTTTGGGCAGAAGCCGTCTTCATCGCAGTGCCCATTATAAATCATTCACCTAGTACGCCATTGGATTATGAGATTCCAAAAGAGTTATGGTCTAAACGTAAGCCCCACTATGAACATCTACATGTTTTTGGTTGTGAAGCTTATGCTCAAGTGCCTAAACAACTTCGACAGAAGTTAGAGCCAAAGTCACACAAATGTATTTTCATTGGATATGGTGCAGATGGATAGATGGGATGTCATCTCTGGCATCCAAAATCTCGTCGAGTCATCCATAGTTTAGATGTGATCTTCAATGAGTCAAAGATGCACAAACAACGTATCAAGGAAATAGAGGTTCGGAGAGTCACTTTTGAGGATGTTGCCTCAGAGACAGTGAAATCAACTTAGCGGGCTAGTGATGTACCTTCCACTAGCAATGCTCCAGAGGGAGCAAATAACAATGGTCAAGGAGTGAGATGCTCTACTAGAGTCTCGGATCCACTTGCACATTTCAAGCCAGGTCTTGACTACATCATGTTGATCGATTGCAGTGAGCCAAGATGCAACCAAGAAGCAATGATGATGACGGATGATGTGGTAAAGTGGGAGCAGGCTGTGGAATCTGAGTATAACTCAATTTTGGCTAATAACACTTGGGACTTGGTAGAACTGCCAAATGATGCGAAAGCTTTACCTTGAAAATGGGTTTACAAGACGAAATTTACCTCAGGTGATCCAAATCCAAAGTACAAGGCTAGACTTGTAGCCAAAGGGTTCAAACAACAAAAGGGAGTCGATTTAACCGTACTTGGTCTTGTAGCGATTGAGGACATGGAACTTGTCCAAATGGATGTGAAGACAACATTTCTTCACGGGGATCTCGACGAGGATGTTTACATGCAGTAGCCTGAAGGGTTTGTTCAGGAGAACTCATGGAGCTAGTATGTAAGCTCAAAAAGGTACTTTATGGCTTAAAGCAGGGTTCAAGGCAGTGGTATCATAAATTTGATGCATGTATGAGGTCTCAAGGGTATAAAAGGAGCAAAGAGGATCATAGTTTTGTATGTTTATGACATGCTTATAGCTGGGAAATCCATTGCGGAGATTGCCAGCTTAAAGAAAACACTTAGCAACAATTATGCAATGAAAGATTTGGGGGATGCTACACACTTTCTTGGCATGCAAATCGAAAGAGATCGCAAACATCATATTCTTGAGTTATCTCAGGAAACATACATTGAGAAAGTTTTGCAGCGTTTCAATATGCAAGGGGGGAAAGCATTGAGTACCCCAATGTAGGAATTCTTGAAACTCAGCAAAGAAGATGCACCCAAATCTGATGCTGAGAAAGCAAAAATGGCTAAGGTACCATAATCTTTGGTATTGGGCAGTCTCATATATGCTATGGTGGCCACAAGACCAGACATTTCTTTTGCAGTGGGAGTGGTGAGCCGATATATTGAAAATCCTGGCAGCAAGCATTGGGAAGTAGTGAAGCACATTCTTAGGTACATCAAAGGTACAGTTCGCAGGTGTTTACGCTTTAGGAATAGTGATGCATCCATCATGGGTTATGTGGATGCAGAATATGTGAGTTGTGTCGACAATAGGCCATCGACATCTGGCTAGTATGTCTTCATGTTTGCTAGAGCAGCAATATCTTGGAGGTCATGTCTTCAAGATTGTACATCATCTTCCGCTACAAAAGCAGAGTACATTGCATTGTCGGATGCAAGTAAAGACGCTATATGGTTATCTCGCTTGGTCAAAAATCTTGGCATTGATGAGACTCCAGTGATATATTGTGATAGTCAGACTGCTCTTGCATTGGCAAGGAATCCCGTGTTTCACTCCAAATCGAAACACATTGAAGTCAGGTATCATCTTGTGAGAGATTTCTTGGCCAACAAGCTCATTGATTTGGTCAAGGTACATACTGACGACAACCCAGCAGATGCTTTGACAAAAGGCTTAACTTTGGAGTGGTTTACACATTGCAGTGAGTTGATGGGTATAGGTTGAAGCCACTAGATTGCTTCACGGTTGTACATACCACGTCACTTGGGCTGCATTGGCCTTTAAGTGGGAGTTTGTTGGGATTCAGGCCAACTGACCGGACATCCCACTTACTACTAACCCATCTACTAACTTAACCATTATACACTTATTCTTTAATATACAAAAGAATAAGGAGCTGCAACAGGATTACGTTGCTGTGCACTCCGCCCAAAGCAGGTCTCTCTCTCTCTCTCTCTGCTCTCGTACTTGCACTCACACACGCTTCCTGCGGCACCTTCAGTTATGTGGAATCATATCAAATGCTTTCTTAAAGTCCACAAAACAACAATAAAATCACTTGCCTTTCAAACAACTTTCCTCCACAATGAGAACACGAAGAGTGACAAGATGATCAATGATGCTATGGCATTGGCAAAAGCCGCTTGTCCTTTTGCACCCTTGTCATTATCTTCAACCCAATCACTCAATTTCATCTCCATTATGCACCCAATTTTTTTTTCCATAAGAGACCCAATCATTATAGTCTGATAGTTGTTTACATTCTTTACATCCCCTCCTTTATGCAAAGGCTTGACTGTTAGTACTCCACTCATAAGGCATACCATGTTGAAGTGCAAGATTGAATATATCACACATCCACTCATGGATAAAATCTCCCGTCCATTTGATCAGCTTTGGCTTGATACCTTGAAGATCTCCTGTAACATTTAATGCACTAGTAACTCGTGTATAGCGGAAATTGATAACATAGTGAGAATTTCATTAAGGACAAGTTCCTAATGAGCATAGAGAGAGTACTTAATATGAGAAAGAAACATAGCAATTTACACCTAGATAATTTGGCATTGAAAATACTTAAAAAGAGATAGAAATAGAGCAATTGACAACATTTGAGGACCGGATTTACATGGATCCGGTCCCCCCTCCATAAAGGCTTTGTATTATAGCTTCTGCCATCAAAGGAGACTTTTGTACAATACAATTCTTGTGTTCCTTGACAAAACTCGTTGGTGCAATGAAGATGGAAGCTTCATGCACCAAATTATGCTTGAAAAACACACCTAGTGTCTCTAGCCTCAGTCCCAAGACCTCACACACCTTCAAAAATGGTGAGAGCTAGCAGGGAATGAGGATGATTCAGAGGAAGAATATGTATCTTACGAGAAAGAAGTATTATCCTCACATAATAACTCTAATATCATAGCTTAGCTTAGTAATTAGCATGGTAGAGGAGATAAGCATGCTATTGAAGCTTGGCTCTTGGTCGGATTTGCATTCCATAGCCAAGAGTTGTTGATGTAGGCCTCTACTTCTCAATGCTTGGAGAAGGAGATGGAGTTCTTCTTGCACACATGAGTTGTGTGTGTGTGTAGCAATGTGTTGGTAAAAAATGCAGCCCTCTCTCGCTTCTTGGTCGACTCCTCTTGCCAAATTACTCTTGCTGGCCTCCCATTGGCTCTTGCAAAGCTTAGCCAATCACAATTTAGAAGCATACTTGATAGCCTTGTGACATGTGTCCCCCTTTCTCCTTTTGTGAGAGCTTTAGGCGATTAAAATAATTTGTTAAGCTCTCATTGGACCTTTCTGTCTTTTAGCCAATAGGAATCAGGCAAGCCATTGGGCTTCTTGATGCTCATTGAAACCCTTGATAGACTGTCCAATAGTCTTCTAGGGAGCTTAATTTGTCTTTGTTCTTTTATCGAGCATTTTTAAATTGATTAGACTAATTTTACTCTAGCCTAATTCTCATTGGTCCTTCGCTATGGCCATCCAATAGGATTTGAGGGAAGATTGGGAGAAACTAGGCTAGGAGTCTGCCATGTGTCCAATAATCCCTTTGTGTAAAGGGGAAGCTTTGGAGTGTGTGTGTGTGTTTATCTCTCCTCCCCTACTCTTAGGGATCGCCCCCTCCTTCATAGGGATGTGGGAAGACTTTTTGGTGTTCCCATGACCATCCAATATTTCTCAACTTTTGGCCATTGAATTATTTAATTAAATTTTGAAACTTTAGCCTATGGAAGTTTTAATGAAGCTAAACCTGAGGTCTTTAAAGCTCCATTAATGCACATTGCTCTTTTGCAGACTGTCCCTCTTTGGATCCCTGCTCTAAGACCGGTCTGCAAGCCTTACCAATATTCTAGCTTTTACTCCCCTGATACCTCCCCAAATTAAATGATTAGTTTAACATGAGAAAAACATTCAAATAATGACATTATCTCTCTCTTGAAATCATAGTCGTAGTCGCTATGAGGTAGAGAAGATAAAGCCTAGTCATTAGTTTGTCCTCAACTATGAGGTAGAGAAGATAAAGCCCAGTCACATTACTCCGTTTGCTAGCGGGTAGAGGATCCCTATTTTACCCTACGAGACCGTTCCAAAATGGATGACTAGTCCATTTGGTGCTTGAGAGTGTTAGCTGTCGCAAGCATGTCTGCACATTAGTTTGTATCAATCTTCCATAGTAGAGTGACAAACTCTACTTGGTGTTCAAGAGACGTCATCTCCACAAACATGATCCTAAGAATACATACTTATTAACATATGTGCACAATAAAGAAAGAGAGTCTTATGACAGAAACTTTGTTCATTTATACGTATTTTCATTTGCTTACTCTAGGGAATCATTGTAAGCATTGACAAAATTTAGGTTATCCTTTAATTATATGCCTTGCATCCATCTAGCATCTTCAAAAACTTGATAATATATTGTCGGATAGTCTTACCACCTCTCAATACCTTGTCTTCATGTTGGAGGATGGACTCGGGCTGCAACACCTCTTCTTGGTCCTCAATCTCCGGTGGGTCTTCAATGCTTCTTGAGGTGGCTCTCCTTTGTAAGGCTTTAGTAGGCTCACATGGAAAGCATTGTGTATGAGCCAATGGTTGGGCAAATTGAGTTGATAGGTCATCTCATTGATTGGCCTAAGAATCTGAAAGGGACCATAATACCTTTATTCTAACTTAGCATAGTACTTTTGGTGTCTTGTAGGATTCTTGCCTATCGTGTGCCTTAATCGAGCCTTGGGAAACTTAATCAAGGCCCACTCATTTTGTTTAAAGGCTAGGGCTTTTTTGTGCTTATCAGTAACAGCCTTTTGCCTTTGCTGAGAGATGGATATAGCATCCTTAATCTTTTGAAAAGATTCTTCAGGTCTAGGCTATATTCATCTACAGTGAAGATCTTCCCATATACCTTGAGTAGCAGGGCACTTTTTGATCTTCCCTCTATCACCTCAAAGGGTGCTTTTCCCGTGGAAGTATGTACATTGTTATTGTAAGCATACTCCACTAAAGGTAAGTACTTCTCCCGTTGGGACTTTAGATCTACTTTTGTGACATAAGCTTTTAGTAGATCAAGAATTGTTAGGTTAGCTATCTCACTTTTGCCATCCGTTTGTGGGTGAAAGGCTGAAGAGAAACTTAGCCTTGTACCTAAACTCTCAAAGATATCCTTCCAGAAATCATTGGAAGGGCTAGGATCTCTATCCGACACTATGGACATTGGCAAACCGTGGTACTTGAAGATTTGTGATATAAAGAGGGTCGCCATTTTATGGGCCTTGATAGTCTTTTTAATAGTTATGAAATGTGTTTGTTTGCTAAACCTGTTCACTATCGTCCATATTCCTATTTTCCCATGGATAGACTTGGACAATTCAAAGATAAAATCCATGGATATGCTCTTCCACGGTGAATTAGGGATTGGAAAAGGTTGAAGCAATCCAGGTTGCTTCCCTCTATCACACTTTGTCTTTGGGCATACCACACATTTTAAAACATACACTTGTATGTCTGCTTTCATGGCATGCCAATAGAAGTATGTTTCTATCCCTTTTAGGGTAGACTGAATCCCTCTATGCCCCACATAAGGAGGAGCATGAGATTCATACATTACTTTCTCACGTAGTGAGTTAGTAATGCATGGTCTATTGCCATAGAGAAGATAACCATCTTGTAGGGTAAATGGTTCTTCCTTCTTCCCTAGTGCAAGGGTTGAAACCACATCTCCGAAATCAAGATCGATAGCGTACTCATCTATCATAGAAGATAGATCATTGTGAGTTGCTATGGATACCGCATTCACTCTCGGTCATCTTGCGAGTGCATCGGCCACTTGATTATGCTTGCCAGCATTGAGAGCAATATGAAAATGAAATTGCAAAAGGAAATTTGCCCACCTCATTTGTTTGTCAGAGAGCTTGGTCTGCATCATGAAGTACTTAAGGCTTTGGTGATCCATTTTCAAAATGAAAGGAGTTCCCAATAAATAGTGCTTCCACAAGTCTAGAGCATGTAGAACTGCTAAGAGTTCCTTCTCATATATCCCTAGAGCTTGCTCACAACAAGGTCAAGCCTTCGAATTTCGTAGGCTATGGCGTGCACTTCTTGTAGCAAAACAACTCCAAGGCAATCACCACAAGCGTCGCATTGGACCTCAAATGGTTTTGAGAGATCCAATAATGTAAGCACAGGTTGAGAGATAAGCTTCTCTTTAAGATTTTTGAAAGCATTGTTCTCCTTGGTGGACCATGTATACCTAACATTTTTCTTTGTTAGGTCATGTAATGGTCCCGCGATTTGTGAGAACTTTTCTATGAAGTGTCTATAGTATGCACACATAACCTATAAAGCTTCTTAGTTCATGGAGATTCCTTTGATTAGGCCATCCTTTTATTACTTCTAACTTTGGTGGATCCATTTGGATGCCATCTTGAGAGATAATGTGACCTAAATACTGAATCTCTTGTAAGAAAAATTCACTTTTCTTTCGATTAATATAAAGTTTATTCTCTAGTAAAACTTGAAATATTACCTGGAGGTCTTGCTTGTGTTTGTCTAATGAATTAGACTAGATGATTATATCATCAAATAACACTCCTTTAAAGGTTCAGTGAGGCCTAAATAGCTTCTCCATGACGCGATTAAATGTGGTTGGTGCATGGTCAAGCCAAAAGGCATGACAATGTACTCGTAAAGACCAAACATAGAGAAAAATGCGGTCTTTACAATGTCTTGATAAACTATCCTTATTTGATGGCAGCCACTTTATAGGTCAATCCTACTGAAGTCGGTCGACCCCTATAGCTTATCAAATAGGTCTTCTACTTGTGGAATGAGAAACCTATTCTTGATAATGATCCTATTTAGTGCTCTATAGTCCTCACACATATGATATGTGCCATTTTTCTTTTGCACTAATAACAATGATGAACAAAATGGAGATGAGCTACTATGCTTTCTCAACATGCCATATAATCTCCTCTTGTTTAGCTCGAGAAACTCAATAAGGAGGTTTATTAGGCAGCGAGCTTCCTAGAAGAAGTTCAATTGCATGGTTATCATCCCCTCGTTTGGGAGGTAGCTCACAAGGGATGTCGTCAATAAAAACATCTTGGAATCCCTTGAGAAAATTGGATACCCTAATTCATTTTAATTGCTTATATCTTGTTTTGCTAAACAATAGGTTCATTTTGAGAATCTTTAACAAAAATCATGTACACGGAAATAGAGCTCTTTATTGACTTATTGAAAGCTTGTATGTACAATGGGTATGGTACTACCCAACTCCTTAGCATCTATGTACATATCTTTTTCCTTGAACCTAAAGTAGATTTGCCTTTCAGGGAATTTAACATTGACAGCCATGCGATCAAACCATGGTGCCCCTAGGATTACATCCTCATGCTTGAGAGGAGAGATGAGGAAATCCTCCTTGTCCACATAGATTTGGACATGGAGCCTCAATTTCCCAATTAATGGAGTGACTGAGGCTTCTTGCCCCTTGAAAGAACCATCGGCAAGTAGGACATATCCCATCTCATAGGCTTGGATGCCTAGCTTGGTGGCCAACTCTGTGGATATGAAATTGTGTGTAGAACCAGGGTCAAAGAGAGCATCACGTTCTCTTACCTTTCCCCAAGCATGACATAGAGGAGATCCTTTGTGATGAGCATCCTCTTCTTGAATTTTGACCAAGGTAGCTCTAGGAGGCTCATTACATGTATTCTTGTGGGGGCAAGCACGATAGGCATGCCCTTGCTTCCCACACTTGAAACAACGGTTATCTTTTTGATAATGCTCTAGCTCTTCATGAGAGAGTTTATTTTTGCCTTAATAAACTCCCTTATCCTCAACTTTGTTGCTGTTGGCGTTGCCTTTGGGAGACTTTTGGACGTTGTCCTTCCCCTTTGGCTCATTACGGTCCTTGTTTTTCGTGGGCTTAAGATTCCTCTTAGCCCCTTGTTGGAGGTTGATTCTTGAAGCCACCATAGTATGGTGTATGACCGCAGATATGGTGCATGGCCTTGGGGAGTTAACATACTCCACCATATCCTCAGATAAACCCACACAAAATTGTTGTTTTGCTCTCCAAAATCCATCTTTTTGTAGGCAGTGGCTTTGAGATATAAATCCCAAAACTTGTCTACATATTTGTGAATAGATTCGTAGGGAGAGAGCTTCAATCTTCGCCATTCGATGAGTACTTTGTATTTGTATCGGTAGCCAAAAACTGCTTCATGATGGAAGCTCTTAAAGCTTTCCATGTTCGTGGAGCTTCATTATTTGCTCGTAGGCTAGACCACAATTGCCTAGCGGAATTTTGAATATGCATAGCTGCATGATGTAGCTTAGAGGACTCCGTGAAGCCCTCATTTCCAACTGCTGCATCGAATTGTTGGATAAAGGCCAAGACTTTGTCTGTAGCACCAAAGGTGCCATCGTAGGTAAAGAAAGAGATGTTCTTTCCTCCCTCTTTGAACTTTTTGAGCTTGGACTTCCTTTTCCAGGCGGCATAGGATTTTCTATGGCCTCTTCTTTTGGGTGGTTTGAGAGCTGCACCATCACTTTCTTCAGAAGAGGAAGAGTATGAGGAGGATGGAGAAGAGGGTGACCTCTTTCTCGACTTTTTCCTCCCTTGTTCCTCCTTGTCTGGATCATTACTTTCTTCAGAAGAGGAAGAGGATGAAAAGGATGGAGAAGAGGCTGGCGTCTTTCTCGCCTTTTTTCTTACACTTCAAGAGGCATGTACAAAGCTTGCAATGCCATCACAATGGCCATTTTCATGAGAAAATACAAAGGGGATTGACAGGCACACTCTTTTGCCAAAAAAATCCACTCTGTAAGCTTCAAACGGCATAAAAAAGAACCCATTTCATTAAAAAAATGGCTTTTATAGTGGGGGGTCTTCAACTTTGGAAATTGCACTCCAATTGGACCATTTGGCATCCCAATTTGGAAACTTAGGAAGGGGAGAGCTGCTTTGCTTCCATCTTCTCTCTAGCTACACTCTTTGGTTTGTGGTCTTGAAGGGGGTGTGCACTAGTGATGTCGCTAGTGCCCCTTGACATTTTTATTTTTTATTCAATATTTTTTCCCTCTTAACCTTACCCCTTTGTTACCTTTGAATTTGCCCCTTTGGGCCTTTGACCCACTTGCTCCCCATTTGCCCACTTTGGTCGGCTTGGGCTTGGACTGCCCTTGAACTCTCCCTCTCTCTTCTATTCCCTTTTGGTCCTTCTGCTTCCTTTTGCTCGGCTTTTGACATGCTTTCTTGGCTGCCCTTTGGGCTCTCTCTTTTTCCCTCTCTCACATCCTTTCTCCCTTGACTGGGTCCCTTTGACCCTCCCGCCTGGCCATCCTCGTCCTCTTGCCTTTGAACTCTCTTTCTCTCTTTTCCCATAGGATACGCCCCCTACCCTTTGGCACATGGTGGCCCCGTACGTCGACCCTTGAATTTTCTCGCACTCTTCCCTATTGCATGGGACTCACCTTTTTTCTGGGCTCAAGACCACTAGAGATATCACTATTGGTGCCCTCATCTTTCCCTCCTCCAAAAGGCCTTGTCGACCACGTGTGAACGGGCCTCTTCCAGGAGCCATGCCACGTTAGCACCGCATAGACCACTGACTACCCTCTTGCGGGCGTGCGCCACTGCACCACTCATCCTTTCCAAAAGCACCGCATGCACCGGCCGCGCCACCGCACGTAGAGCCCGTTCCAAATCGCCATGGCTCAGCTCCACCGGAGTTCTCTCCCACTCACTTCACATGAAACACTGGCCATGCTTCAACCCTTATAGTGTTGCGGTTTAGGTCTCGGCTCTGCTTATGGGATTATTGCTTGCCATGTGGCACATTGTGGGGGATTCACCTTTTGAACTCCCCTAAACTCCACAAAATTCATAGACCCCCCCCCCCAAAGCATAGAAAAAAAAACCTTTTTTGGGCTTCTTACCTCCGGCTCCCGTACCCTACCCAATGGTCAAAATCCCAATTTGCCAAGCCGTTTTAGATCTCCACCACGTCGGCTACAAGCTGTACAAACCTCGCCCCCTTTTGACTCCTCTGAGCTTTGTATCTGAATCCGCAAAAACCCGAGAAAATTATTTGTATCCTTCTGTCTAGCATCTGCCGCTAATTTTGACTCACTGTATCTTGTTGACCAAGCATCCAATTGACGAGCTATCAATTTTTTCTATCTTCACATGATGTACTCCACCTTCCCAAACTTGGTTGAGACTTAAAAGATGCCAGATGGCACGTTTCCCCATGCAGTCGACTTGGCCCAGAATATGCCCTCGACAAAACTTCAGCTAGCCATAACTGCTATCCAGAGCTCTGATTAGAAATCCAAGAAGACAAGCGTGCTCCATAATTTGAGCACTACACATATATCTGCTCACATTTGCTCATGTTTCCAGATGCCCTATCCATCCCAAATGTGCTAAACCTTCTAACTTCAAACTGTAATATCTTGCTAATCAAGGCTTCGTTTGACAAGCCGTCTAGACCGGCTTCTAGAGCTCCTCGAACACTTCATTTTAGACCACTGGCTTGGCACTTCGAGCACCTATATCTGATATCCCACATGGATCCTTTTTGAAGACTTTTTTGCCTAGAAAGCCGCACTAAGCGTGCGTTCCTGCTGCCACCAGTCTACCCAAGTATTCCATACATGCTCTAACCTTCTGCACTGCTCTTGTGTGTAGCCCTTGCCTGGCATAGCACACTTTCCATCTTGGACTAACTTTGGTTGCCTGCTCTAGCCTTCTGCACTGCTCTTGTGTGCAGCCCTTGCCTGGCATCGCACACTTTCCATCTCGGACCACCTTTGGCTGCACCATCATTGCCGAGCCCCCTCGTCAAACATTTATCTGACCAAAAACATATTTACACACCTTTAGAAACTTGCACACCAAATTGACAACTGAAAGCACTCACAAAACCACAACCTTATGTATAGGATATGTACAAAAACTTCACTCTTCCTCTTGCACGCAGTAGACTTCTCTCAAAATACAGCTTGAGCTGCACACCGTTCACCCTGTTCCTAAGAAGCTTACCATTTGCTCTTACCAACTGATCAGTCCCATTTGGAAAGGCTTCCAGCACTTTGTACTATGGACCCATCCACTTCTTCTTAGACTTCTTCTGGAACATGAAATCCAAGTAACTTTCACACTTCATGACCAGGTCTCCTGTCTCCCTCGTTGATGTTCTTG
The DNA here is from genome assembly GCF_014529385.1 of Adiantum capillus-veneris. Classification (NCBI taxonomy): domain Eukaryota; kingdom Viridiplantae; phylum Streptophyta; class Polypodiopsida; order Polypodiales; family Pteridaceae; genus Adiantum; species Adiantum capillus-veneris. The sequence continues at coordinate 140,281,960 of NC_140935.1, read as the reverse complement.
TCTGGTAAGCTTTGATTGAACTTGGCAATCCACTTCTCTCTCTACTTCACATAGTAGTCCGCTGTTGCTTCCTTGTCCATTTGCAAAGCCTCCAAACTGGCTATCCGCTCCTGTAAAACCTCGTTTTGAGTGGCATTGACATGCCACATACCCTTCAAAGCACCTAACCGTGCATGCACTAGCAATATAGCCTCTTTACCGAGTTAGATCTTCGAGCGAGCTCAACGGAGCTAGATTTTATTTTTTTTGGAGTGCCACCCTCCCTACCTCCCCTTCCTCCTCTTGCCGCCCATGTGCTTCCTCCTCTTCCCTTCATCCTCCTCCTCAGCCTCCTCCTCCAACATCCTTCCTCTCTTCCACCTCGTTTCTCCATCTACTCCTCTAACCACCTTCCCTTCCTCCAGCTCCTCCTCTAGAAACCACTATCCCTTCCCTAAAGTCCTCCTATCTCCTACTCCCTTCTTCCTCTCTCTTTTCTTAGTCACTCTATAACCTCTCTCTCTCTCTCTCTCTCTCTCTCTCTCTCTCTCTCTCTCTCTCTCTCTCTCTCTCTCTCTCTCTCTCTCTCTCTCTCTCTCTCTCTCTCTCTCTCTCTCTCTCTCTCTCTCTCTCTCTCTCTGTCTCTCTCTCTCTCTCACCCTCTTCCCTCTATGTGTGTGTCTCTCTCTCGTCCACCACCCGCACACTCGTCCACCACCCGCACCCCCCCCCCCCCTCTCTCTCTCTCTCTCCTCTCTCTCTCTCTCTCTCTCTCTCTCTCTCTCTCTCTCTCTCTCTCTCTCTCTCTCTCTCTCTCTCTCTCTCTCTCTCTCTCTCTCTATCTATCTATCTCTCTCTCTATCCCTCCTTTCCTGGAGTGAGCTCCACCCCCTCCACCCCTCTCCCCCCATGTCTTCTCTCTCTCTCTCTCTCTCTCTCTCTCTCTCTCTCTCTCTCTCTCTCTCTCACACACACACACACACACACACACACACACACACACATAGTAGGATGAGAGGGAAGGGTGGCAAGGGTAGACTCTCTCTCTCTCTCTCTCTCTCTCTCTCTCTCTCTCTCTCTCTCTCTCTCTCTCTCTCTCTCTCTCTCTCTCTCTCTCTCTCTCTCTCTCTCCACACCCACCCCACCCCACCCTTCCCTTGCCTCCCATCCGAGAGTGAGATCCACCCCCCACCTCTCTCTCTCTCTCTCTCTCTCTCTCTCTCTCTCTCTCTCTCTCTCTCTCCTCTCTCTCTCTCTCTCTCTCTCTCTCTCTCTCTCTCTCTCTCTCTCTCTCTCTCTCTCTGTCACACACACACACACACACACACACACTAGGACGAGAGGGAAGGGTGGCAAGGGTAGAATCTCTCTCTCTCTCTCTCTCTCTCTCTCTCTCTCTCTCTCTCTCTCTCTCTCTCTCTCTCTCTCTCCTCTCTCTCTCTCTCTTTCTCGCACACACACACACACTAGGACGAGAGGGAAGGGTGGCAAGGGTAGACTCTATCTCTCTCTCTCTCTCTCCCTCCCTCTCTCTCTCTCTCTCTCTCTCTCTCTCTCTCTCTCTCTCTCTCTCTCTCTCTCTCTCTCTCTCTCTCTCTCTCTCTCGCACGCACACACACACACACACAATGTTACCATATACATGTGGTAGTGATGTGTGTGAACACACTAGGACCGCCGGGGCATTTTTTCCCTCTTTAGGAGGTTTTTCCCCCCGTGCATTGTATATATGCCCATCACTCTAGGGATATCTATCTTTCCATTGCACACTAACATACTCTCTATTTTGTTCCTTGAGCTTCTTTCGTCTTCTCCAAGCTGTGTGTGTTTCTCTGCAACCCTAATTCCAACGATTGGTATCAGAGCAGGTCACATCCTCCCGGGCTTAGTTGCCAGCTGCTCCAGCACACGCCTGGTCACTTTCTCTGATTTTAGTGAGCTTTGGCAAGCGTTCGCAGGTCAGAATTTTGATTTGGGCTCATTTCGGCCTTCGTTTCCACTACAAGCAGTACTGCACAGGCTATTTTGTCATTTTGTGCAAAAATTCTGTCAGTGCCGTTTTCTACTTAACAGGTGCCTTACAGTCTTCTACGGTTTGTGCTATATAGCATGTGTTGTTGCCGCTCCATTTCTCCTATTTTCGGGCAGTTTTCACATCAGGTGCAGCATTTACCATGGCTGGCAACAACAACATAGATGTGTTCAAGATGTTTGTTGAGGACAGGTTGGATGGGGACAGTTACCATATGTGGGCTTATATGATGCAACATATTCTTGTGTCAAAGGGCGTCTGGAATATTGTGCAGGGTATTGATGTACGTCCTGGTTCTGAGGATGTAGGCGATGTTGAGGATATTGCAGGTCTTGCTGCAAGGATTGCAGCTGTTAGAGTTATTTTGCCTACGGCAGAACAAGCTCGTTGGGATGTTAAGGATGCACAGGCTCATGCATTGATTGCGTTGTCTGTGAAGTGCACCATTGTTCCTCACATCCGTTCAGCAAAATCTGCAAAACAGGCTCGGGATATTCTAGCAGATCTTTATGCAAGCTGCAATGAGGCTAAAATTGCTTTGCTGCGTAAAAAACTGGAGTCAAAGATTATGCATGAGGAAGATGATATGGACACTTTCCTTGCTAGTGTCAAGGATATCAATGAGTAGCTTATTTCTGCAGGTGAAGTCATTTCAGACAGTTCCCTTGTGCAGACTGTTCTTGATGCCTTACCAAATTCTTAGTAGACTTTTGCTAGTACTTGGAGACTTATGACCCAAGGAAATCCTGAAGTTGTCAAGTTTGATGCATTATGCACATTGCTGTTGCAAGAATCACTTTCCAAAAAAAACAGGACTAGGCAGCGTGCAGTTGAACAGGCTTTTATTGCTTCTCAAAGAAAGGGTGGTAACAGCAATGCAGCCACTTCTTATGGTTCTGCTGCGAGTGGCAAAAATTCTGTTCCTAATGCTTCTGCTAGCAGCAATTCGTATGGAAATTCTGGTGATAAGGGCAAAAAGAAGATGTGTTGCCATTATTGTAAAGCTAATGATCACTTGATCAAGTCGTGTCCTAAGTTGAAGGCCAAAGAGGCTAAGACGAAAGAGGGTGGTTCCACTGCAAATGCAGCCATTGTTGAGTCTTCTGTGAAAGGAGACTCTGTTGCTGATGTTGATGTAGAATGGGCTTTTAGCGCAGAGTGCACTTAAATTTCTATTGTCCATGATGCATGCTTGTCAGTTGCTGTAGATTCACATGTGTGGTATTTCGACAGTGGTGCTACAAAGCACATTACCTCACGTCGTTAATTGTTTACCTCTCTCAGAGTCTGTCCCTCATGGGAATTCAGTCACTTGTGCCAACAATGCCTCTTATCCAGTTCAGGGAGTTGAAAAGATTGTGCTCACTGCTGCTAATGGCAGTTCCTTCACACTTGTTGATGCACTTTATGTACCTGGGATCAAGAAGAATCTCTTTTTTGTATCCGCACTTGCTAGACTTGGACTTGTAGTCAAATTTGTGGATGACAGATGTACAATTCATGATCTCAGTTTTGGTGATGAAATTGTTGCATCTGGGATTTTGTGCCGTGGGCTATATAAGCTCACTTTGTATGACAAGTGTGGACAAAATTTTGCAAATGTTGTTGCAGATTCAAGGGCTATTTCAGATGCAAAACTTTGGCATGCACGTTTTGGTCATCTGAATTTTTCCAGTTTACTGCGTTTGCAGAAATCTGATATGGTTGCTTCTTTGACGCCTCTTGAAGCACCTGTCAAACATGTTTGTGAAGGCTGTATTTTGGGTAAGATGTAGCGTTCTAAGTTTCCAAAGGATGGTTCAGTTCAGGCGACATGCAGGTTGCAGCTTGTGCATAGTGATGTTTGTGGGCCCATGCAAACTCCGTCCTTGGGCAATTACCTGTATTTCGTGACTTTCATTGATGATTACTCCAGGCATGCATGGGTATTTCCGCTTAAAGCGAAGTCCGAAGTTTTTATGTGCTTCAAACAATTTCTGGCTATGGTTGAAAATGTCTCGAAATGTACTATGGGCACCCTCCGTTCTGATCGAGGGGGGGAGTATATGTCTCATGAATTTAATGAATTTCTGGCTAGTCGTGGGATAAAACACCAATGTACACTGCCTTATACACCTCAGCAAAATGGTGTTGCTGAGAGAAAAAATAGGTCATTGACGAAAATGGCATGATGTATGGTCAAAAGTCAAGCTTTGCCTCATTCTTTTTGGCTTGAGGCCATCATGTGTGCCACTTATGTACTTAACAGGTGTCCTACGAAAGCATTGCAGTCTATTACTCCATATGAAGCATGGAATGATAGAAAGCCTTCTATTGAGCACATGCGTGTTTTTGGCTGTTTGGCATATGCTTTGGTGCCACAAGTGCAGCGCAGAAAATTGGATGATAAGGCTGTCAAATGTATTTTTGTTGGTTATAGTGCTGAAAGCAAAGGTTATAGGTTGTATCATCCGCAAACAAAACGTATTCTGGTTTCACGGGATGTACTGTTTGTGGAAGATTTTGTTCAGCCCTTGATGTCATGTAATAGAGACAGTAATGTAAGCTCACAGGACATTTATGACACTTTGTTGCCTCTTTTCACTCGTGGAAATACGAATGTAAGTTCTAATGAGGCAAATGTACAGCCTATGGGGGTTTCTGAAAATGTTTTAGATCAGCCTATTACTGATGCAGATGTACATGACGTACTTGATGAAGAAAGTGCTGAAAATGAGCAGGCTAGAGGTATGCCAAAATGGCTGGTGCACACTTTGCGTGACAGTAAATTGGATGCACCTTTGTCTAGTCGTACTCGTTCAGGCTCTCGCCATGCATCTTATGCATCAAATTGTTATGCTTTGGCTGTGTCTAGTTTACATGATGTTGAGGAGCCTCTATCTTTTGATGAAGCAATCAGAATATGATGCACTTATAGAAAATGACACATGGACTTTATGTGATTTGCCTCTTGGAAAAAAGGCCATTGGTACGAAGTGGGTTTACAAGTTGAAACGCAAGCCGGATGGTGAGATCGATCGCCATAAGGCTCGACTTGTTGCAAAAGGTTATGCACAGCAAAAAGGCATAGATTATGAAGAGACTTTTTCTCCCACTTGTCGAATGACTACTGTACGTTTTCTATGTGCATTGGCAGCTCATTTTGGTTGGGATGTACATCAATTAGACATTGTTACTACTTTCTTGAATGATGACATATTTGAGGAAGTTTATGTAACGCAGCCTCGCGGTTTTGTCATAAAAGGACAAGACGACAAAGTGTGCAGATGTAAGAAGGCTTTGTATGGGTTGAAGCAATCTCCTCGTGCTTGGTATGAGAAAGCTGACGCTCATTTGGTTAAACGAGGATTTCGTAACAGTCCAACAGAAAGCACATTGTATGTAAAGCGTGAGGGTCATGTACTTCTCATTGTGGTTCTTTATGTTGATGATTTGCTGATCACTGGACCAAATGAGAGACATATTGCTGAATTTAAGGCTGATTTGATGCTACTTTCAACATGAAAGATTTGGGGTTGTTGCATCATTACTTGGGTATACAGTTTAAGCAGTGTGATGGTGGTATTGCCTTGTGTCAGAAAAGTTATATAGAGACATTGCTATGTAAGTTTGGATTTGAGGATTGCAAACCTATTGCCACTCCCATGGAAACAGGTTTGAAATTGAGTCTACATGATGCTGGCGATCCTGCTGATGTCACTCTTTACCAAACTATTGTTGGCTGCCTCATTTATGTATGCAACATGAGGCCGGATATTCAGTTTGCAGTCTCACAGGTCATCAGATTTATGCATAGCCCAGGGTCTAAGCATTGGCAGGCTGTCAAGAGCATTTTTCACTACCTTAGTGGCAGTTTACATCTTGGATTGTTTTATCCCAAGGGGGGATCATTGCCGCCAGACTTACATGCTTTTTCCGACTCAGATTGGGCTGGTTGTTTTGACACGCGAGTGTCCACAAGTGGTTTTTGTTTCATGCTTGGCAGTTCATGTATATCATGGTTGAGCAAGAAGCAACCTACTGTGGCCACTTCGAGTTGTGAGACTGAGTACAGGGCAGTCTTCACAGCTACAGTTGAGTGTGTATGGCTCAAACGCCTTATGGCTGATTTGGGTGTTGGACAGGACACTGCCAACACTATCTACACTGACAGTCAAAGGGCATTGGAAGTTGCGAGGAACCCATTTTTTCATGCTCGCACAAAGAACATTGAGGTGCATTACCACTATGTCAGGGAGAGGTTCTCAGCAGGAGATATCAGCTTGACTTATGTGCCAACACAGGACAACCTTGCAGATCTTTTCACAAAGGCATTGTCTCATGAGAAGCTTGAAGATTTACACAAAGCTTTGGGCTTACTCCCCTTTGTGGACTCATCCTATCCTCAGGGCATGGCACTTCCCTTTACTCATGTGCCAGCTCTCGTTCACCGGATCACTCTAGGGGGGATTTGTTACCATATACATGTGGTAGTGATGTGAACACACTAGGACCGCCGGGGCATTTTTTCTCTCTTTAGGAGGTTTTTTTCCCCGTGCATTGTATATACGCCCATCACTCTAGGGCTATCTATCTTTCCATTGCACACTAAGTAACACCCTCTCTATTGTGTGCCTTGAGCTTCCTTCGTCTTCTCCAAACTGTGTGTGTTTCTTTGCAATCCTAATTCCAAAACACACACACACACACACACAGATACACACACACAAGGACGAGAGGTAAGGGTGGCAAGGGTAGAGATAGAGAGAGAGAGAGAGGGGGGGGGGGGGGGGGGGGGGGGGGGGGGGGGGGGTGGAGAGAGCTATTTAAAAAAAACAAAGCACTACCAGTATCTCTAGTGCCTCCCTTTTTTGTAAAAGAGGGAGAGAGGGAGAGAGAAAGAGAGAGTGATAGCGGGAGGGGAAGAGAGAGAGGGGGCGATTGGGAGGGAGAGAGAGATAAAGAGAAGAGGGGTGGTAGGTGGAGAGAGAGTAGGAGACTCGGAGAGAGAAAGAAAGGGAGCATGCAGGGACGACACATGGTGGTAGTAAGTTAGTGCCACTAACCACTAGTGGTGGGCTAGGGTGGTGGGTGGTGATGAGTGCTAAGGGGCAGCAATGGGAGGTAGTGGTGGTGGGATGAAAAAAAAAAGCTCACTCCAAAGCTCGCTTCGTCAAGCTCGCTCCGTAAGCGTCCCCCTCTTTACCATAGACTAGCTCGAATGGAGTGAAATTTGGAGGTACTTTATAGGACGTCCTATACGCCCATAGACAATTCTCTAGATTTGTTTCCCACTCAGTCTCCTGCTTATATACATACTTAGTCAACATTTTCACGATTTTCCCATTAGCACTCTCGACTAGACCATTGCACTGGGGGTGATAGGGTGAGGAAAATTGATGCTGAATCTTTAATTTCTCCACTAATGCATGCATTAGTTTGCTTCTAAACCCCTAAGCTATATTAGAAACTAGCACCCATGGAACACCAAAACGGCAACAAATGTTATCGAACACAAATTGGGATACCACTATAGCATTCAGTTCCTTCATAGTCTTGGCTTCAACCCACCTTGTAAGGTGGTCAATAGCTACTACCACATACTTCTTACCGCTTGTAGACTTCGGGAGTGGACCTATGGCATCCAGACACCACTTTTCCAAAGCACTTTGTGTGATGATGGAACTTGCAACTTTGCTGCCAATCGTCTTTCACCTATAGTCTGACAATCATGGCATGTTTTACACCACCAATAATGCACGTCCTTCACTATAGAAGGCCACCAAAAGCCTGATCTTAGCACTCAAAATAGAACCTGGTCTTTGCCCTGATGTCCACTTTCTTTGTGGCATTGCTCCAACACCATACCTATCTCTTCCTTGTACAACACCCTCCTTAGTACTCCGTCACGCCCATAGTGCATGAGTAGTTCATCAGGTCTTCACCTACAAGTGTGAATTTGTGGGCTTTCTGTACTACTCTTCTTCTTTGCAACTTGGACAAACCTCTTGGACACTATTCTTCACTCAAAAACCCCTCAATCTCCTTTAGAATCTCCCTGCCTGCATGTTGGGGGTTCAATCATTACATAGCTCCAATGACCAACAAAATTATCAATCTGGAGGGATGAACTACCTGGCTAGGGCATGGAAACACTCACACGATTAGTGAGCTAATCATGGAAACACAAATGGTTGACTCTACGAGGTGAGCTTCTTGGCCTATGGAGGAGCTAAGCCACCATGATGGGCAATCTCCACATCTACTTCCCTTCACCACCAATCAACCCAATCACACACACTAACGATTGCAAGACACACAACACTAATCCTATCATGGAACACACTAATCACAAGCACACATACATAGATCTATCAAGCACCATACTCCAATCAAAACTACATGCGCAGACAAGAAAAAGAGGGCAATGACACAAGATTAGAGAGGGATTAACCACTAATTAGTTAAGATCTAGCTAATCAAAGCATCATAGGCAATCATAAGAAGCATGAGAGAGGCATAGTGAAAGAGAATCAAGCATTGATTAGTGTTAACCAAGTCACCCGAGCAAGGAGAAGCTCAAGGACTCCATAGCCACACACCTCAAGAGCTCTCACCCAAGAGTGCTCTCAACAAATGAGCTTGAGAACCCTAATTTCTTTTACACAGTGCCTTATATACCTAGGGTAAAAATATGCAATTTCCGGGAACCCAAGGCCTTTAGGGCTTCACCACTTACTGAATCTGCCACCTAGGCACACTAATTGACCTATTCTTTATAGCTTGGAACTCCCATTGAGCTCACAACACATTAAAATATTAGAATGGCTTGAAATCAATGGAGAATTTACAATACATGACCATTTTGGGAAAATGTGGAACTTCAATCTTTACTGCTTCTTTTTGTTTTTCTGTGCATCCGTAAGGCTCGGACCTTTAGCAGCTTCTGTTAATTGGCATTGACTCAATTAACATTCCCCCCTCTTTGAATTTTAGTGCTCGTCCTCGTTCACTGTTGAAAAGTGTTCATGGAGGCTATGGAAGGTTTTTGATTGGTTGTTGATGGGCTGATTGTCTTCATTTGTCGTCGAATTTTTTGATGAGGCCCAATGTGTTGCAACATCTTCATTGGTCCGAATATGTCTATTGTGAGAGATGATGTTGCATTTGTCCATTGTAATAGCATAATAATGAGGCTACTATTTATTTATGAAAAATATGTACAAGGGAAGTAGAATAATGAGGTCCTAAATTAGGGTCTAATACATGGATGACCAAAGGGAAAGACCCAGTGGAAAAAAAGTACCTCTAGAATAAGCGCATTATTGGAGAACTTATTAGCATGGGAAATATTAATAAAGTACTCAAGAGATTATTTGCTGATAGATATAGAATTAAACATGTGATATCCATGGAAGTTTACTGGGCTGAAGCCAATTTGCCAAGGTCAGCACCAAGCGATGGGGAGCGTTGAGCAGTCACAAAGCCTCATATTCGCTCGGTGCTGACTCCACTATCGCATGTAATGATTTTAACCCCAACGTCAACACCAAGCAATGGGGAGCATTGGGCAGTCCCAAAGCTTCCTATTCGCCCATTATTGACTCAATTGCATGACTTGTAATCACATCACCATGGTCTCCATCGTCGGCTACACCAAGGTCAACACCAAGCGATAGGGAGCGTTTGGCAGTCCCCAAGCTTCCTATTTGCCCAGTATTTACTCCACTGCATGACTTGTTGGTTAGCATGACATTGGTTTGCCTATTGTAGTCCACTCAAGGTGCATAGGTGGAAGCAAAAAAGAGCTTTTAATGCATATGTCCAATGATGGGACATCCTTTTTATACATACACAAAAATGCATGGGAAACAATATGATGTGCTAGAAGGATTTTGAGGGGTTCTTCAGAAAGATGGTGTAGCTATAAAAGCATATGACATGGCTTTGCAAGCTAGCACCCCTTTAAGAATGGTTTTTGTTGACGAGGATAGGTGCTCTCATCTTACTGTGCACTATGCATGAGTGTTGGACTCTATGAAACTCCACCAATTGTAAGTTAATAGACTTTGACTCTTATGCTCATCTCATCCAGCATGAGCGACATGACTTTAGATATTCTCAACTCTCACAACTTGAGCGTAATCCTAATAACTATGAATCTTAGCACAAAGTTTAGTACAATTTGAAGCTTTGGGACTAATGCTTTGCTTATGGCTCAACAGGCCAACTCTGACTATGCCAAAGAGTATTTTTGCACCCTGGTGACTTGAGTTTTTACATTCTTGTGCTTACTACAAACATTTCTTCAAGTAAAGGTAAACTTGAATCCTCAAAAAGAGGATTAGTGAAGGACCAAGTTGGCTTCTTTTGCCATACTTGTTTTATCATCTTTGAATCAAAAGCTTTGTTGGTTGGGTGCTCCTTCTCTTGACTGTGAAGATTTCGTTATTTTTTAGATTCTCCAATTGGGCCTATTGATAGGAGTCTTTGATGTTGTTGTAGGCCTTTGTTCAATGTTGACATCTGGCTTTTGACTCGGTCTATTAAGACTTAGGAATCCAAATTTTTTGAGGACCTTTGTAACTCCTTTGTTGACTTTGTCGAGCTGTAGGTCTTGTTGAGCTCTTAAGATCTTCATGCAAATATGGTGTAGTTGCATTTGGCTTGTGGTTGACTGGTAGCCAAATCTTTGTATAACCTGCATAGAATCCTTGTCCCAGAGGAACATTCTTTGAAATCTATCTTTGTTCTATATCCTTGAGCGTTGTGGTAGACTTTAACATCTTTTGATTGTGTTTTGTTGTATACTTGTTTCTTAGGTATCCTTGGATATTGTTGAAGTTGATACCTTGTGGGCCTAACCTGCGGTTTTGGTAGCCATATCTGTCTGTTACCTCCATAGTAATCCTGTTCTTTTAAGCTCCATTGTGATGCTATCCATCCCATGTGTTTGTCGTTCTGTGTTAATTTCCTGTCTTTAATCCAAATCGGATCATTTACTTTGACTAAATTGCTCGAAACAAACACTTTCTTGACCTTCCTTTGATTTCTTGAGTACTTTGGCTGATATACCTTTGCTTTTCTAGGTGGCTCCTTAGAGGTTTTAGTTGGGTCAGCAACTGAATTTGAGTTTGAAAGTGTGACTTTCTAGAAGTATCTGATCCACTGGGGTTGTTTGATGTAGAGGCATATGCTGTCACTCCATTTGTGTTAATTGGTGGAAGGTCCACTTTAGCTTTACCTTTGTCTACAAGATTTGTCTTCGATTCTTGTGACTTTTGCAACTCTAAATCTAGCATTAACAGTACCTGTAACTGTTCCTGGCTACCTCTTGGAGAAGAGAGTATTAGCATTGTATCTTCTTTTTAGGCCTTGTATTGGTCTAACCACTGATGTCCAAAGATGACATCTTCAAGTATTTCCTTTGAAGGCTTCACCTGAAACTTCACTTGCTCTTCATGATTTTGGATGCTAAGGGTAGCAACCATTTCTTTTTGAATTGTAGCCTTACACAAGATTTCTCTATTATATGGCTTGCCTTAAGTAATCTCTAGAATGCTCCAAATGTTGTCTGCAACCATATCGCAATTTGCTTCTTTATCCAGTAGAGAATTGCATTTAACACTTGCTCCTTTTGTACTGCTGAGAACTATAACTATTCTTGTTGTTGGTTCTATTGAAGATCTTTGTCCAACTTTTGCCATGGTCTTATCTTGATCTAATTGTGTCTCCATGGACGGTAGCTTGAGACGTTGTTTTCCAATCTGACTTACATCGACGTATTTAGCTAGCAATGAGTGATTGATCTTTGGACTTCCTATTACTTCTTGACTTTTTGTAACCTCATTCTTCTTAACTCTTAGCTTTGGTGGCATTCTATGCTCAATAGCTATCGTGGTTGCTCTTTGCTTTGTTTGATATGCACTTGCTATTACCTGATTTTCTTTAAGCTCTTTTGAAGTTCTGTTCAATGGAGATGAATCATCTTCAATTGGGCAACAGTGACTTGATTACACTTCAAGAGGCATGTACAAAGCTTGCAATGCCATCACAATGGCCATTTTCATGAGAAATTACAAAGGGGATTGACAGGCACACTCTTCTGCCAAAAAACTCCACTCTGCAGGCTTCAAACAACACAAAAAAAGCCCCCATTTCATTCAAAAAATGGCTTTTATAGTGGGGGGGTCTTCAACTTTGGAGATTGCACTTTGATTGGCCCATTTGGAATCCCAATTTGGAAACTTTGGAAGGGGGGAGCGGCTTTGCTTCCATCTGCTCTCTAGCTACAGTCTTTGGTTTGTGCTCTTGAAGGGGGGCTGCACTAGTGATGTCGCTAGTGCCCCTTGCCATTCCGCGCTCATCTTTTTCAAAAGCACCGCATGCACTAGCCGTGCCACCGCGTGCAGAGGCCGCCCCAAATCGCCATGGCTCAGCTCCACTGGAGTTATCTCTCTCACTTCACATGAAATAATCGCGATGCTCCAACCCTCATAGTGTCTTGGTTTAGGTCTTGGCTCCCCTTATGGGATTATTGCTCGCCATATGGCACATTGTGAGGGATTCACCTTTTGAACTTCCCTAAACCCCGCAAAATTCAAAAAAACACCCTCCAAAGCATAGAAAAAAAACCTTTTTTGGGCTTCTTTCCTCCGGTTCCCATACATTGCCCAATGGTCGGAATCCTAAGCTACCAAGCTGTGTCAAATCTCCACCACGTTGGCTACAAGCCGTACAAACCTCACCCCATGTTGACTCCTCTGAGCTCATTATCCAAAGCCGCAAAAACCCACAAAAATTATCCATATCCTTCTCTCTAGCATCACCACTAATTTTGAATCGTTGTATCTTGCTGACCGAGCATCCAATTGACGCCCTGTCGATTTGTCCTATCTTCACATGATGTCTTCCACCTTCCAGAAATTTGTCGAGTAAATGCTAAATGTATGCTAGATGCAGTTGTAAAGGGACAAAAACTATGCTTTTGAAGCTAAAAGTGGGTATGTTTAAAGTGATCACAAATGGAAGTTTATGGACTAGAACTACATTACTCAAAGAGCTCCACAGGCCTATCTTTATCGCTTGCCAATTGGAGCTCCGGTGAGGAATTTATGATAGTTTCATATCCGTATTAGATTGGACAACTGCAAATGAAGGATTAAAAATGAAGTAGATGCATGGGTCTAAAGTGCTCACCTTGTGGAGTGCATCGGTCTTCACGGCTTCTTCTTCTCAACATGATCCTCTCAATGTCAAAGCTATGATACCAGGTCAGAGTCGATGATGCAAAAGCATAGAGATCGAGAGAGAGAGAGAGAGAGAGAGAGAGAGAGAGAGAGAGAGAGAGAGAGAGAGAGAGAGAGAGTCTGTTGAACCAATCAACCTTAGCAATGAATGACTGATACAAAACAATGGGGGCAATGAGTTATTAAACCATCTAAGTAAATTGATCTACCCAAACTTTGACAAATAAGTAAAATAAATACCTAAATGCCAAAATAAATAATGGGATCACATTGGGTAGTTCACTTGATATGCCATAACTTTAACAAACCCTTCTTTATAAGTTGATCGACCCCCAATGCTCGGTTCGCAATAGGCCTTGCTCAACATCTTGCATCTACATTGAACGTTGGAGCATCATTGAGCGACATAGAGCATGCCTCTCCTCGAGATCTGACCAGGGAGGACATTAAGGCCATAGTACAGAGACCCACAAGAGAGCTCATGGATGATCACCATTGTCCACTCTTCCCGTTTTACACCTCATTAGCCCTCATGTGATTGTAACCCTCCCCATATGTTTTGAGATGATCTATTATGTGATGAGTATGTTGATGATGAGGAGGATGTGGGTTACACTTACATCCCTACCCACTCTAGGTACCCTCATTTATTTTTATGTTTATGTTCCCCTGATATTGTACTAGATTCACACATGGATGTAACCTTTTGGTCTCATAGGTCATTTTCGCTTTTTGAAGACGTTAGTATAGCATTTCATTTCATCCTCTCTCTATCTCTCTCTCTCTCTCTCTCTCTCTCTCTCTCTCTCTCTCTCTCTCTCTCTTCGAGCGACTCTACAACGTTGGTTTACCACTCTATAAGAAATGATAAAGAGTTGTTGCTTTGTATATTTGCTTTGAAGCTAACGTCTAATTGATTTACTCATTTATTTAATGTGGTAAGAAGGTTTTAACAATATTGCGATGCACTAACAAAAGTAATGTGGCATCCTTAATGTGCAGAGTTCGGCATTTGTTTTGTGTGCTCACCTACATACCAAAGCAAGTGGGCGGGCTTTATGGTATTGTGGGTGTATCAAATCGATTTAAGTTCGAGAACAAAAGTGGACTAAGGGGTTGTTCTTGACCTATGGTACACACTTGGTGCCTCATCGCTCTCCCCTACCAATAGGTGGCCTCACCTCTACCAATTAGTAGCCAACCATGGAATTACAACACTCTTTATTATCAAAATTTGGCATGCAATTCTCAAAGATGCTCGACGTGGTCATTGTAGCTATAGCATAAAAACTCTCTCTCTCTCTCTCTCTCTCTCTCTCTCTCTCTCTCTCTCTCTCTCTCTCCCCCCCCCCCCCCCCCCCCCCCCTCTCTGTCATAGCTATAGAGAGGCATTTGTGTTTGTGCCGGGCTTGTTCCCCCATTCCCCCTCTCCAACGTGGTCTATGTAGTCCCCCATGCACCTCGGCTATATCCTTGCAGATTTTATCCAGATCATGTGCATCGTGTATAAAAAGTGATGGATTCTAAAATGGAGTGCTTTGAAATGATTTGAGGAATCACTATGCCAAATTTGGTTATTTTTGGTAACCGTTTGTCCCAATCCCCATTAAAAAAATGGCTTTTTATAAGCAAAAATAGGTCAAAATGGTCCAAATTGGCCAATCTTTGACACATCAACTCACATGCCATGGAAAACATAAGGGGGAGACTACTTGCTAAAGTGAAAAATAGAGAACTCATTACTATGAGAGAGGGATCCAAGAGGATTCATGGTGGTGTGTGTGCGGTCCCGCACTCGTTTGTCGTGCTATTTTGCTTCTTCCCACCTTTGGAGAGTGAATTCCACCTTTCTCTTATCAATTTGATGTTTAGGGATCATCTTGGGTGCTTTGTGATTGAGCTTTTTACCATGGTCATTGGTGTTTTGGTGAAGAAGATAGAGGTGTTTTCTACTTAGTCTATGGGTGTGTGTGTGTGTGTGTGTGTGTGTGTGTGTGTGTGTGTGTGTGTGTGTGTGTGTGTGTGTGTGTGTGCGTGCACCATTAAGGTGGAGTGTGTAAGGAAGAGTGGGAGAGATTTGGGAATTGAGTTGAGTGTGAGAGGATATGTGTATGTTTATTTGTTGGCTGAAATTTTGATCACCTTGGGAGGACCTTCACATCCGCTTGGTTGTCGTATGCTGTGATCCCAAGCCTCATCGTCACTGACTCTCTTGTTGGGTTGGCAAGAGATTGTAATCCCCATGAGTTGCCTCTTGATTTGAGTAAAAGACCTATTTGGGTAAGTTTTCTCTACCACTTGGGTGTGTGAGTATCCATTCCAAGTTGCAAGTAGGCTATGCTATAGAGGTGAAACGTCTTTCAACCCTCTATGCATACTTTTGGATTGCTGTTCTTGGAGTTGATGATGTATATAGTTGTGGTCCTTTGGGACAGGCGCCTATGTATGTGAAAATTGTGGGAAGCAATTAAGGAAGTAATTGACTTGGATTGCAACCTTTGTTTAGGGTTGTGAGGTTTTGCGAATCCAAGCACTTGCAACTGGGGTACCCAATGTGTGGTGTATTAGGTACTGGAGCGATCCATTGACATCCCTTACCCTGTCGATGTCACATGTAAGTGATTTTTTGGTGGACAAAAATGGTGCAAAGCTTTCCTAATTTCATGGATTGCCACGTGAATATGCTAATGCCACGTTTGTGGAAAATATTAAAGTGGAATTCTTACTACATGGCATACAGGATGCTACTGTTATGCTGCGTCTTTTTGGTTACATCTTGCAAGGTGATGCAAGGGTGTTGTTGCAATATTTTGAGACACAAGCTCAAGCACAAAATCCACCAATTGTGATTGATTACAACCTAGTTCAGCATGGTTTTTTGAATCACTTTAGAGAAGGAGAGAAGCCAAATACTGTTTGGCATGAGATTCTAAATCATGTGTAGAGGAGAATAAAAATGTTGATGATTACCTGAAGTAGTTTACACATGTTTGGGATCGTTGGTGTGTATCTCTTGGAGATGAGACTCCGCCGACCATGCTAAAGAAGAATTGTTTTATTGCCAACCTCAAAAGGAGTTTAAAGCTGAAAGTGGAGTTAAGGAGACCTGCCACTTTTGAAGAAGTAGTAACCATAGCCAGGAAAAATGATTGGAAGACACAAGGATTAAGTGAATATGGGATAATTACGGATCATGCATTGGAAAGAAGGGGAGATGAGAGAGAAGCTCAAGCGAATGGAGGCCAGGGTGAACAAGGAGCCCAGAGGCAAATGTATACGGAACAAATGCAATGCAATATGGAAAACATAATGAATATGATGCAAGATTTGCACCTTAATGTTGTTGAAGGTGGATGTGGAAGAGATGGTTATGCTAGAGGTGCTCCACCACAAGCGGGAAGAGGGGGTCCTCATCAATATGAAGCCCCACCACCTGTTGGAAATCTTGGAAGTGGATGTGGTGTGTATCCTGGTAGAAGATTTATTCCTACATGCTACAATTGTGGAGAGCTTGGACATATTAGTACTCACTGTGATTGACCACCAAGGATGAGAGGTGATATGTACTCTCCTCCCTAGAATTTACGAAATAGAGCCAATGATTTTGCTTTGGACATGAGAGGGGATCAAGGTGCTCATGAAGCTCATCAAGAAGCCCAACATCTTGGAGGTGGTGGCCATGTCAGAATCATTTGTGTGGAGGAAAAATAAGCTGACATGATGCTCTTAGGCAAAACAGAGAGGCAAGGTAGTGTTGCAGGTCCCAATAAGAAAAAGGGAAAGGATAAATAAGGTGAAGATGCCATAGCTAAGAGGAAAAGAAAGCCACGAAGGAGGTTCCAAGTTGCAGATCTTCCATTGGAACAGGGCGAGCATGCTTATAACCTATCTTATTGGAAGGAAAGAAAATGTCACATTTGGGCCTCATGAACATGGTTCCTAAACTCAAATGTTTATGAAGGGGCTTGTAAATCCAATTAAGAAGGAGCATAGGCATGGATATGTGAGGGTCTTATGTATTGGTGAGTTTCCAGACATTTTCCCAATTGTGATGCTTGGCATAAAGGGCAAGGATTGGGAGAGGCTTTCATTAACGGTGGTGCCCAAATATGCGTAATCACACAATCATGTGTAGAGAAGTTGGGACTTATGATTTCAAGTGGCTCAAAGTTTAGAATACAATTGGAAAATCATGCTAAAGTCAAATGTTTGGGAGTTATCAAAAGCCTTGAAGTAGAGGCATTTGATGTCAAGAAACTTGTTAATTGGCATGTCATGCTTACGAGCCTTTTGTGTTAAAAATGCACATTTGTAAGGCCCTCATTATGAGGAGAAGCCATCGTGCGTGAAGAAAAAGATCTGGCCGAAAAATAAAATCACTTGCCGAAAATCAAAATTTTCACAGCTAGTATCGAGCCCGAAATATTCCTTTTCACTGAAATATTATGGCCCGAAAAGTGGTCAAAAAATGACCGGTTGGTTGGCTAGTAGCCAATGGCCGGTGGCTGAATTCAAAAGCGGACTTGTCTTCTCAAGGGCGACCACACATGGGCGGATTGGAGGGTCCGATTTGGACTTATTTACACAAGGGCGACTACACATGGTTGCCTCTCACGAGAGAGGGCAACCATTTTGGCCTATACTAATTAGGTGAAATTTGGACTCACAAAGGGGCCCTTTAAGGAGTTTGACTTTACCTCTCTCTACCAAAACGGATGCATGGATAGATTTTTGCAATCAAACTCCAAAGTTGGCGGAGGTTTGATAGTTAGAATGTCCTCTTCAAGCTCTATCTACTGATATATAGCACACCATGAGATTCCTCATATTTTAGAAGATTCTTTTTTTGGTTCACTTAGATTTCGACAACTTATCTTCTAAAATATGAGGAATCTCATGGTGTGCTATATATCAGTAGATAGAGCTTGAAGAGGACATTCTAACTATCAAACCTCTGCCAACTTTGGAGTTTGTTTGCAAAAATCTATCCATGCATCCGTTTTGGTAGAGAGAGGTAAAGTCAAACTCCTTAAAGGGCCCCTTTGTGAGTCCAAATTTCACCTATTGAAAGGAGGCCATTTCTACACGTGTGAAGTTGATACAACAAGGTGGGTGTGAGGTGGTGAGAGTGAAGCAACCTACTTCTTGTTTGAAGTACTAAAGCCATTGAGTGGCTGCTTTCCCGCGGACGTAGCCCACATTGGGTAAACCACGTATATCGTGTGTACCCTCTCTCTCTCTCTCTATACTCTATAATCTCTTGTGTGTGAAAATTATCTCTCTCCATTAAGTAATATACTCAATTTTCTACTTAGCTACGTCATATTTCCTACCAATTGGTATCAGAGCAAGGTTTGATCCTGGCTAAATTATCTCAAGGAAAGGATTCCTTGAATTGAGTGGGAGTAATGTCGAAGGAAGGGAAGCTGAAGATTGAGAAGTTCAATGACAAAGACTACCAACATTGGAAGATGCAGATTGAAGACTATCTCTACCAGGAGGACCTTTATTTGCCACTAGGCGGTCTTGCAAAGAAGCCTGCAATGATGATATATGAAGCATGGATTGTCCTTGATCCAAAGGCACTGGGAACAATCCGGTTAAGCTTGGTGTCAACAATGGCCTTCAACATTTCAGAGATGAAGACTATAGAGGACTTAATGAAGTCACTTGATGACTTCTACAAGAAACCATCGTCATCCAATAAGGTATTTCTTATGAAGTGCTTGTTCAATCTAAAGATGGTAGAGAATGGTTCAGTTTTTGTAGAAAAAATAAATGACTTTAACACAAACATAAGTCAGCTTCAATCGGTGAAAATAAATTTCAATGATGAAGTCCGAGCTCTCCTTATACTATCGTCTCTACCGGATAGTTGGGATAGCCTTGTGATGGCTGTAAGTAATTCCTTTTCTGGTACAAATACTCTTAAGTTTGATGATGTTGTGGGTGTTCTCCTAAGCAAGGAAATGCAAAGGAGAAGCACAAGAGAATCATCAAGTGCTGCATTGTCAGTGGAAACAAGAGGAAGGCCTAAGGAGAGATTCAAAAACCAAAAGGGTCGTGGTCGCTCAAGACAAAGCAAGTCACGCAAAAAGTCAGTTCTTGAATGTTGGAACTACGGCAAGAAGGGCCACATCAAGAAGGATTGCTGGTCCAAGAAGAAGAAGGAGTCGGAGTCTCAAGACAACAAGCCAACATTAGAGACCAATGTGGTAGATAAAGTAGAGCAAGATGCTCTAATTCTCTGATTAGATAATGTGTCTAATTCCTAGATAGTAGATCCCGAGGCTTCATTCCATGTGACACCACACAAGCAACATTTCCAAGATTACACCAAAGGTAATTTTGGGTATGTATACTTGGGAGATGATGAAGCTTGTGAAATCGTCGACAAAGGTAAAGTTTGTGTCAAAATTGCTAATGGAAATGAATGGAAGCTTAAAGATGCTAGGCATGCTCCTTCTCTTTGCAAAAAATTGATCTCTATAGGAAAATTGGACAATGAAGGTCACAACATTTCACTCGTAAGCAAACGGTGGAAGATCTCAAAGGATCTTTGGTGGTTGCCAAGGGAGAAAAGGTCCGTACACTTTACTTGTGTTATGTTAGCACGCAATCTTCAACTTGTGCAATAGCTACAGAAGTTGACAATGCGGTGTGGCACTACTGGCTTGGGCATATGAGTGCCAAAGGAATGCAAATCCTTCAAACAAAGAAGCTTCTACCAGGTTTGAAAGAAGTGGACTTAGAGTTCTGTGAAGATTGTGTTTATGGTAAACAAAAGAGGGTAAAATTTCATAAATCAGGAAATGAAAGAAAAAATAAAAAACTTGACTTGGTCCGTTCTGATGTTTGAGGTCGTGCAAGTACACCATCACTTCGTGGCTTATTGTATTATCTAACATTCATAGACGATGTGACTAGGAAAACATGGGTTTATGTCATGAAGAGTAAATCCGATGTGTTTTTCATATTTCAAAGGTGGAAAGCCTTTGTGGAGAATGAAGTAGGTACCAAGGTTAAATGCCTCAGATCCGACAATGGAGGTGAATATTGAAGACAAGCTTTTGGAAGCTTTTGTGCTAGCAATGGAATTTGGAGGTAGAGGACAACCCCAAGGACACCTCAACAAAATGGCATTTTTGAAAGGATGAACATAACAATCATGGAGCGAGCACGAAGCATGTGGCTACATGCAAGCCTATCGCTTGAGCTATGGGCGAAAACTGTAAGTACGTCTGTGTACTTAATCAACCGGTCACCCTCAACAGCATTGGATGGGGGAGTTCCAAAAGAGGCATGGACAGGTAAACTAATGAATTATGCGTTTCTCAAAGTGTTTGGGTGTGAAAATTTCATGCACATAGATAGAAGCCTAAGATCAAAGCTAGATGCAAAGTTCAAAAAGTGTTTCTTCATTGGCTATGGAGAAGGTGACTTTGGGTATCACCTGTGGAATCTTGAAGATGGTAAAATATTTAGGAGTAGGGATGTAATTTTTAACGAGAAAAATATGTACAAAGATTACTTGGAAAGAAAACAAACAAAAGAAACAGGTGATGAGTACATGGAGCTTGAGGACGGTGAAGACTCAAGGACATCAAACTGTGACAATGTGCAACAACGTCAACCAAATGAGGAGCCTCAACCTATTACTCAAAGATCGTGACAAGAGCAAGTAGACCTCCAAAAAGGTTCGTTCCATCCTTCAACCATCTCTTAATCTCAAATTTTGGAGAGCCAGAATCATACGAAGAAGCTATGCATCGTGAATCCAAAGAAGAATGGATGAAGAGCATGCAAGTGGAGATGGATTCACTACATAGAAACCAAACATGGGAGTTGGTTGAGTTTCCTAAAGGTAAGCGAATACTTCAAAACAAATGGGTGTACAAGCTGAAGGAAGAAGAAGGTGGGAAGAAAAGGTACAAGTCTAGGCTTGTGGTAAAAGGGTATTCTCAAAAGAAAGATATTGACTTCAATGAAATATTTTCTCCTATTGTAAAAATGAACTCAATTAAGCTTGTCTTAAGCCTTGTGGCTACTCATGATCTAAATCTTGAGCAAATGGATGTAAATACGGCATTCCCTCACAGTGACTTAGAGGAGGAAATTTACATGCTTCAACCAAAGGGGTATGAACTAAAAGGTAAGAAGAAAATGGTTTGCAAATTAAAGAAGAGCTCGTACGGTTTAAAGCAAGCATCAAGACAATGGTACTTAAAGTTCGATCAATGGATGTTGGATCATGGATTCACAAGATGCAACTCGGATCATTGTGTCTACACAGAGAATTTTGGAGATGGGAAGTTCATCATCTTAATGTTGTATGTTGATGACATGCTGATTGCAAGTGCTAATATGCAGGACATCAAAGACCTAAAAGAGGAGTTGTCTAAATCTTTTTCAATGAAAGATTTAGGTGCTGCAAAGAGGATACTTGGTATGAAGATATCAAGGGACAGGATAAAGAAGACAATAAAGCTATCTCAAGAGGATTACATAAAGAACGTACTAGAAAGGTTTGCAATGAAAAATGCAAAAACGATTTCTACACCTTTAGCTAGTCACGCTAAACCAACCAAGGATATGTGTCCAAAGACACAAGAGGAGATATCCTATATGTGTAAAGTTCCATATGCTACAGCGGTAGGTTCTCTTATGTATGCTATTGTCTGGACAAGGCCAGACATTGCACATGCAGTGGGAGTTTCAAGTAGGTTCATGGAAAACCCAGGTAAAGAGCACTGGCAAGCTGTGAAGTGGATACTTAGGTATCTAAATGGGACAACGACAAATGCTTTGTATTTTGGAGAAATTGATATTTTTCTAGAAGGGTATGCTGATGCAGATATGGCAGGTGACAAAGATACTCGAAGGAGCACTACTGGCTATGTGTTCATGGTTTGAGGCACAACAATAAGTTGGGCTTCAAAGCTATAGAAAGTGGTCTCACTTTTTACCACAGAAGCAGAGTATGTAGCAATGACGAAGGCAAGCAAAGAAATTATGTGGCTTCACAGATTCTTAGAAGAGCTTGGATTCAAACAAGACAATTGTGTCTTGTATAGTGATAGCCAAAGTGCTATCCATCTTGCAAAGAACTCAGCCTTTCATTCAAGGACAAAGCACATTAAGGTGATATATCACTTCATATGCACTCTTTTGGAAGAGGGAAAGCTAAAGCTAGGAAAGGTGCATACAAGTGAAAATCCTGCAGACATGTTTACAAAGGTGGTCAACAAGGAGAAGTTGAGTTTTTGCTCATCTTCAATAAGCATTCTAGGATAAGAAGACAAGATGGAAAGCAGTCACAGGTTTGTTTTGGAGATCAGTCTCCAAGTGGGAGATTGTTAAGTATGGAGCCTGATTTACCCCTTGTAATTTTTTGTGTAAAAACGCACATTTGTAAGGCCCCATTATGAGGAGAATCCATTGTGCGTGAAGAAAAATAGCTCACCAAAAAATAAAATCACTTGTCGGAAATCAAAATTTTCACGGCCACAGTGTCGAGCTGGCTTCGCCGGAATATCCATTTTTGTCAGAATATTACGGCCGGACGGCGGTCAGGGAAAGTGGTCGAAAAACAATTGGTCGGTTGGCCGGTTGGCCGGTAAGCCAATGGCCGGTGGCTGGTGGTCATAAGCCAATGGCTGGTGGCTAGTGGTCATAAGTCAATGGCCGGTGACCGATGGCCGAATTCAATAGCCGATGGCTAAATTCAAAAGCGGACTTGTCTTCTCAAGGGCGGATTAATGGAGGGTTTGATTTGGACTTATCTACACAAGGGCGGCTACACATGGCTGCTTCTCATGAGAGAGGGTAGCCCTTTTGGCCTATAAAACGAGGCCATTTTTGCACACATCTAATAGTCTGAATTTGATGCAACAAGGTGGGTGTGAGGTGGTGAGAGTGAAGCAAGGCAGGAGCTCCAAAAGGGTATAATCCCTTTGTAACCTAATTCTTGTTTTGAAGTACTAAAGCCATTGAGTGGCTACTTTCTTGTGGACGTAGCCCACATTGGTTGAACCACGTATATCATGTGTACTCTCTCTCTCTCTCTCTCTACTCTATAATCTCCTGTGTGTGAAAATTATCTCTCTCCATTAAGTAATATACTCAATTATCTACTTAGCTACGTCATATTTCCTAACAGTCATTGTGAAGTGGAGCTTGTTATGGTTAGCATTGTATATGCTTGTAGAAGATTCATGCATTATCTACTACCACGGCCTTTTACCTTCTTGACGAGATATTCTCTACTTCCTCAATTGTTCAATAACTCAAACATGTCAAAGACAGTTATGAAATGGATTATTGAGATTCAAGAGTTTCAATTCTCATTTATGGTCAAGGAAAGCACTAGTCTAGCTACTTTGGCTGATCTTCTTACATATAAAGAGGGTCCACTTTTGATCAAGGAAGCCATGAAGCAAGAAAGGGTGAGAATACAAGAACTTGAAAATGCATGCTTGATGTATTTTGATGGCTTATATAGAAAAAGTCATGATGCAACATCTGGAGGCATTGTAATTTATGATCCCAAAGGAGTTTTGATTAGGAAGTAAGGCCTAAAGCTTGATGCAAAAGGCAAAAATGAGCCTGAATACATTTCTCTTCAAAGTGGTTTACGTATGTGTTTGCAACTTGGAATCTATCATTTAAGAATAAGGGGTGATGCCTTGCTAGTGGTTAAGAAAGTTATGGGAGTGTGGAAAAACAAAAATCCAAAATTGAAGGGCCTTTCTTTGCAAGTGAAGCAATTGTTGAAACAATTTGAAGCTTGGAGCATCATGCATGTTGACAGGTCCCAAAATGAAGAAGCTCATAATCCTGCACAAGAGATGATCACTGAAGTGTTTGTCATTAAAGTGATGAGGCTATGTATCATGGAAGAGAAAAATTGTCAAAAGAAGAAGAGATTTTGCAGAGAAGCCTTCTACCACAAGACATTCTAGCATCAAAGAAGTATGCGTTCATGAGGAAAGCTAGTAAATATGTGCTTCATGATGACATTCTTTTCGTGAAACGGAGTGATTTGGTGCTATGTCGTGTACCTTGGAAGGAAGAGATTTATAGAATATCAGAAGAGAACCATGAGGGATCTTGTGGTGGACACTTTTCAATGAGAGTAACTTTACAGAAGATCTTACAAGAAGGGTATGTGTGGCCAAGCATACAAAAGGATGTCCATCATTGGTGCAAATCATTTTTACTATGCCAACGTATGGGTAAGAGAGTACTCAAAGCTAAATTTCGCAACATTATGTTGTCTTATGATGTGTTTGAGAAATGGGGCCTTGATGCAATAGGGCTATTGCCTATGACTGGTAGAGGAAATGTTATATTCTTATTGCAGCCGACTATTTGTCAAGATGGACAGATACAAAGGCAGTAAAGAAGATCACTAGTAAGGATGTTGGAAAATTTGTGTAGGAGGATATATGTTGTAAGTTTGGTGTACCATTGGAATTGCTCTCTGATAATGATCCCCGCGGGCTTTTGTGGAGAGTTGATTGACTATTTATGTGAGAAGTTGAAGATACAACATAGGTACACCACCCCATATTATCTGCAATGCAATGGAATGAATGAAAGATTCAATGGAGAGCTTATGAGGATACTTACTAAAATAACTCAAAGTTATAGTAAGACATGGGATCTTGAAATTTCATGTGCTTTATGGGCTTATAGAACATCTGTGAAATCAAGAACATGATTTTCTCCATTTCACTTGGTGTTTGGAAAGGAAGCATCATTGCCCATTAAAGTTGAGATTCCTTCTATCAAGATGCTCATGAAGTTAAATGAAGAGGCAATGGACATGCTTGAAGAGAGACTTTTGCATTTATAATGTTTACAACTTGATCATACTCTTGCTTTTGAGCATTATGACAAAAAATAACATGATCAACAAAGAAGGTTCAATGAAAATGTGAAGGACAAAGAGATAGAGGGGGGTGAAATATTATTAAAATAGAATATCAGATTAAAAATCACCTTTCAAAAAAAGCTCCAAATCAAATGGGAGGGTCCATTCATGGTAGTAAAGCAGTACAAGAATGGCACTTATCAGCTTGCTAATTTGGATGAAACCATGCACTCATCTAGAGTTAATGGATATAGGCTCAAGAAGTATGTGCCAAGCTTGATGACAACTGATGATATACTTCTTAGAGAGCATGACAACTCAAATGTCACTTTACATATAGAGGTAACTTTTGGGGATGATATGCACCCTTTGTTTGCCTTGGAAATTGTTGTTGCTGATCATCAATGATCTAGAAGACTACGTGGCTGACAAGTTATGATTTTTTTTTTATGCGACTAAGTAAACACCTAAACAATTTATGGATGCCTGTCAACTTGTTGAAAGAAGTTGCATATGTATATGCCATGTCCATTCTCAAGTGTGCCCCTAAAATAGAGAATTCATTATTTTGAGGAGCCAAGAGGATTCATGTTGGTTTGTGTGTGCAGTCTTGCACTCGTTTGTCGCATTGTTTCTCTTCTTCCCCACCTTTGAAGAGTGAAATACACCTTTATCTTATCGATTTGATGTTTATGGATCATCTTGGGTGCTTTGTAATTGAGCTTTTTTCCATGGTCATGGTGTTTTAGTGAAGAAGATAGAGGCGTTTTCTACATAGTCTACAAGTATGTGTGTACCATTAGGGCCGAGTGTGTAAGGAAGAGTGGGAGGGATTTGGGAATTGAGGTGTGTGTGAGAGGATATGAGAATATGTCTTTGTTGGATGAACTTAAAACCTTGGGAGGACCTTCACATCAGCTTGGTTGGCATTTGGTCTGTGATCCCAAGCCTCATCGCCAGCGACTCTCTACACACATCTTGTTGGGTTGGCGGTATCTTATAATCCCCACAAGTTGCCTCTTGATTTTAGTGAATAAGAGCCTATTTGGGTGAGTTTCCTATACCATTTTTGTGTGTGAGTATCGATTCCAAGATGTAAGCAGACTATGATATAGAGGTGAAACGCTTTCAATCCTTCTTGTCAATGTCTTAACCATCAATCTTGATTTAGGGAACTTTGTCAAATACCATTGAAAGTACATAGCACTGGTGAGCCCCACAATATACTAGAGCTTCACTTGAATTATAATTCAACACCCACATCCCATAAACTTTTGGAAAATTTATCTCATTACCAGCAAGCATTAAAGAGCACTGAATCCCTTTTACTGGCATCCAGAACATCACTATCATAAGAATCATTAGAAATAGCATCCAAACCCAACCACAATTGGTATATTGTCCAAGGAAATGAAGAAAGATGTGCACCTCTTACAATAACCATGGTGATTTAGCATCATCACCCCCTCTAACTTCATAGCTGTCACAAGCCTCTGAAAAATCTATACATATAGTATTAGAGATTTTTATACTTGGGATTCTAGCTTGATCATGGAAAACAACTTTAGCATGTAAATCTTCATCCATAGCACCCTTAGGAAAACCAACCTCCAAAGCCTCACCATTCATAGGAAGTGTAGGAGTTGCCTTCTCACGCAACTAGGGTTCTCAAGTGTTAGCTTCACCTATGACGTCCCCTCCCCCTTGGCCCACCAACTTTTGAAATGCCTGATCAAATCCACTGTCTTAGCTCATGGAGAATGGCATTCCCCCATCTACCAATGTGTGACCCTTTGGGATAGCGTTTGAAAATTCCAGCCTGTGTGCCACCACTAATGGTGATAGAGGCCCTCCTTGGTGATGACAACACCCTACCACTACAAAGTTTTGAACTGCCATTTGTCAGTAACCTCCCCACCACCCGGACCTTGCTTCTTCACATGGTGAGTGCCTGCTAAGAGTTCTAAAGTGCTGACAATGTCCAACATCTAGAGAGGCTTGGAGATCTAAGGGACTATGTTGAGCGCCGTGAGGAGCAACTTGGAGCGAAGGGATAAGGGTAAAACAAGTCCTATCGAGGAGTAGTTTCAGAGAAGTAAAGCTTGGAACCCCGTGTGTAGAGTGTTTGGAGTGACTTGGAGATTGTGCACCCACCCCTTGGAGTGAAATAAGAATTCCTAATTTTCAAATCTTTCAACTTCAACATGGACTCCTATTGGTCGAGTGCCAACAACAAATTGAACGGTGATAACTATGCCCATTGGAGTGCAAGAAGGGTTCCCAGCTTTGAGATCTTGCAGCTTCAACATGCCCCCTTGTTTTGCAAAAGCACTGACAAAAATTAAAATGGCGATAAATAGGCCCATTATAATTTGATTATATAACTCTGGTTCTCATGGAAAGGCTTACCGGACATAGTTGATGGCTTAGAGCCCCATCCTATGAGGGATTCTAACAAGAGGTACACCTGCCTTCAAGATGATAATGAGTATCAAAAATCATGTGTTGATTAGGATGCTTGTAATGCAAAGACAATCGGCCATTACAAATTCTCTTACAAAGGAAGTCTCTCTAGTCATTCAGACTTTAAAGACTACCAACGATATCTGGTTCAAGCTCGTTGGAATGTTTGATTGAGATTCTGCGATGTGAGTAGTCACCCTTCTTGGACAATTATTTGCTATCCAGTTTCCACGAGGAAGATCCATGCAATCATTTCTTATGAAGGCTAAAGTTATTCATGATCAATTATCAGCTATGAAAAGTGCACTAATCAAAGTACTCAACTAACTGCTTTGGTTCTCACGAACTTGCATGAGGTGTATGAAAAAGTGTCTAGGACACTTCGGTTACAAATTACAAAGGAGAGCTAGAATTTGATGATCTCAACCCTTTTCTCATTGAGGAGGAATCCATGTTGATAACTCAAGGCAAACTCCGAATTCCTGACAAAGGTGTGGAAGCAATTGCTACTTCAAACTCTAGAAAGAATGTTGGGGTAAGGGCAGTGTGCCTTTGCTTGGGGCCGGGCATCCGGTATCCAACCACCCATGATGTGTACATACACTCAACTTATTCTTCATAACCAAAGCATAAGGGGCTCCTCATTCTTGAGGTCTACTTACAACATGCTCTCCTCTTCCCTCTCCTACGCAACATATTTCACATACGCATCCGTGCACTATGCTCTCTTTCAACTAGTATCAGACCTATGGCTTGGCAATCGACACGCGTGTGATGGCTTCTCAACTAGGCACAAAAGCAACAGAGCTTGGCTATGGAAGGTTAAGATTGGCTATGGAAGGTTAAGCTATGGTAGAGCTTAAAGCTCAATCTTGAGAAGATCCTGCATAGAGGAATTGGATCTGAGGCATTGAGAGGAGATTAGTGGAGCTCGTAGCTCCCCACGTGTAAAACCCCTCTTGAGCTCAAGAGGGAATCTTGGAATCTCATCAAGAATCGGGGCAGATGAATTGGGATTTGCAGATGAGCCTCTTCTTGATAGAGTGTGCAGAGCTGAGGAAAAGGGAAGTTGAGCTCAACTAATCGAGCTTGAGATCCACCTTAGCACCAAGAGCATAAAATTGAGCTTTTCATATGAATCGACCAAGCTTGAAATCAAGAACCAAGCAAGCAAAGGGGGGAAAATTGAAGAAGCAAAACTAAATTGGACGAGCAAGGAAACCAAAGCAATTGAGATTAAGGGCAACCAAACCAAGCATTGCAATTGAAATGGAACATTGAGTAGCAAATCAAGCATGAATTGCAATTGAGCATGAAATGGGGGGCATCTTCTATCTTTGAAATGAGCTAAAAATGAGCAATCGAGTAGCAAACTCAAAGGCCTAAAGGTGAAGTGAGCATTTTTTGTAATAGTACGTTACTCGGGACTTCTATTGTAACCATCCACCCCTCAAGGCTCGGATGAGCTTGAGGCCGATTTGTATTTTTCTTGGTGGCATTTTAATACAGTCACTCACAATAGTGAGTTTTGAAAAAAAAAAAATCTTCCAAGGCAAGCAACAAATAGTAGCTAGAATCAGAAGCAGCAAAGAGTTGGGGAAAATTTTGTAGCTCTGCAAAGCAGAGGAGTAGCAATGTGAAAAAAGGTGTGTGTACACGCACACGCACTTCCCTTCACAAAGTTGACATTTGCAGGCTTAGCCAAGAGGGAAAATCGACCATTATGGTAGCATTGGTAAGTTGCAGTTAAAATTGGACCAGCTTGGGTTGCCTTGGTTGTGTGCTTACACTCGCAAAAACACATACTAACACAAAAGGTGTAGAGAATTGAAAATTAAGTTTATTGTTTTAATCTCTCAAAGAGTGCATACACACACACACACACACTTGGTAGAGAGTAAAGAGCCAGATTCAAAGATAGCAGACCTTTGGTAGCTTTTCATCTGCATCAAAAAGAAAGAGAAAGAGATAGAGATAGAGATAGAGATTCAAAATTCTCTTGGTCATGGAGAGAAGGGAGGAGTGCATGCATTTGGTGCATGCATGCACACACACATAGGTGTGTGCAAGCATCAATGAGTAAGCCTTGTCTTCCCTTGACATCGATAAGACATCCTCCGATGACAGTTTCTTTTGCACATCTCCTCTCAAATTTCTTCTGGGCATCAACTTTTGATCTTTTCTTCTCACCATCAGTGGCTACCTTCCCTCGCCCTGTTCCGGAGTGGTTTTTCTCTAACGGACCCTTCCTTAGCACCCTGGCTTCCCAACTTCAATGCGCCTAGAGACAGATCAAGAAAGAACGGCATTGGCTCACCTCTAGCCCCATCTAGAGTAGCTCGGCTTTGTAGTGTCTCCTTGGTGACTGCCCCTCCCTCAACGGCATTTCAGCTTTGACAATACTCCATTTTTTTGTTGTGGCCACGCACACCGACACATAAAACTCTGATGGACCTTTCAGAGTGGATTTTCCTTGAACGAACTCAACTCTTTTGACAACGTTTACGACCACAAGCTGCTGTTTGTGCTTTGTTTCTGGTTTTCAATAAACATGCTATTGAGATTGCACAACAAAATTCTATTGCCTCTCAAATAGACATGGCAATGGAGAGGGGAGTGTGTAGAGAAGAGAGAGTGAGAGGATAAGATAACGCATGATTGGAGCACAAATTAAAGAGAAGTTTCAATAAGATCTTAATGAGCCTTATAAGGGCTTTACAAAGAGATTCACACATGGGTGGCTACCCAAGTTGGGATGGCCCCAACAATCACCCCCTTCAGCCAAACTTGGCATAATATTTGTCATGACGTCCCCTAGAACTAGAATCACACTCTCATGACACACAGAGTTGTAGGTCTACTCTCAACCACCAATTTTTTGTTATATATGTAAATTGTGAGTTTCAGGTTTTCTCACAACTTGGTGCGACTATTAATCTATCATCATGCAGGGTTTTTGGTTTACGTCCAAACCCTAGATGTTTTGGTATACTCTAGCTAACCTTGGGTTTAGGTTTACCCATTAACCTCATGAGTAGTGATTTACAAGGATTGGGGCTTTGCATAGAGAAGGTCTTACCGTTGATCACATTCACACATCGGGGCAGTGTTTTAATCCCAACACATTCATAAAAAGGACTCGTTGGATGAGTCATTATATCAAGAAATTGCTAGAAAGTTGATTGTTTATACACATCTTGTATGCACACACATCAAAATAGGCTTTATGCTTTGATAATGTGTGAATCACCTCTTAAATAAAAGATTCTTTTAAAAAAATTGGTATTAGATTTAAAAGGGTGTCTACACTATAAAAAAGGAATCTTTTTTTGTGCTGGTTGATGTTGGTTAAATTGCCATTGCAAGAGAAGTTTCTCTTGATGACACTATCAGCCAATGATATCATCATCTACAATTTCATCTAATTTGTCTTTGAAATCTAGTATCTATTATGCCAGACAACACCCCCTACAACTACATGTTGTTGCTACACTTTGTGCATGCCACATACTAGAGCTTGTGTTGGCGTGCTTTGTTGCTATAGGCCTCTTTGAATATAGCATAATGCTCAAGCCCGGAGCACAAGGGAAACATTGAGATAGTCCTTATCAAAATATTCCACCATGACATGGGGATGGGCCATGAGAAGATAAAACTATCTAAAGAACACCCCATCCGCCATGTTTTTGGATGCACATCCTTTGCATGGAGCTTGGAAAAAATTGCTTACGCAATGGATAAGATGTTCCATAGAATTGCAATGAATCGCACCAAAACAATGGGCGTCTCCCATGCAGCCAACATGTAGTAGGGCACAACATTGCTACTCTTGAGTAGAGTCCCCTCAAATTCTAAAATCATTGATTGGTTTTTGCATCCCTCATATCTGTAATCATGCACAGTCGGAAAGCTCTGCTTCTCCATCAAAATTATCAGGACCTGTAATCTCTCTTCATATCTCTCAAAGTTTTTCGTAGAGTTCAAAACTTTCACTACTTCAAGCCTTTCCACGGCTCAAATTGATCCCACACAAAAGACCTTTATCCAAGCTTAATGTGAGCCTTAGCTGGTGTAGAGTGTGTGACACATGCCATGAAGCAAGGGGCTATGGCCAATGTTCTGATACCACTTGTTGAGCTTGCACAATGGAAGTCTATTGCCTCTCAAATAGACATGACAATGGAGAGGGAAGTGTGAGAAGAGTGAGAGAGAGGATACGATAACACACAGATGGAGCACGAATAAAAGAGAAATTTTAATTAGATCTTAGTGAGCCTTATAAAGGCTTTACAAAGAGATCCGCACAAAGGCGGCCACCCAAGTTGGGCTGATCCCAACACATGCTTTCCATTCGACAAGGTAGTGTATGCCACATTCCAAGTGTTTTGCTCACAAGTTACACATTTCCTTCTAGTGCATATTATGTGGCACATGTGTTGTGATTATGTATGGCTCTATGGGTCATTCCAAAGAGTTTTTAGCATGGTTTTGTGTAG
This sequence comes from Adiantum capillus-veneris, assembly GCF_014529385.1. NCBI lineage: Eukaryota > Viridiplantae > Streptophyta > Polypodiopsida > Polypodiales > Pteridaceae > Adiantum > Adiantum capillus-veneris. Next base: position 140,249,887 of record NC_140935.1, on the reverse strand, counting down.
TTTCATGCCATGTATGCATATGAAGATACAACATGAGCTATGCATGTGGTAGATTCACAAGTTTAGATGTGTTTTTTACATAGGTATACATCCATAGAGCCACTCGTTTAGGAGTGAGATAGTTTGCCAAGGTTTTGGTAGGTTATGTATACCACATGTGGATTTTTCTAGTGAGACAATGTGTCTACTCACGCTTTATGCATTTTTTGTGATATTTTTGAGATTTTTCTCGAAGCTCAAGGGAAATTCTACCAGATTTTTCCTAGATTCTTGCCATGCTGTAAGCGTTGTCAGGATGTGTGCAATTTAGTTGGGAAGGTGTGGAACCTATGGCTATGAGAGTCGTGATGATCAAAATCACAAACACTTTGTGAAAAAGTGTTTATGGAGAATCATCAACCCTCTTCCTAAATATGGTTTAGATTCTAAGAGTGTTCGTGGCAGAAAAGTTACCTCTTTCCTATAGTGCTTGGAATCTGCTTCATCTTGGAAGTGAGTTTGTGAAGAAAGGATCACCAACTAACATCCAATTTTACTTAGATCAAAAGGGCGCTCACTTGGTCGAACACGTAGTTGGACACCACATTTGTACTCTATTATTTTTTCAAGCTAATGTAGTGATACTGTATGTAGATCCTGATTCTAGAGTAGCACGTCAATTCATTGAGATGTAATTCTTTCATGACATTTGTAAAAGTCCATGTGAGTCGGCCATTGGCCATTTAGAAAGCCCTCGGTATAAATATTAATAACTTTAATGTGAAAGAGGCTTATCTTTAGAAGAAGTAAGAGCTCTACTCTAGGTACGCTCAAGCGACTACGAAGCTCAAACTTGTAATAAACTTTTCTAATGATTGGGTAATATAATTTCAATTCCGAAACTTGCATTGTGTTCCTCTGTCTCTTTGCTCTTTCATTCAAGTGTAAACATTGTTAGTTTTCTTGTTTGTGAGTCTTAGTTGCAAATTTGAGTGCTTAAATCACCGTATTTTGATGTTTTGACCTTAGGAGAGTGTTCTTAGACCATAGGTGATTTTTTTGGTATGTTATCTTACAGTTTTAAAGATCTTTTTCATCATGGATTACGATTTTAGTACCTTGTCGGATTGTGATAAGACTTGGTAGGATAGTGCCCTTAGGTGTCCTAGTAGACATTCTCCTAACGGATTTTTTTGGTGGATACAGTGGAATGTCACTTAAAAGCTAGATACACACCAAACTTTGCTGTATTCAATTATTTTTTCGAAAGAAGCTGTGTAATTCTGTTGTTGATGATTCTGAAATTATAATATAGTCTATCATTCCCTCTTAGTCTCTCTGAGCCTACAAACCATGTAAGTGGCTGAATGATCATGTGAAAGGGTCCCAAGTTTGGGACGTCAACTGAGAGCTTCATTGCTGCTGCAAATTGTAATCAATCTCTCTCCTTGTCTGGTAATCATAATTTGATTCTGAATAGCACATTGTGTTCCTTGTCTCTTGCTCTTTAATCTCAGTGCAATTTTGTTATAGTTTGTGACACCTTGTCTGTGAGCTAAATGCATTGATTTTAGGTCTTAAATGGTTATTTTTTGATGTTTTGACCTTGGAAGAGTGTTTCTAAGCTTGAAGGGAATCTTTCTATGTAGTGTGTTTCGATTTTTTGTACATTTTTTGTGATGGATATTGATTTATGTAGCTTCCTAGATGATTGCAAAACGTGGTAGGAATATTTCCTTAGGTGTTGTAACACCTCTCCTTAAGTTCCGTTGCATTTTGAATTTGTTTGGATGCTAAAAAGGCGTGATGACTTAGAGCGGTGAGATTGGACATAGACTGATCTTGTGACTAGAAAATGGTTGATTTGCTATTGGAAACGTAGGAGTAGTCCTTTAGGTTCACTTTTGTGAGATTGATGATCTCATTGAGTCTCCGTGCCCCATACAGAGTCACTTCCTTGATTATTGACATTATGTTAGTACCAAAAAGCTATGTTGCAGACGTCCGTCGCGGCAACCTGCTTACATTGGCAACGCTGCCGAGGAAGTTGATCCTTAGGTGGTGAGTGACCTAGTTGTACAAAAAATCCTTTCCAAATATTTTGACGCCCATTCCATTTACACTTAGACAGTAAAGTAGCTAGAAATAGGTTTAGTGCTTAGTAGAGACTGGAGTTCAGGACCAGCCAGTGCTAGTCCTTATAGCAAAGAAAGCTGTAAGTGAAGTACAAAAAATTATTTTGTTCTTTGATTTTCCCACGCTTGGAAAGGACTATTTTACCATACATTTCATTATCATTTTTTTACTATTAAAATTCATTTATGTTTGTGCATATACTTAAATTATAGGAGTAGGTTAAGTAACAAATTCCACCATTAATTGGGCACAAAAGAATCAGGGTACAAGAATATCCAAAACCTTATTTTGGTGCCGAAGACCATAACTCTAAAAAGTTGTAAATTGATGGTCAAAGCTTCAAAGCTAAACTAAACTCAACAAAACCTGGCAAAAGGGGATATACAAGCTTGCAGGAGAAAAATTAAGCAGATTTCTCCCAGTTTGCTTGCCCAACGTGGATTGTGATCCATGTGCCTTTTAGGTCAAATTAGTAGAAATTGTCTCCATTGCTTAGAATTGACTCCCACACACCAGAATCCTGAGTTTGGTCAAAAATAGGATGCTAAAAGAACATCCAAATGAAGAAATTGGGCTAAGTTGAACAAAACCGTAAAAAATGAGAAAATTTAGGAAAATTTAACTTTTATTTGTCGAAATTCAAAAAGGGGTGAGAATTGGGTTCACCTAAAGGCAATGAACCAGCAAGAGAAGAACTCATGACCATATGTGCTGCCAAACATAGATCATGATCCATGTACCTGGGTGACATTTGTACATGACAATTGATCAGTACACTACTGAGAACTGAGGGAACGACTTTTTCAAAAGGGTCCACAACAAAAAAAGTGTAAAAATTTGATCAAAACACCAAAAAATAGTTGTGGTAAAAAACCGCAAAGTAGACACAAAATCTTGCTTTTGTCTTGGAAAAAGTGGGTCAACAAATCCAAAAAGATATGGGGAAAAGTATTACCATAACCACTAGTACAAACTCACCAAATCTCATGCCAAAATGACGCCCAACATTGATTGCGATCCATGTACCTTCTGGGGATTTTGATCTAATATTTGATAGGTGGAAAAGTGATAAGATTTGAAGTACTTTTCTCTAAACAATTAGTGTCAAAAAAGTTCAAAAAGTGGGTCAAAAGGGCATAAAACAGCTCAAGGTAAAAACCATTGGAACAGACACAAGGATTGACTTTTGGTTGATCTAAAAAAGTCCAAAGTATACAAAAACCCTAAATCTTACATTAGGGAGCCAAAAGGAATCTATGTGCTAAGTTTTAGCTCAATTTGCCAACTAGGTACATGGATCGTGATCCATGTTCCTCTGACACTGATTGCACCATATCTAGGGAACATCCCAAGGACTAGTGATAATTTTAAAAGTGAATTGGGATATCCAACATCAAGCTAAAAGTCCAAAATTGTCAAGCATTCTGAGTAGGTGCCAAAACTAACCTAATTTCAAATCCAAAAATCCATTTTCAAAAATTCTAGTGCCAAAGGACCTACTTATCATGCTGATTCTGTTGGTACCAAGAGAATTCAGTTTGGCCTCCCAACATGGATCATGATCCATGTTTCTCTGAGTCAAAATAAGAGGAGAATTTGACCAAAGAGAGAGATAGTCCCCAGGACCCTGGTGGCTTTTTCAAAATTAAAATTTGACTTGAATTGTTGATGTTGTGAGTAAAATTGTGGACAACTAAAGTATTTGATTAAAATTTTGTTGATTGAAATCTTGACTAACAGGAGCGGCTGTAAACTCATAGCAATCAAGCATTTTTTGACAAGTTGCAAGTGCTATAGAGTACGACCCAATAAGTAAGACCAAATCAAACAATTCAAGTTAACTAATGAGATAAAACGGTTTGGATTTTGTAAGATCAATTCTTCATGTATTTGCGATCAGGAAGATTGTACCAGAATAGGAATCCCAGTGTCATAGATCAAGTGAGCAATCACTCAATTGAAGGTAGCATGAATCAAAGACCATTGCATCGTCTAGAAGCTATTATAGAGGAAAGTTTTTTGGATACCTAATCAGAAAGATCATACACCCTAATGACTGAGGAATCCAACAAGGTGAACCCTAAGGAAGAAACTTCCATGGGGGCAGGTCCTTCACAACCTGCATCTGACTTAAAATTGTTGTATCTAAAATTTCAATTTGAGTAAGTTGAGAAAAAAGCCAAGCGAGTTCAAGGACCTTGTAGATGTGGACTATGACGGAGATAAATACTTTGACTGGGAGGGGATGATGTATCTAGTTGTTCACAACCCCTTCATTGTGAACAAATGGGGATTGATTGGCACCAAGGATAAGGTAGATGAAGAGTGGAAAAATGGGGATTGACTGGCACCAAGGATAAGGTAGATGAAGAGTTGGTAGATGAACCACCCAAAATGGACAAACAAAATGTTGTGCTTAGATGTACTAAGCAGACGGAGTGGCTTAATACACACAACACTTAGTTGGGACTATATAAATTTAATAATGGAGAATAGACACTCTATTATAGATGCGTCTCAAGGAGCTGACTGATCACAAAAAACTATACATTTTTACATAAATAGAGGGGAGAAGTATCCAAGTGGTCATAATGGATAATCATTTTGGTGGACAACTCCACCAATACTATATAAATTCAAAGGAAGTTAAAATCATGACTACTCAAACAAGACCAAAAACTGGGTATGTAAGTCCAGTACGAACTAGAGTGGAAGATTCATTTGGGAACCAACAATTCTCAAATACAGGGCCCATGGGATCAACGGGGTCTAGGGCTTCTATGAACACACACAAGGGCAGTGTAGCAGTTGATTTGGCTTACACAACTAGAATCCCTCCGACTATTACTCGAGATCAAATAGAACAACCTAATGAACGTATGGCAGAGAGGATACCTATTGTAGTGCCAAAGGGAGAATATGAAGCTAGAGAGACCATATCAGGAGGACCAGGGATGGTTAGGATGGTGCAAAGTCTAGATGCATGTGACCATCTCAAGTGGCAAAGTCTGTACCCAAAAAGTATAGTGGATCGGGAGATCTGTATACACATGTATCAATCTTCAAACAAGTGTTGAGGACTGAAAAGGTAATCATTTTCCATACTCAATATGAAGGATTTGTATTGACCCTAGAAGGAATGACCTTGACTTGGTTCCAACCATTAAACACCCGGGAGTTTCCAAGTATTAAGAAACTTCTCCGATAATTTGTTGAGGAGTTCTCAAAGAGAGGAATTAAACATAATATTCTCTTCCAAATCTATGCATTTAGACAAAAGGAGAAGGAAAAGGTGAAGGAAACCTCCTTTTGATTTAAGCAATACATAGAAAGATGTCTTGCTAGAGAACTACCACACAATGAGAAACTCTCAGTCCTTTTCATAGAAGGACTGCAAAATGACACTCTCAAAAAAGACTTGCACTTAAAGGCATGTGTTACTTTTGAGCAAGTCACAAAAGAGGCATTGTATTTGGTAGACAATTGTAAGGCATGTGGAGAGGTGACAGAGGACACAGACCAAGGGACAAGTAGCACCTCTTCAACCACTAGTGAATCCACAATGAAATTGGGTGGGCAAAACCCAACTGTGCTGACCATTGATCAAGTGATCGAGGAAGTGATCATAAGGATGAACCAAGGAAACAGGAAGAACCAAATACATGACAACAGCCAAACACAAAAATGTGACACTTGTGGAGGAGATCATCCAACTCAGAGGTGCAACATACAGCCAAGGCCAAGAACAAATATACATCATGTAATAAAGTGGTGTGCTATTGAACATAAATGGACAAACCATGAGACCCAAAAATGTTTCTACAATAGAAACTATGCTAGAGAAAGACAATATGGGCCACATGGAGGGCAACAGTTACCATCCCCTCCAAGATACCAAGTAGGACAAAATAATGCAGTCCAAGGGCGCGAATGACCTCAACCTGTGTTGGGATTTGGGAAGAGAGTGTTGAAGCCAGAGCTACGAAAAACCATTTTGACGTTTGATGTGTTTGAAAAGTGGGGGATTGATGCAAGAGGCCCGTTACCTATCACAAGTAGGGGCAAAAGCTATATTTTTACTACAGTGGACTATCTCACTAAACTGCTAGACTTTTTATGTGCGAAGATGAAGATTAGGCACCAGCATACCACTCCTTATTACCCGCAGTGTAATGGCTTGAATGAAAGTTTCAATGGTGAGTTGGTACAAATCCTTTCGAAAGTGACAGAGCACCAAGGAAAGAATTGGGATTTGGAATTGCCTAGTGCATTATGGGCTTACCGTACTTCGGTAAAGACAGGAACAGGGTTTACTCCATTTCATTTGGTATATGGAAAGGAAGCACTATTGCCTATGGAGGTAGAGTTGCCTGCAGTAAAGATGCTAGAGAAGTTGCTTGGGCCGCCTAGTGATGCATTCAAAGAAAGGCTCTTGCAGTTACAAGAGGTTCAGCTAGATAGGATGAGTGCATTGGAGCATTATGGGCAGATGCAAGATAATACTTTGGCAAAGATAAATGAAAGGGTCAAAAGTAAGGGTATCAAGAAGAATGACTTGGTTTTGCACTATAACAGTAAGCCGGACAACACCTTCCAAAAGAAGTTTCAGATTAAGTGGGAAGGCCCTTTCAAGGTAGTAGAGTGTTTTTCGAATGGTACTTATCAGTTAGCTAACCTGGATGAGATTCTACATAAGTCAAGGGTAAATGGATTGCGTCTTAAATTGTATCATGCCCGGTTAATGATGGTGGAGCAAGATGAGATGTCTATGGAGCAAGTAATGTCTGTGCGGGATGAGGAGACCTATGACGCGGCAAGTCTCATATCTCTTTTTGTTGCTGCTGATCATGAATGATCTAGTATAGGGAATGGGAAAATTATGTCACGAGTTTTTTGGAGCAAGTGATTGCGTATATGTACATAGCCATGCATGGTGCATCAAATAAGGAATTGCCCATTTTCCAGAGCCAGGTGGTTACGTGGGGCCCACATGTGTACAGGTCGGACAACATGTACATAGTGCATTGTTTTTCACTATTACCAGTACCACAGTGTTTTTTCTATAATAATGAGGAGTTGGTAGCGCGTAAAACTTCTCGAGGAAGCTATCCGCAGGCCGACGACATGAGGTAAGCAGGTGCATCAGATGGCATCTAGTGGCGTCAGGAGGTCGAATGGGGTCAATATTTGCACATGGATGAGTACGGACACGACGTGGATGTTTTCTTGTGATAATTATGCAGAAAGGTCATCATGAGGACCATTTTTTGGGGCCACTTCACATGGTTTCAGGATGCATTATTGAGAAAAGCTAAGTGCCAAGTGTGCGGATGATGCAAACAGGTGACAACTATGCACTACAAGGTCAGTTTTTGGCATGTTCGGGGTCCGTTTGAGGTCATCTAAAAGGTCAAGGGTGCCCAACTAATAAAGATAAGTGTGGGAACTGAAAAAACAGAGAGAAGACCAGAAAAAACCTGGAGAGAAGAGGAGGAACAGATGCAACTGTGTTTTTGGGGTTTTTGGAGCCTGTTTTGGCCGTAAACTGCTCATCAGAGGTCGGATTTGAGCACTTTAACATTGCAGACTGGGGTTTTGGGCCATTCGGGACGCGATGGCACTGTCCATTTTGCCAAATTCCTCACTCTTTTTTTGCTATTTTGGCTGTGTAAGTTTCTCCTATGAGCGAAGCTTCTGCTCCAATTTGTGATTGTATATGGTACATTTTACCCATATTGTGTGAGCTATTTGCTCCATTGGTGTTGGCTCAAGATCTATTGTATCTAAAAATCAGAAATTCTCCTCTTTTGAGCTGAGCTTTTGGGTGTGTGTGTGTGTGTGTCTCTCTCTCTCTCTGTGGAGTGGATAAACGGATAGTCTCTCTCCTCTCGCTCCATCGGTGTGTTCCCTGTCTTGGCCAGGTGGGTTGTGTAAGCTGAGTGGTGCCCCATAGTGTGTGTGTGTGTGTGTGTGTGTGTGTGTGTGTGTGTGTGTGTGTGTGTGTGTGTGTGTGTGTGTGTGTGTGTGTGTGTGTGTGTGTGTGTGTGTGTGTGTGTGTGTGTGTGTGTCCTCCTAAGAGTGTGTGTCGATTTGTTATAGAGGTGTTCTGTGTGTTTCTATCCCGCTCACAGCATCATCCACCCATGCGCTCTCAAGGTAGAGCTTAGATGGCGATTTAGACAACTAGAGCAAGTAGGAATACAAGGGACTAACAATCCTTACACAAGGATGTGTTGTGTGTGTCAAGTGTGCACACCATTCTACCGAATTACTCATGAGAAGGCCTCCTTATATGGATGTAAGGGAGCCTCTAAACGCCCATGTGCAGCCGCCCTTAGATAGCCAAGTCCAAGTAGGACTCTCCCATGCGCCCATGTGTATCCTCTTTTGGGTAGACAAGTCCTCCTAGAAAACGGCCACCGGCCAAGGAAATCTGGCCACCGGCCAAAGACCACTAGCCGCCGACCACCGGCCAAAGACTACAGACCACCGGCCACCGGCCACCGGACGGAGATTTTTCGATTGTCTTTCGACCGTCTTCCGACCAAGATATTTCAGAAAAAAGGAATATTCTGGTCCCCCAAAGTTGCCCCTAAATTTGCTCCGTACTATCCACGATCACAAATAGAGATCTCATCAGCGTGCAAAGCTGGAATCCACCAAATATATGTGCACCATTGGCTTCTCCTCATATAGGGGCCTTACAAACTATGCAACATATATTGTGGTGGAAAAACTGAGAGAGGTGGGCATTGCAAGTATACCAACGCCCCCCCTCAATGAACCAAAGATGCTCTATGTTGGCCGTGTGCCAACTCCAAGTCGATGAAGATATCAAAGTAGCTGGTCTTTCCCTAGTGGTCTTTCCCTAGAGCTTTGGTGAAGATATCTGCACAATTATCTTCAGTAGGATAATACTCTAGCGCCACAATTTCATCCTCAATTATCTCTTGAACATAATGATATGAACCTCAATATTCTTTGTGCGTGCATGGAAGACGGGGTTCTTGGCAATCGCCATGCAACTCTGGTTTTTGCATTGAAGTGTTGTTGTTGAATGAAGAGAAACACCTAAGCCCATGAGGACTCGCCTTAGCCAAACTGCTTCACAAGCTGAAAAACAAGAAACTTAATACTCTGCTTCTGTTGAAGAAAGAGCGACGGTTGGCTGCTTCTTGCTGATCCAAGAAAACACTCCAGAACCAAGTGAGAAACAAAATCCAGAAACCGACTTTCTAGAGTCACAATCTCCTGCCCAATCAGAGTCACAATACCCACTAAGAGTATTTGTGCCAATTCCATATGCCATGCCATGGCCCAAAGTACCTTTGATGTACTTAAGAACTCACATACCTGCCTTCCAATGAGATTCTCTTGGTTGGTTGGAAAACCTGCTTAAAACACATGTTGCAAAAGAAGTATTCAACCTAGTGTTGCATAAGAAAATTAAGCTTCCCACAAGTTTTCTGTACTTTTTAATGTCGACTTAGGGAGAAGAATCTTCCATGGAGATTTTTGCATTTACCTCCATTGGAGTGCTCATAGGTTTGCAATCCATCATGCCAAAAGCTTTTAGGATCTCTGTTGCATACTTTTGTTGAGAGATGAAGATGCCCAAACAATGATGCAACAAACCTAAGTCTGTCATTTCAAATTCAGAACTCAAACTCTCACGAGTTTGTTGGATGAGCTCTTTATGGTCACTTGTGATTATCAAGTCATCGACATACAAGATAATAATGACTTGTTTTCCATTCTCTCTAAGCACATATAAATTCGCTTCAAAAGCACTTCTTCTAAAGCCAAGTTTTTAAAAAAAATTATCAATTCTGACATACCATGCTCTTGGAGACTATTTCACGCCATATAAAGCCTTCTTCAATCTGCAACCTTCTGTTTTGAATGGGGCATCTCAAACCCTGGTGGTTGCTCAATATACACCTCCTCCTTGAGAATTCCATTCAAAAATGCAGACACAACATCCATTTGGTAAACAACCCATAAATAGATAGCAGCAAGAGCAAGCACACGGCGAATAGTTGTCATCCGAGCTGTGGGAGCGCAGGTGTCACTAACATCAAACCCTTTGACTTGAGAAAATCCTTGTGCTACTAACATGGATTTGTACTTTTGCAAAGAGCCATCAGCTTTATGCTTGAGCTTGTACACCCATTTTTTGCCAATGACATTCTTCTTTGGAGGCCGATCCACTACTTCCCAAGTGCCATTCTTTGTGATGTTGTCGTATTCAGACTGCATCGCGCCATTGCCTCATCAATAGAGGCTGGCTCCTTCACAGAGCCCATAATTTTTGTCATGAGAGCCATGTTGACAATATGTTCCGAGGCTCTCCTTTGCTCCTCTATTCTTTTTGACCATCGCAAACCCCCCTCCTCTTCATGACGGTTGTGAACTTGAGGGTTTTGAGCGTCAAAAATTTGTTGAGCTCACTTTGGTAGTGGCTTTTCCTGTGATGCTGCAATAGGTTGGTTAGATTTATTTGAGTCATCATCAGACAACTCCTCCTCTTGAATTTTTACCTGACTTTGGTCTGGCACATGGTGAGTTATTTCTTCATTTGATGAGAAGTGGAAAAACCTGGTTTCTCCACCATATGTGGACTTTCTTCAAATACCACATCCCGGGTGGTGAGTATTTTCTTTGCCTTTGGATCATAGAGTCTATAAGCCTTAGACTCTTCATTGTAATCAAGAAATACACACTTCTTGCTTTTGGCTTCTAACTTTGTTCTTTGTGAATCAGGAATATGTGCATAACAAAAACACCCAAACGTTTTGAAATGCAAGACAAAAGGTTTCTTACCAGAATAGGCTTCTTGAGGCATTTTCCCTTTCAAAGCCTTTGTGTAGCTTCGATTGAGAATGTACACTGCTGTACTTACTGCTTCGGTCCAAAAGGAATTTGGCATACCCTTGGCTTTGAGCATACACCTTGCCATTTCTACCACTGTCCGATTGTGACGCTCCACCACGCCATTTTGTTGTGGTGTGTAAGCTGTAGTAAGGTGTCGTTTTATGTCATGCTCATTGCAGTAATTGTTGAATTTATTTGAGATGAATTCTCCTCCTCCATTTGTGCGAAGCTTCTTCACCTTCTTTTCTGTTTCATTTTCTACAAGCTTTTGCCACATTTTAAACTTTCCAAAAGCTTCAGACTTCTCATGAATGAAATACACCCACATCTTTCTACTAAAGTCGTCGACTAACAACAAAAAGTAGAAAGAGCCACCTAAAGCGGATGTAGACATTTTTCCACAGAGATCTATGTGTACCAACCCTAGAGGAGACTGAGCTCAATTACTACTCTCTTGTGGAAATGCCTTTCTTTGCTGCTTGCCCATCATGCAAGCTTCACAAAATTCATTCATATATGAGATTTGAGGCATGTGTGCCACCATCCCAGATTTTTGCATCTCTTTTAGCACAGCAATGCTTAAGTGACCAAATCTCTCATGCCATGATTGAGTTGTACCTTTTTCTGTAGTGATCGTAAGTGCATAAAGTTCGTAGAGGTTGTTGCACCTTATGTCCTTTCCCACTGTGTTGCCTTTAGAATCCAAGATTTCTGCTCCATTTTTCTTGAAACGGACTTCAAGTTCATGATCGGTGATTGCAGCAATGGACAACAAATTCTTCTTGATTTGAGGCACGTACAACACATTAGAGAGATCTTTAGTTTCACCTGTAGCTGCTAAAAAAGAAATTGTCCCAGACCCTTCAGCTGGGCATTTGGCATTATTCCCAATAGTTACACTTATGGGTTCCTGTAGAGGCTCCCAAGAACTATACCAATCTTTCTTACTAGTCATATGTCAGGATGCACCACTATCTAGAATCCAAGAACCATCAACAAGCGGAGTTTGTGCTGATGAGCATACCTCTTCTATGACGGCCCATAGTTCAAGGTCTGTTTCAGCATTGTTGGCGGATTCTCTTTCCTTCCAAGAAGCTCTCATGGTGTCGTTCTTCTCGTCTACTTTCTTCTTTCTGCAGTCTTTAACAGCATGACCCTTCTTGTCAAAGTAAAAACAGCTACCTGAAAATTTCCTCTTCTTAGGGTTCTTCTTGTAAGCATTTGACGTAGTCCCCTTGACTTTTGCATTGGCTATGAAGGCAGCATCAACTCCACCATCCCTGATTTGGAGTCGCAGCTCCTCTTCAAGCAACATTGCACTCAGTTCATCAAACATAAGAGGGGTTGGACGAACCTGAGTGTTGAGTGCCGTAACGAGAGTATCATATCTCGCTGAAGTATACGAATGCAGCACCAAGCTAAATATTCTGGATAAATAGCCACACCAACGACAGCTAATTGATCTTGGAGGTCCTTAATCTTCTTGATAAAGGACTCCACTTTCTCTCCATCAACAAGTTCTAAGCAGCAAGCTGATTTTCTAGATTTTGAATTCTGGTGTGATTGTGCGCCTCATATTGGCGAGCCAATATGTTCCAAGCTTCATGTGCTTTAGTGGTATGCTGAATCAAGGTAAGGACAGAATCAGTTACACACATGACAATGACGCATAATGCATCTGCGTTCCTTCTTTTCAAGGCATGTAAAAGAGTAGCATCCGAGGAAATTACAACGGTTGGATTTGCCGGATCATTTGTTGCAATGGGCTTTCGGTCTGCACCATTTGGCCCCAACACCGTATCTAGCAATTCATATGAATCTAGAATTGCAAAATTTTTGAATTTCCACAATGTGTAGTTGGTGCCATCAAGCTTTCCTTCGGTGAATGCAGGTGGACGAATGTGAAGCGGAGTAGCACCGGCAACAACTGTTAGAAGCTGGACACACCCTACGGAAATTGACTACTCGGCAGATTATCATTTTTTATAATTATTCATTTATTGAGAAAACTCGACATTTCACCTTGTAAATATTGGGGCTTAAAGAAGTTTCTAGATTGTATCCCAGTTTTGACAGTTAGATTGAGTAGATGGTTGATTTGGAACTTTAGGGTTTGAGAACTGTAAGGTATTTATACCACTTTTTGACCTTAATGAAACACCTTTTGTCATTTTTAAAAGTTTGAAGTCTGTGATTGAGCGTATTGTGTACGAGAGAGAGTGTGAACTTCATCTTGATGCTACGTGTGCACCGGTGGTCGGAATCGAGTGCGGAGAAGTGCAGCGTGTTGCCCCTGACAAGAGCTACACGTCAATATCTACATTACGCACATACGCTCCGGTTTTGCGAGCTCCGTCTACGAGTTTCATCTGGTGATTTGGTGAGCATACGTTGTCCGATTTTGCATTGCAGCATATCCACGCGTTCACATTGAGTAGAGCTACACATTAGGCACTTTAGATTTTGAAAACAAAGACCTGCAAATTTCGGCCAGACATCCTACGTGATTCTGCACTGGGTGTTTTGGGTTGGGGTTTTGGTTCATAGACCTTAGGGAGAGTGACCTATTGGTGTTAGTATGGTCTCCTTCAAGTTCTGTGGTGTTTCGAGATTTTTTGATGGGTGTCGGCTCTAAAAAGAATTGTAGGAAGTTTCCTCTTATGCACTCTTGAAGGGGCTATGACTTAGACATTGGGTAGAGACCTCTGTAGGAATTAGTTAGGAGTGTAGGTTGACACGCTATGCTTGCTTCCACACGCCTGCGGGTCGAGCTTTGTCCTTAGCTGACAAATCTTGTTAGGTGAGTTCTCGCTGTGCTGACGTCCGTTGCGGCGTATCCGTCCAACATTGGCACCGATGTCGGGGACGAAAACCTTAGGTAGGTGACCGAGACTAGTCCTTGAGGATAGGGATTTTTGGCTTGCCAAGAGTCTCGTTTTACATTTAGATAGGACCAGAGGGTGGAAGACTTTCTAGGTCTTAGTGGGAGTCTAGGAAGCGTGTGTCTGGCCTAGATCCTTCGACTTAGGTAGATTTAGGTAGACTGAGATAGTTTTAGGTATTAGTTGAGTTCTTGAGTAGGAGCTGGAGTGGTAGAAGCGGTGAGAGGAGAGCTTGAGAGTCCGGAGAGGCCAGAGAGTAACCAAAACACCATTATCACCATTTCACATGATGGGTAGGAGTAGAGTAAGTAGGACATCATGATTCAAGATCTAGAGCACTTCATACATGTATATTTGCTTGGTAAATTCATCACAAGGTTGTAAAAGACGCAAAAGTGTGTTTGAAAGCTAAAGTAAAGTCCAAAAGTTACTGTGAATGTTTCTGATAGAGCTGCAAAGCATCAGGAGCATTTTTGTAAGGAAAAAAATTAATTTTAAGCCAGGAGACATCCTACGCGACAGGCTAATCTAGTGGGAATTTTGGAATTTTGAGTTGACCAGTGTGTTTAGAAGGTGAGGTTTACCCTATTTTCACATGGAAAGTGGAAATTTGACCATATCTTGACAAGATAAGGCCAGATAGACTGAAATTGTCAGACATCCTATCCAAATTGTGCCAAAGCATTACTTTAAGACCAAAACCATAGGATGGCTGCATGAGCATGATCTCCATGATATATTGAGTGACTGAGAGGGGTTTCATCTCATTTGGGTGAAAAATTGGGTTCAAAGCAGACTTTAGCACTTTTGACGAAAAAAGGCAAGAACAACTAAAATTGGGGATTTTTGAAATCCAAACCAAAATCTAAGCATACCACTGGGTTGCTGACATCAAGGGGAAGCTGTGGGTCAAGTCTAGGGTCAAACAGGCCAAAAAGACATCCTACGTGTAGGATGTCTTCTGTGTGATTTTGCACTCCAAACCTAATTTTGAGCATACCAAAGTGATTAGCACCTCAAGGGGAGCCTGTGCTTTGAATTTGAAGCCATTCTGATGAAAAAGACATCCTACACGTAGGATGTCTAAAGCAAGAAATTGAAGCCAGATCCTGACTGTGGGCATAGCAAGGTATTGTATAAGCCTCCTAGTCAATTTTGGTCCAAATTGGAGTTGAGTAGACTGATCAAGACCAGCAACAGCCTGTCGGAACAGATTTCTGATCCATAGACCAGCTTATAGGTGTCCAAATAAAAAAGTAAAAACAGCTGTGGACTCAGCACATCAAGGGGAATCCATAGTGCAAAAATCTAGGCAAAACAGAGTAGGAGACATCCTATGCGTAGGATGTCTACTGGGGCCTACTGAAGAGAAAATTTGATTGGGCTTAGACAGTGAGGTTTCATTTGGCTTAAGGGTTCCAGAACTTCTTTTAGAAGTGAATTTGGACCTTGCCTGTCCATTTGACGGAGCAAAGACTGAATTCAGACTTTTTCACGTAAATTTACCAACATTCGAGGGAAGTACAGTTCCAGATTAGCAAACCTAATCCAAAACATCCGCAGTGTATAAAATACAGTAGTGGTTGAGATTAACTCTCCATTTATACCAATCATTACACCTCTAGCAGTTAAATGCTTTGATTCGATTGCCAAAATTAAACACTTGTGTACAGGTATATTCAGCAGCAAATCAAGAAGTTGTGCGGAGACTGGTCCTTTGCCAGGTGAGTGGTTGGATTTGTGATAAATTGCATTGACAAGTTTGATGAATTTGAGATCAGGAAGATACATTTTTAGAGACCAACAGGTAGCAGCTGACCAAGGTAGCTTAGTATCCACCGAGGAGAGTGTAACTCAGGCAAGGCTAGATCCACTAGCACCGATTATTGAGGAAGGTAGTGATACTAACACTTTGTCAGACAAATATTTCTTCATGATGGGTAGTCAACAGCCAGGAGGTTTCACCTATGACAGACCAATGCCAGGAGGAAGCACCTCCCTAAATCCTTTGAATGATTCCAAGCTCACTGTGATCTTCTTAGAAGCAACAAACTCGAGGGGGGCCCTAGTCTATTCTGATTATCGAGGACGCAAGTGCATTTGTATTGAAGAAAGACCGGCTCAGAGA
The DNA here is from genome assembly GCF_014529385.1 of Adiantum capillus-veneris. Lineage (NCBI taxonomy): Eukaryota > Viridiplantae > Streptophyta > Polypodiopsida > Polypodiales > Pteridaceae > Adiantum > Adiantum capillus-veneris. The sequence goes on along the minus strand of NC_140935.1, from coordinate 140,233,888 downwards.
TTGTAGATAATTTGAGTCTATGATGATGGAGATAGATTCTGAGATGAAAAGGGGAACCACTATCTGATAGTTAGTAACCCTGAAGATTACAACAGATATGGAGATAACGTGGCGAAAGGGAAAATGGTTTTAGAAGCTCAAGAACCTCCACCAAACATTGATCAACCTGGAGCAATTTTTATGTATGATAAGAAAACAACCAGGGTTTCAACTTATAATGAGAACGTGGGAATCTACAAGCATGAGAGTGAGGGAATAGTCGCTTACTTTGGCTGCAAAGAACCATACTTAACCGAATTAAGCAAAGACAAGGTTCTTTACTTATTCTCTTATGAAACTGCTATGGGGAAGGATATAGTTTTTGTTGATAGGTACGGGCAAGAATACCAACGTATTCTCCCAGAGGAGGTAGAAAAGGCAACAGTTCCAGGAGCATCAACATATGCCCCAGACGAAGTGCCAAGAGCCACCTACACCCCTAGCAAGTCGACAAATCCCTTTTCAGAGGAGTATGACGCTACCTCACATTCTACCCGACCACAGACATTCAACAATCAAAACCAACCAGCAACTCAGCCATCATTGCAGGCATGGCTTCGACAGAGTGCAACATTGGAACAAGAACGAAACTGAGATGGTTATCAAGCCGCACGAGGGCTAAGGGATTCGCAAGAACCACCACCCCATTCAAGGTATCAAGGAGAGAGTAAGCCAAAGAATCAAGGGTCAACAGAGCCTGGAAGACCACCCATAGAACGAGTTCGAAGAGATGAACCATCTCTGGCAAGAACTGTTAGAAATTATGGCTTAGGAGCACCACTGGGAGAGGAACTAGCCTACTACAGAAGACCAGAGGAGGTATATCGATTAGGACGTGGAGATCCAATGATGAGGTTTGTAGACCATCGTAGAATTATACCTTCTCAAGTGCAAAAATGAGTAAACAAGAAATACACAGGAAACAAAGATCCAAGAGATCATATAGCAGCCTTTGTGCGCATAATTAGAGTTGAAGAGGTGTTAAACTTTCCTACCCAATTTGCAGGGTTTGGACTAACCCTAGAGGATGACGCTGCTACTTGGTTTGGCTCTGTAGAGCGTAGAGACTTTGAGTCTATGGAGGAAGTGTTTGACGAGTTTATCGAGGAATTCTCACAAAGGGGGATAGCTCATAATACCATCTCACAAATCCATAAATTCAAACAAAAAGATGAGAAATCTGTACGAAAGGTAGTCCTAAGACTAAAAAGATATGTTAAGTTCTGCCCTGTGGAAGAACTGCCAACTCAGTCCAGACTTATGATTATATTCATCCAAGGACTAAGGAATACAGATCTCCAGAAGGACTTACATATGAAGAGGAGCACGACGTTGAATGAGTTGACCAAGGAGGCTCTTTACCTTCTGGACAATTGTGCGGTCTACAAAGAGGAGGAGTTCAAGGACCTTGACGACGATTCATCTTTACAACAAAGTGGAAGCAAGTCTTCTAAGACAGCACCGAAAGGAGAAGTAGTTGTAAACCAAGAGCAGCTTGTAGAGGAAGTGCTAAAAAAGATTAACTTGTATGCCAAACCCCAGGCTAAACAGCCCAAGTCATGTGCTATTGAACAAAAATGGACAAACCATGGGACAGAGGAATGTTATTATAACAAGGGATATGTGAAACAAAGGAAAGACTCACGAATGCCTATGAATCCAGAGGAGAGCCTATCATAGTGCCAAATACAATAGATGAGGCAAGTGACGGGTTCCAGCCTAAAACATTGACAGAAATGGGTAAGGACTGTAACGGTCTAGATGATATGTGGAAGCAAATCCGTGAGGTCAACGAGGCTAACAGGGTGAGTAACCACATGAATAGCACGAGAAAAGAGAAGAATGAGATCATACCTCCTATTGAAGAATTTGAGGCAAGGTCGCAAATGAACTTTGATATACATTCACAAGGGGGAGACTAGGGATCAATTAGTTCGGGGCACAGCCAACCAGACTCGCTGAAAACTCTACCCTCTTACCTAGGAGAGTATGAAGCCAAGTCTGAAGTGAGAGCAATCCCATCTCAAATACTTTCTTCTAACAAAGTGATGGATTCATAAGGATTGATTGAGTTATTGTCCACCCCGGTGGCATGCACAATAACATTAGCCGAACTCCTAAGGTTACGACCAAACATGTAGACCACAGTAAGTAAATGCCTAGAAAAATTTGGAGTGAAAGACCCCACCTCGAAGCTTCAGGAAGGGATCAGAGAATTGGACAGGCCTCAACTAAACACTAGGCCAGTACCATTAAACAATGTTGGAGAGTATTGCGAAGGAGAAGATGGAAACACCACGCTACCAGTAGAATTCCAAGGAGTAGTTTCCAAAGCTATTCTTGACAGTGGAGCGGGACTTGCTATCGTCACCAAGGAAATCTGAAAAAAATGGGGAAAACCAGCTTTGAGAGCTACCAGAATGAAATTGCAATTGGCAGATGGGTTCATGGAGAAGCCTCTAGGACTCTTAGAAAAAGTGATTGTCACTTCGTGCGGAATCGAGTATGAGCATACATTTGCAATAGTTGATTTCGACAAAAAGAACAATTATGAGATCATCTTGGGAAGACCATTCATGCGACAATTGAAGATGGTCCAAGATTGGGTTTACGACCACATATACCTTAGACATAGCGAGACAACAACTAAAATACACCTAAAAGACCATAGTTACAAGGATGTGAACTAGACACCAGTGGAAGAATTTGATTCAGCTACATTAGCAGGATCAGAACTCCCAGCATGGTTAGGGTACCAAAAAGAGCTATGGATGTGCGGAGCTTCACATTGTGGAAGCCTAAAAAGAGAGGAATGCATCTTAGAAAGAGCGATTGAGGACAAGGAGTATATTTCGGAACCTTTTCCTGAAGATGCCTTGGAACCTCTAGAATGGGAACACATACTAGCAACATTGGATGTCTGTACCATTACAGATAGTCCAACAACAAAATTTTGCGATAAGGATGGCTATGATCTACATGGTAAGCATTATACCAAGAGGAGATGAGATGATAGAACCACCAGAACAAGAAGAGTTTTATAACTCCTCTGAACATCTGGAGGTAAACAACGATGCAGATAATGAGGGTTCAGACAACTCAAGTGAGCGTGGGGAGAAAATAGAGAATATCAAGGTTTATGATTTTGCTAATCAGCACCCTAGACGCCAGGAATGCTATAGGAGGAAACGAGTAGGGAACAAAGCGAGAGAGAACCTGATGCCCAGGATAAAAAGTAAAACTCACTATTTGATGCTTGTAAAAGCAGAGGATTGTGTAAAAGATCAAATGTCAGGAAGATTCTCAAAAGTTCGAAGGGAAAGAACGCGAGGAAACATGAATATACCCTCACACTATCGGAAATTTACCATCCAGGACAGAAAAATCATCATGACACCACCAGTCAGGGAAAGAACCAACCAGGAATCTTACGATGGGCCAGAAAATGTAAAAAGGATAGACCTCGCGGAACCAGGTGAAAATCCTCAGCTGGTCTATATAGCAACCGATTTAGAGCCTGAAGAAGAAGAACGGCTAACACAACTTCTCAAGAAGTATAAAGATGTGTTTGCATGGTTCTATAAAGACCTCAAAGGAGTTGATCCATCGATATGCAAACATACAATTCCTTTGAAATCAGATGCAAAACCTAGCAAACAACGTCCTTATACATATAATGACACATTTGCTAAACGAATCAAAGAGGAGATTGACAAGCTGATGGAAGCTGAATTCATCTATAAAATCGAACATACAGATTGGGTGTCACCCATTGTGGTAGTCCCCAAAAAGAACGGAAAACTGCGAGTGTGTGTAAACCTCAAAAAGGTAAATGCAGCCACCATAAGGGATAATTATCCCTTGCCAATCACAGAACATGTACTTGAGAGGGTGCTCGGAAAACGGGCTTATTCCTTTCTAGATGGATTTTCAGGATACAACCAACTGGCAATTGCAATAGAGGATCAACACAAAACAGCGTTTGCCACAGAATGGGAAATTTATGCGTATCGAGTTATGCCTTTTGGCTTAACTAATGCCCCAGCTACCTTTCAAAGGTTAATGACCCATGCGTTCAAAGAATACCTAAGAATATTCTTAGAAATATACATGGATGATCTTTGTGTACACTCTCTTCTACGAGAGGAACATATTGACCATTTGCAAAAGGTATTTGAAAAATGCAGAACATATAGAATCTAACCCGGAAAAGTGTATTTTTATGGTTAGGCAAGGTCACATCTTAGGACACATTGTCTCCAGAAATGGAATAACCACTGACCTAGACAAAATCAAAGTCATAGTAGACCTGCCCAGGCCTACTAATGTGAAACAAGTGCAATCCTTCATGGAACACTGCAGGTATTATCGAAGATTCATATATATGTATGCAGTCATTGCACAACCTCTATATCATTTGTTAGTCAATTTCGACTGGACTAAGGAATGTGAAACTTCATTCCAAAAGCTGAAGGAAAACCTTGTAGCAGCACCTGTACTTAAAGCACCGGATTGGGAAAAGATATTCCATGTTCACATTGATGCATCTGCATATGCAATCGAGAGTATTCTGGCTCAATCTGGAGACGGAAGAATGGATCTTCCAGTTTGTTATGCAAGCGGACAGTTAAATAGTGCGGAAAAGAACTACACAACCACCGAAAGAGAGGGGTTAGGAATGATTTATGATGTAAAGAAATTTCGGCATTATTTGCTCGCAAACAAATTTGTGTTCTTCACAGATCATCAAGCTCTTTTGTATCTGGTAAATAAACCATGCAATACTGGGAGAATTATACGATGGTTTATTATATTGCTAGAGTTTGATTTCACAGTGGTAGTCAAAAAGGGTAAAACTCATCTACGGGCGGATCATCTTTCAAGGCTACACAACGGGGAAGCTCCTGAAGGAGTAGATGATGACATACCAGATGCTTATCTTTTCAATATTTAAATGATACCCAAATGGTCTCAGGAAATTGTTAGCATTCTTTCCTTTGGAGGTAGCTTTGATATTACGGAAGACAGATCCAAACAACAAACAATTCGACAAGCAAAAAACTTCCAGTTGATTGCAGGACGGCTGTATCATGAAGGATCGGATCAGATTCTACGATTATGTATAAATCCGGACAAATTCGAGTGTTATCTTGAAGAAGCGCATGTCCAAGATTGTGCATTTTATTGTTCAATAGTGAAAACACACCAGAGACTGAAACAATTAGCGGTTTATTGGCCAACTATGTACGAGGACACACATGCTTATGTTAACAATTGTACTATATGTAGTGCCAAACGACCAGTGGATCACGCGACATTGTTTCAGGTAAACATTGCACCTGCATGGAGTCAATATATCATTGATTTCTTAACCACAAGGGCATTTCCTGAAAACATAACAAAAGCACGGAAAAGGGCTATAGAAGTGGAGGCTTGTGACTTTCAGTTAATTGGGAACCAACTCTATAAGCGAGGGAAGGACAATCAACTTAGAATCTGTGCAGATGAAAAGGAATATCTGCTGATTCTAGAACATGCACATGGAGGCATAAGTGGAGGCTATTTTTCAAGCGATAAGAGGGAAAAAATTGTCTTAACCATAGGAATATGGTGGCCTACATTGCATATGGATGCTGAAGAGTTTGTAAAGCATTGTGACGCATGTCAGCGCACCAAGGTGCCAATAAAGAGAGATGAGATGCCACTATGGCCAATGATGGGAGCAAGGGCATTTGCAAAATGGGGCATTGATTTTGTGGGACCTATTTCACCCCCTGCATATCACACCCATACCCAATATATCATTGTGGCTACCGAGTATCTCAGGAAATGGGCGGAAGCCAAAGCAACACAAAAAGCAGATGCACGAACCACTGCACAATTTTTGTATGAGAATGTCTTTGTACGATACGGTTTACCAATAGAAATTGTTAGTGATTGAGGAACACATTTTCTTAATGAAGTCATTGAATATCTGCTGGAGGAGTTCATGGTCATACACAAAAAATCTGGTCCATATCATCCACAAGCAAATGGACAAGTTGAGGCCACAAATAAAACACTATGCACGGTTCTCACTAAAATTGTATCAGAGTCAAGAACACATTAGGATTAGCAGCTACACTCAACACTATGGGCATACAGGGTAGCTTACAAAACATCGATAGGAACGACAACGTACAACATGGTGTTTGGCCTAAATGCTATATTACCCATAGAGTTTTTAATTCCAACTCTACGAGTAGCAAAACGCTTAGAATGGACAGGGCATGAGCTCTCTTCAAGACTAGATGAACTTGAAAAGCTAGATGAACTTTGCTTACGAGCTGTAGCCTCGATCTATGCTAAAAAGAGAAGACAAAAGGAGTTTTTTGACAAGCATGTGCGTACGAAAGAGTTCAAAACAGGTGATTATGTACTTGTTTATACCCTGAAGCAACATGCCAAGAAACTTAAAAAGCGAGGGATGGGACCCTTTGTGATTAGTGACCTATCACAAAGCGGAGCTGTCAAGCTTGCTACATTAGCCGGTGAAGAAATGCCAAATTGGATTAGTGGGTGTTGCTTAAAGAAATATCATTTACCACTAACACAGGATATGCTAAAACAAATCCATCAAGAAAAACAACGAATGAAGGAGAAACAGAGAGTATGAGAAGAAGCTCATGCAGAAGCAAAAGAACGCATTGCAAAAATAAGGCTTCTATGACAACAACAACAATGTGGATCACCGTTGCGAATCAATGCCATTCGACTAACGAATTCTGATGAAGACACGGTGGAGCCAATAATTGCAATCAAAGTGGGTAGCAATCAAGTTGAATTGACGGCATTGCTTGATTCTGGAGCTCAAGCAAATTTGATCTCTTACAGATTATACAAAGTGGGTAGCAATCAAGTTGAATTGACGGCATTGCTTGATTCTAGAGCTCAAGCAAATTTGATCTCTTACAGATTATACAAACAACTCAAGCCCACATGTCAACTTCATCCTACTCCACAAGTGTTGGAAAGTAGTACATCACATTCACTAAAAACATTGGGCTGGACTATATTGCATGTACAAATACATCAATATATTTACCCACACAAGTTTTATGTGGTGGAGGATGAAAGCACACAATACCCCATGTTGTTGGGACAACCTTGGCAAAAAGAGTACAATGTGCAGATAGATTGGAATGCGAATGCAGTCAAAAGTCAGCATGCACAAGAACAACAGGTGGTAGCCTTTGCTCTACAACCCCGGAATAATCACCTGCTGCCAGCAATGCAATCACTGGATAAAAATCCAAAAGGAAGGGTGCCACAAAAGAACAACAAGATACCCAAGGCTAACAAACAAGGGACTGCCAACCATGTTCACTACAGGCATAAGAAGTCACCAACCGCAGTGAAAACATCAAGGTTACCAACACACAAAAAACAAGTATGGGTGCGGAAGGATAGAAATGACATGGCAGACAAACCACAATACAACGGAAGAATTCAACCAAAGCAGATAGTTCAACCAAAAACCAAGGGAATAAAACAGATATGGATCCCAAAGAAAATACTCAGCAACAACTCAAATACGGCTCGCATCTGGATACCGAAACTGAAGCAACAGGAACTCCCTTCAGTACAAGCAACATCGGATGGCAGACAACTGCATATGAAACTGGCAAACCGATTTATGTGGGTGCCAATCAGCAACAAAACACTGGCAAACAAGGAAGAAGCAATAAACCTACAAAGATTGGCAAGGCAAAGCTACACATGGAAAGCAAAAGAGACAAGGTCTACGGCCAATTCCGCCACGAAAATTCTCTCCAAGGAGACGACTACGGCCATATCGCCAGTAGCGGCAAAGCAAGCGACTTTTGCAAGAAAAACGATCAAACAAAGAGCAGTAGATTTACAACTTTTACTTGCAAAGAAAACAGGAAACCTCGACAGTGAATGCCAATAAGCATCTTGCTTATACCCTTCTCTTACACATCATTAATTTTTCCATGCATTGACCGAGTAGGCATAAAATAGGGCCACATTACACGGCCAAGCATTAGCACAATTTTTTCAACCTATGCACGGCACATACTCCGAGGTGATACCTTATCGTCCAGGAGGACTCCGGCTAGGAGGGGGGGAGTCATTCTGAAATGCGGACCCAATGGCAGAAAAAGCAAAAAAGGGCATGTTTTTGACTATTTTTAAGGGTTGTTGTTTGATTGCAAAATTTTCTGGACTAACCCAAGTACATATTCCCTTATACATCATGAATCTACAAGCATATGGAGCCAAACGCCAAATCAAGCCCCTAGGTGTGTGTATATAAGTAAAAATAGCCATTTTTCGGGCAAAATATTGGTAAATCGGAGAACTCCGGCCATAAAAATTGCATGTGAGTGTCTATAATGTTTTGCGGTGTTGTTTTTTATTTATTTTGATTTTGGGGATTTTCTAGGTTTGATTTGCTATTTTCCTTTTAATTTTGCTAATTTTTGGTAGAAAAACTTCAAAAATACAAAAAGCAGGTGAAAAACGGTCATAATGAAAAACACAAAATATGGGGATGATCAGTGACTATAGGAAAATCTATGGTACAGTGAGGGTGCAATTATGAGACTGGAGCGGAAAGCGTGTTTTGGCCAGATTTTGACCGAAACATCAAATTTCTCGTAAACTAGACAAATGGAGTCCAAATCAAGAAATTTTTGAGCCTAAACCGCATCTCGCAAGATGTTGGGAGCACATGTCAAATTTTATGAAAAGTGGTTCGGGGACCCCCATTATAAGAATTTTTCACTTCATTTTAAGCTCCATTCCACTATTGACTTTTGAGAGAGAGCTTCTGCCACCTAGAGCGAACGGAACTTCTAGCAGCTTCTACGACGCGCACGACTACTCGACGGGATTCAGACATGAGAGGTAGGCTCACCACCTTGAGCTTTTCGCGCATGTTTGTCGTTTTTTCGCGAAAACTAGTGTAGGGTTCACACAGAAAGCGAGCAGTAGAGACCTACAAGTAGAAGTGGCCACCTAACGGCTAACCCAAAAGCAATGAGACTTCATCAGCATCTTACCCTACCATAGGAGACTAGTCTTGGATGTCCAAAGCCAGTAGAAAACCATCGGGAAAAACCCTAATTCCTAAAACCCCGCAAGAGGCCACCAAATGGGAAATCGGCGGAGAGGCACCCAAATGCTACCAAAATTCATGGGTAGGAGCATCTTGACATGCTCGACAAGTCTATGTATCCCACATGACCAAAAGGTGACCCGAAGCGGCACTAAACTTCAGAAACGCGTCAAATAGCTCTCGCGGCCAAACCGGATGTCTGTTTGCCACCAAACTTCACGAGCGGCTTTCCTAGACCGTCAACAACCAATTCCTATGGTGGTAGACCACCACAAGTCATCAAAGACATATAAACGCAACCACAGGTGCTTCTAGAGCGATAAATTGCCAAACGGAGCTCCGGTGAAGCCAAAGTCGACAAAAACCATATGGCAAGGATCCCAAGGGATCGAGAAGCTATGGAGACCAACATCAAGAAATTTCATCACTGAAAAGCACTCCAAAAGTCAGAAAATGGCTCGAAGGCTTTGAAATCCACACAGGGAGTTATTTTCTATCTATTTGACTTTTTTGTTGAAATTAGGCTTAAAAGGGACTCAGGGGGACTAAGGGTATGCACCAGTAGCAGTCTCGACATAAATTTCATCAGGAGACATCCTAAGTGTAGGATGTCTCAAGGCCATTTTTGGGCACCAAATCTAACAACTCTCATCACACACATTTTCTGAATAGCCTTTACATGCTAGCCATCAAGTTTCATCACATTTGGACCAAAATTGACCTCACATATGCATGAAAAAACGCAAAGTCAGGGCATAGAGGGATTAATGGGCCATAGACCTACCAAAACTTGTCCAAATCACATGAAACTTGCACAATATAGTCATGAGCACATTGCCAACCAATCTGTTTGGTCACTTGCAAAAAATGATGAAGTAGACATCCTATGCGTAGGATGTCTATTAGACATTTTTGGCCTACAAAGAGTGTTTTTCAATTCCAGATCTTTTTATATCACCTTCAAGAGCTCATATATCAGGTTTGAAGCCATTCTAATCATTTTTGACCCCCAACACCTCCAAGATACACTTTTTGAGCCCAAAAACACTACACATGGTCTTAACAACATAAAATCTTGTCCAAATCAAAATCCAAGAGCATGGCCATGTTCCACAGGCCAAGAGCTACCCACAGAACAAATATCAAGCTATTTTGATGAAAAAGACATCCTACGTGTAGGATGTCTCAAGCTCAAATTTGACCTTCTATGCAAAAAATGACATCATGGGAGCCATTACCATGGTGCAAGGAGCTCATATGTCAAGTTTCAACCCATTTGGATATCATTTGCCACCTGTTGTCGACATCCTACCCAATTTGTGAGCCTAAAGCCTGAATCTGCCCAGAAATGCACTTTTTGATGTCCAAATCCAATTACAATCACATAGCCATGTTGTACAGGCCAAGGACCACCAGCGTGCCAAGTATCACCAAAATCTGATGAAAAAGACATCCTACGCGTAGGATGTCTAAATGATAAATTTTTGCCAGAACTGTACTGTGAGCACATGCACAGTTTCCCAAGTTCCTTTTAAGTTTTATTTTCAATTTTCAAGTCATTTGGATAGTTAAAACTCAGTTTCTCAGCTGATATGGAAAAAACGCTAACTTTCGACTACTGAGTGCAACAGGATCTATGGCAGCAAAATCACCAGCAAAGAAGAAGAGGATGACCATAAAAGATTACTTGGAAGAAGTAGAGCCATTCGTCATACCGGACGGAACTCTAAAGCCAACAAGCCCGTGGATCCAAGAGGACTTGCTAGAGTCAAATGATCTGAAGATCTACCAAGGCGTATTCAAAGACACCAAAGGAAATGTAATAGAGCTACCCATGCTACCGCGGGAGCTCAATGAGTTTGTAAGAAGAAAGATGGCAGAGTACCTAGAGAAGATAGATCTCCATAATTATTTTGAAGCTGTGCCAGCCGGAATTGACATAAAAAGAGTATGGGAGTTTGTGACTACAATCAAAGAAGATGGAGTGGCCAGAGTTACGGATCTGCAAGGCAAGCCAGACACTGTGATTGTAATCACAGAGAAAGTAGTGGCAGCTGCACTGGACCTCTCCAACAAAGGGGATAGTGTAACCAAAAGAAGAAACGAAGTAAAGGTAAACGGGCTTATTCCTTTCTAGATGGGTTTTCATGATACAACCAACTGGCAATTGCAATAGAGGATCAACACAAAACAGCGTTTGCCACAGAATGGAGAATATATGCGTATCGAGTTATGCCATTTGGCTTAACTAATGCCCCAGCTACCTTCCAAAGGTTAATGACGCACGCATTCAAAGAATACCTGAGAATATTCTTAGAAATATACATGGATGATCTTTGTGTACACTCTCTTCTATGAGAGGAACATATTGACCATTTTCAAAAGGTATTTGAAAAATGCAGGACACATCGAATCTGTTTTAACTCGGAAAAGTGTATTTTTATGGTTAGGCAAGGCCGCATCTTAGGACACATTGTCTCAAGAAATGGCATAACCACTACCCAGGCCTACTAATGCGAAACAAGTGCAATCCTTCATGGGACACTGCGGATATTATCGAAGATTCATATATATGTATGCAGTCATTGCACAACCTCTGTATCGTTTGCTAGTCAATTTCGATTGGACTGAGGAGTGTGAAACTTCATTCCAAAAGATGAAGGAAAACCTTGTATCAGCCCCTATACTTAAAGCACTAGATTGGGAAAAGATATTCCATGTTCACATTGATGCTTCTACATATGCAATCGGGAGTATTCTGGCTCAACCTAGAGACGGAACAATGGATTTTCCAGTTTGTTATGCAAGCCGACAGTTAAACAGTGCGGAAAAGAACTACACAACCACCGAAAGAGAGGGGTTAGGAATGATTTATGATGTAAAGAAATTTCGACATTATTTGTTCGCAAACAAATTTGTGTTCTTCACAGATCATCAAGCTCTTTTGTATCTGGTAAATAAACCATGCAATACAGGGAGAATTGTACACTGGTTTATTATATTGCTAGAGTTTGATTTCACAGTGGTGGTCAAAAATGGTAAAACCCATCTACGAGTAGATCATCTTTCAAGGATACACAACGGGGAAGCTCCTGAAGGAGTAGATGATGACATACCAGATGCTTATCTTTTCAATATTGAAATGATACCCAAATGGTCTCAAGAAATTGTTAGCATTCTTTCCTTTGGAGGTAGGTTTTATAATACGGAATACAGATCCAAACAACAAACAATTCGACAAACAAAAAACTTCCAATTGATTGCAGGACGGCTGTATCATCTAGGATCGGACCAAATTCTACGATTATGTATAAATCAAGAAAAATTCGAGTGTTACCTTGAAGAAGCACATGTCGAGGATTGTGCATTTCATTGTTCAACAGTGAAAACACACCAGAGACTGAAACAGTTAGGGGTTTATTGGTCCACTATGTATGCGGGCACACATTCTTATGTTACCAATTGTACTATATGTAGTGCCAAACGACCAGTGGATCACGCGACATTGTTTCAGGTAAACATTGCACCTGCATGGAGTCAATATATCATTGATTTCTTAACCACAAGGATGTTTCATGAAAACATAACAAGAGTACCAAAAAGGGCTATAGAGCTAGAGACTTGCGACTTTCAGTTAATAGGGAACCAACTCTATAAGCAAGGAAAGGACAATCAACTTAGAATCTCTGCAAGTGAAAGTGAATACCTGCTGATTTTAGAACATGCACATAGCGGAATAAGTGGAGGACACATTTTTCAGGCGATAAGTGGCAAAAATTGTCTTAACCACAGGAATATGGTGGCCTACATTGCACATGATGCTGAAGAGTTTGTAAAGCGTTGTGACGCATGTCAGCGCACCAAGGTGCCGATAAAGAGAGATGAGATGCCACTACGGCCAATGATGGGAGCAAGGGTATTTGCAAAATGGGGCATTGGTTTTGTTGGACCTATTTCACCCCCCGCATATCGCACCCATACCCAATATATCATTGTGGATACGGACTATCTCACAAATGGGCGGAAGCCAAGGCAACACAAAAAAGCAGATGCACGGACCATTGCACAATTTTTGTATGAGAATGTTTTTGTACGATACAGTTTACCAATAGAAATTGTCAGTGATCGTGAAACACATTTTTTAATGAAGTCATTGAATATCTGATAGAGGAATTCATGGTCATACATAGGAAATCTGCTCCATACCATCCACAGGCAAATGGACAAGCTGAGGCCACAAATAAAACACTATGCACGGTTCTCACTAAAATTGTGTCAGAGTCAAGAAAAGATTGGTATCAACAGCTACACTCAACACTATGGGCATACAGGGTAGCTTACAAAACATCAATAGGAACGACACCGTACAACATGGTGTTTGGCCTAAATGTTATATTACCCATAGAGTTTTTAATTCCAACTCTACGAGTAGCGAAACGCTTAGAATGGACAGGGCATGAGCTCTCTTTAAGAATATATGACCTTGAAAAGCTAGATGAACTCCGCTTGAGAGCTGTAGCTTCGATCTATGCTAAAAAGAGAAGACAAAAAGAGTTTTTTGACAAGCATGTGCGCACGAAAGAGTTCAAAACAGGTGATTATGTACTTGTTTATACTTTGAAGCAACATGCCAAGAAACTTAAAAAGCGAGGGATGGGACCCTTTGTGATTAGTGATCTATCACAAAGCGGAGCTATCAAGCTTGCTACATTAGCAGGTGAAGAAATGCCAAACTGGATTAGTGGATATCGATTGAAGAAATATCATTTACCACTAACATAGGATATGCTTCAACAAATTCATCAAGGAAAACAACGAAGGAAATAGAAATAGAGAGTACGAGAAGAAGCTCAACCAGAAGCAAAAGAACGCATTGCAAAACAAAGACTTCTGCAAAAACAAAAACACGGTGGAGCACCATTGTGAATCACTGCCATTCGACTAACGAAGTTTGATGAAGACACAGTGGAGCCAATAATTGCAGTCAAAGTGGGTAGCGATCAAGTTGAATTGACGGCATTGCTTGATTCTGGAGCTCAAGCAAATTTGATCTCTTACAAATTATACAAATAGCTCAAGCCCACAAGTCAACTTCATCCTACTCCACAAGTGCTGAAAAGTAGTACATCACATTCTCTGAAAACATGGGGCTGGACTATGTTGCATGTGCAAGTACATCAATATATTTACCCACACATATTTTATGTAGTCGAGGATGAAAGCACACAACACCCAATGTTGTTGGGACAACCTTGGCAAAAAGAGTACAATGTGCAGATAGATTGGAATGCGAATGCAGTCAAAATTCAGCATGCACAAGAACAACAGGTAATAGCCTTTGCTCAGCAATACCGGAATAGTCAATTGCCAGCAATGCAATCACTAGAAAAAGAGCCAAAAGCAAGAGTTCCACCAAAGAACAACATGATACCCAAGGCTAACAAATAGGTAAAAGCCAACCATGCTAACTACATACATACGAAGTCATCGACCGCAGTGCAAAGATCTAGGTTACCAAAACAAGGGAAACAAGTTTGGATGCGGAAGGATAGAAATGACATGGCAGACCAAAAACAATACAACGGAAGAATTCAATCGAAGCAGATAGTTCAACCAAAAACCAAGGGCATAAAACAGATATGGATCCCAAAGAAAATGCTCAGCAATAACCCAAATGTTACTCGCATTTGGATATTGAAACAAAAGCAAAAGGAACTCCCTTCAGTACAAGCAACATCGGAAGGCAGACAACTGCATTTGCAACCGAAAAACCGACTTATGTGGATGCCAATAAGCAACAAAATAGTGGCAACAAAGGACGTAGCAAAAAACCTACCAAAATCGGCAAAAACAAGCTACCAATGGAAAGCAAAAGAGATACGGTCTACGGCCATTCTGGCCAAGCCAATCCTCTCCAAAGAGACAGCCATATCAACAGTAACGGCAAAGCAACTGCCTTTTGCAAGAAAGACAATTAAATAGAGAGCAGTAGAGTTACAGCTGTTACTTTCAAAGAACCTCGACGACGAATGCCAATAAGCATCTTGCTTATACCCTCTCTTGCACATCATTAATTTTTCCATGCATTGACCGAGTATGCATAAAATAGGGCCACATTAATCGGCCGAGCATTAGCACAAATTTTTCAACCTATGCATAGGCACATACTCCGACGCGATACCTTGACGTCCGGGAGGACTCTGGCTAGGAGGGAGGGAGGCATTCTCAAATGCGGAACCAATAGCAGAAAGAGCAAAAAAGGGCATGATTTTCGACTATTTTTAAGGATTGTTGTTTGATTGTGAAATTTTTTGGACTACCCCAAGTACATATGCCCTTATACAGCATGTATCTATAGGTATATGGGGCCAAACGCCGAATCAAGCCCCTAGGTGTGTGTATATAAGTAGAAATAACCATTTTTCGAGCAAAATATTGGTAAAATGGAGAAATCTAGCCATAAAAATTGCATGTGAGTGTATATAATGTTTTGCATTGATTTTTTTTATTTATTATGATTTTTGGGGATTTTTTGGGTTTGATTTGCTATTTTCCTTTTAAGTTTGCTAATTTTCCGCAGAAAAACTTTAAAAATACAAAAAGCAGGTGAAAAACGATCGTAATGAAAAACAAAAAATATGGGGATGATCAGTGACTATAGGACAACCTATGGTACAGTGGGGGTGCAATTATGAGACTGGAGCGGAAAGCGTGTTTTGGCCAGATTTTGACTGAAATGCCAAATTTCTGGTAAACAGGGCAAATGGAGTCCAAATCAAGAAATTTTTGAGCCTAAACCGCATCTCGCAAGAAGTTGGGAGCACATGTCACATTTTATGAAAAGTGGTTCGGGGACCTGCATTATAGGAAATTTTCACCTCATTTTTAGCTCATTTTCACTATTGTCCTTTGAGAGAGAGCTTCTGCCACCTAGAGCGAGCGGAACTTCCAACAGCTTCTATGATGCACACAACTACCCGACGGGCTTCAGACATGAGAGGTAGGCTCACCACCTTGAGCTTTTCGCGCATGTTTGTTGTTTTGTCGCGAAAACTGGCGTAGGGTTCACACACAAAACGGGCAGTAGAGACCTACAAGTAGAAGCGGCCACCTAACGGCTGACCTAAAAGCAACGAGACTTCATCGGCAGCTTACCCTAGCATAGGAGACCAGTCTTGAATGTCCAAAGGCAGTAGAAAACCATCAGGAAAAACCCTAATTCCTAGAATCCCGCAAGAGGCCACCAAATGGAAAATCGGCGGAAAGCTGCCCAAATGCTACCAAAATTCATGGGTAGGAGCATCTCGACATGCTCGACAAGTCTATGTAGCCGACATGACCAAAAGGTGACCCGAAGCGGCACTAAACTTCAAAAACGGCATTAGACACACAAAGCATCAAATAGCTCTCGCGGCCAAACCTTTTGTCCGTTTGCCACCAAAGTTCACGAGCGGCTTTCCTAGACCATCAACAACCAAGTCCTATGGTGGTAGACCACCACAAATCATCAAAGACTTGTAAACGCAATCGTAGGTGCTTCTAGAGCGACAAATTACCAAATGGAGCTCCGATGAAGCCAAAGTCGACAAAAACCATACGGCAAGGATCCCCAAGGGATCGAGAAGCTATGGAGACCAATATCAAAAAAATTTATCGCCGAAAAGCACTCCAAAAGTCAGAAAACGGCTCGGAGGCTCTGAAATCCACACAGGGAGTTACTTTCTATCCATTTGACTTTTTTGTTGAAATTAGGCTTAAAAGGGACTCAGGGGGACTAAGGGCAGGCACTAGTGACAGATTTCATGAAAAAATCATCAGGAGACATCCTACACGTAGGATGTCTCAAGGGCATTTCTGGGCACAGAACCCAACATTTTTTATCACATACACTTTTTGAATAGCCTTTACATGCTAGCCACCAAGTTTCATCCCATTTGGACCAACATTGACCTCATATGCATTAAAAAATGCAAAGTTAGGGCATAGAGGCAATAATGGGCCATAGACCTACCAAAACTTGTCCAAATCACATGAAACTTGCACAACACATTCACAAGCACATAACCAACCATTCTGTGTGGTTACCTGCAAAAATTGATGAAGTAGACATCCTATGCGTGGGACGTCTATTTGACATTTTTGGCCTACAAGGGATATTTTTACATTCCATATCTTTTCTTATCATCTTCAAGAGCTCATTTACCAAGTTTGAAGCCATTCTAATCATTTTTTGACCTCCAACACCTTCAAGATACACTTTTTGAGCCCAAAAACACTACCCAGAGTCTTACCATCATCAATTCTTGACCAAATCAAAATCCAAGAGCATGGCCATGTTCCACATGCCAAGGACTACCCACAGAACAAATCCCAAGCCATTTTGATGAAATAGACATCCTACGCGTAGGATGTCTCCAGCATATTTTTGACCTTCTGTGCAAAGAGTGACATCATGGGAGCCAATACCATGGTGCAATGAGCCCATATATCAATTTTCAACCCATTTGGACATCACTTGCTACCTGTTGTGGACTTTCTACCCAATTTGTGACCTAAAGCCTGAATCAGCCCAAAAAAATCCACTTTTTGATGCCCAAATCCAAATCCAAGCACATAGCCATGTTGTACAGGCCAAGGACCACCAGCATGTCAAGTATCACCCAAATCTGATGAGAAAGACATCCTACGCGTAGGATGTCTAAATAAAAATTTTTGGCCAGAATTGCACTGTGAGCAGATGCACAGTTTCACAAGTTTCTTTTAAGCTTTATTTTCAATTTTCAAGTCATTTGGATAGTTAAAACTCAGTTTCTCAACTGATATGGAAAAAACGCTAACTTCTGACTACTGAGTGCAACAGGATCTATGGCAACCGCAAAGTCACCGGCAAAGAAGAAAAGGATGACCATAAAAGATTACCTAAAAGAGGTAGAGCCCTTCGTCATACCAGAAGGAACTCTAAAGCCAACAAGCACATGGATCCAAGAAGATCTGCTAGAGTCCAATGATCTAAAGATTTACCAAGGCGTGTTCAAAGACACCGAAGGAAATGTGATAGAGCTACCAATGCTACCGTGGGAACTCAATGAGTTTGTCAGAAGCAAGATGGCAGAGTAACTGGAGAAGATTGATCTCCACAATTACTTTGAAGCGGTGCCGGCAGGTATTGACATAAAAAGAGTATGGGAATTTGTGACAACAATAAAAGAAGATGGAGTGGCCCGAGTTATAGATCTGCAGGGCAAGCCAGGCACTGAGATTCTAATCACAGAAAGAGTAGTGGCAGCTGCACTAGACCTCTCCAACAAGGGGGATAGTGTAACCAAAAGAAGAGACGAAGTAAAGGTTTACACTGAAAAGAAAGCCAACTATACCTTTGAAGATATTGCCAACCCCAAAGTGGCAATCATGAGTCAATTGTACAATCAATATTTCCATATGTGTACAAAGCGGCCACAAAAGTACAGGATGTAGCCTGCAGCAATTGCCACACTATTCACCCGGGCAATGCAGAAAAGCAAGCCGAAGATCATCAATTATGCAGCTTATGTACATGATAACCTGGTGAAGATGGGCAACAAGAACCACACATACATCGTGTCGGGTGAGCTAATCACGAAGGTGATTTATGGGGCATTGCACGCCAAGGGAAGATGGCCCGACCCTCCGTCACAAAACGACTGACTGAGGCTCAAGGAAGATAAGGAAGACGAACAGCCCAAAGCACCAAGGGTGGCAACCCGTTTGAAACGCCGGTTAGAAACCGTGCAAGAAGAGCAACCAGAGCTAAAGAAGGGAAAGAAATAATCTGCCCAAGTGCCAGTAAAAGAGACAAAATCATAGAAAACGGCACGTCTAGAGCGGCTGATGGAAAGCTTCAGGGTAGAAAGAGCCCTCAAAGGAGATTTAGACAAGCTATGGAAACCGTCTCTAGAAGCAATGTCGGGATCATCCCAAAGGGTGCATAGAGACAGATTCGATGATTACATTAAGAACTTTGAGATTCTTGATGCCACAACAGAGAATATCCCACATGTACCCTTTATAGAAGAGGAAGTGGAGCAAGTCCGACAGAAACTGCTAGAAGAGAAGGAAGGCCAAGAGAGACAAAGGAAGACAAAGGCGGACAAAGATTTCAAGAAAAAGCCGAAATCTCCACCGGCCGGCCCTGAATCCAACCCATCACCCTCACCACCTCTGCGTAGCCCTTCACAAGAAGAGAAAGAGGAGCAAGACAAACTAGAAGACCAAGAAGAGTCCAAGCAAGAACAAATCCAGGAGCAAGAACCACAGGAAGAGGCTAAGCCTAAAAGTGAGCAGCCAGAGCCAAATGAATCATACAACACATTTCTAGACCTGCTAGCTACCGGATATACAAAAGAAGACGCTGCCACAGTCGCATTCAACTTGGAAAGCACGGGGCCTAAAGAGCAAATGCAAAGCCTACGGTTAGTAGAGCTAAAGGAGATGGCCACTGATACAATGGATCTGCACCCTCCCACCGATGATTGGGATGTGGTGATGACAAAGCTAACCGGGCTAAGAGCACAGTCAATGGCCTCAGAAAGTGAAATGGCAACTCTCAAAGCCACTAAAGTGCAAATAAAGCTGGAAGTTGACACTTTACAAAAACAAAGCCAAAGGTAGATAGAGAGAGAAGCAAAGCTGCAAGCCAGTCTGGCAAAGGCATTGCAAAGATGCCAAGAAATGGAAAGAGAAAATCAGGCAGCAGCTCAAAGACTGCAAGGAGCTGAAGAGGAGTATAGACAACTTAGCAAGTCATTGACAGATGCAGAGAGGGAAAGGGATAACCTAACCCTACAACTTGCTGAGGAAACCAAGGAAGTTGAGGCCATGAGAAATTCCAAAGAAAAGGCAGAAATAGACCAGGAGGCTAGCCAGGATGAGGTCCTTGAGCTCAAGGACCAGCTTAAAGTTAAAGATCAAACCATCCAGTGGCTACGGGCATCTCGTGCCAGAGTCAGAGCTACTAGCTCGACTCACACCACTACAGAAAGCCAGATCTATGAAGAACAAATGAAAGAGCTTCAGAAAGAGTTGACCTTAAAGAAAAAACAAAGGTTGATGATGGCGGAAGGGTCGGTGGTTATGCAAACACGCATGGAAGAAGAGCAGAAAGCAATGCAAGATGAGCTAGAAATTATCAAGAGAAAGCTCAAGGAGGTGGAGAAGATAAACACCGAGTTGAATGACCTCCTTGTGAACATGGGAGAAGAAGCTGAAGCAGAGAAACAGACACTCCTAAAGCAGATAGAAGAGCTAAGAGGACAGCAAGCAGAAGGGCAGGCAGGCACATGGCCGGCAGCCATGGAAGGCATAGACCTAGAGAATGTGGCAAATCCTGTGGACACACCCATGCAAGAGGAAATCCTAGTAGGACCCTCTCAAGAGCCACAAGATCTCACACAAGAAGAGGAAGAGAAGCTGCGCAAGGCCAGGCCAAGGAAGCCTTGGAATGGGAGCAGAGGGTTCTTAAATCCATGACCATTCAGAAGATCAACGCCAGCAACCTCCGGCGTGAATGGCTACAACCCTCTCTCCCATATCCCTTGCTAAAGTACAAAGCCACCACCATCAACAAGAGGATTAGAGAAGAGCCGATAGTGCCACTCTACACAGCAGATATCTCCTTGCTTGAAGGGGCCAAGTTGATAGTCGACTCCCAGTCCAGGTGGAGAAAGGCGTGGCTGATGAAGTATCCACAGTACCTAATCCATTTGGTAGAGGCACCCAAAATCATCAGAGATAACCTAAGCTTCTGCCCTCTACCAAGGATACGGATGTGGAAGGCCCAAGAGATACTACATAGAAGCCAACCCACTTGGATGAACTATCCGAAGCTGCCAGGCTTGAAGGGAGGCGAGAGAATAAGTGTTCAATACATGGTGAAAACCCTAACGAGCGCCATCAAATTGTTCACTGGCTCGCCTGACCTTTCTTGCATAATGATAAGGAAGATTTGCAAAACCCTTTTGGCAGTCTTCGAGACGTTCAAACCGGGCCAGGTGACAGACAGTATCTTCTTCTTTCACGATACTTATAGATGTGCATATGATCTGTCTGCCATCCTATCACCTCCAGGCCTTTGAAGAAGCGTTCTACACCGGCTTCTTCACCATCAACATTGATATATTCGGCCCAACACTGCTGGGATTACATGCAAGATACAAGTCGCTACTCAAGATGCGCGAAACCATAAGATGAAGAAGCAGCTCAACAGCCATGTCGGGATGAGCAAGGAGGGGGGGAGTGTTAGAAGCTGGACACACCCTACGAAAACTGACTACTCGGCAGATTATCATTTTTTGTAATTATTCATTTATTGAGAAAACTCGACATTTCACCTTGTAAATATTGGGGCTTACAGAAGTTTCCAGATTGTATCCGAGTTTTGACAGTTGGATTGAGTAGATGGTTGATTTGGAGCTTTAGGGTTTGAGAATTGTAAGGTATTTATACCACTTTTTGACCTTAATAAAACATCTTTTGTCATTCTTAAAAAGTTTGAAGTCTGTGAGTGAGCGTACTGTGTACAAGAGAGAGTGTGAACTTCATCTTGATGCTATGTGTGCACCGATGGTCGGAATCGAGTGCGGAGAAGTGTAGCGTGTTGCCCCCGACGAGAGCTACGCACCAATACCTACATTGTGTGCATATGGTCTGGTTTTGCGAGCTCCATCTACGAGATTCATCTGGTGATTTGGTGAGCATAGTTGTCCGATTTTTCATTGCATCATATCCATGCGTTCACATTGAGTAGAGCTACACGTTAGGCACTTTAGATTTCGAAAACAAAGACCTGCAAATTTCGGCCAGAGATCCTACGTGATTTTGCACTGGGTGTTTTGGGTTAGGGTTTTGGTTCATAGACCTTAGGGAGAGTGACCTATTGTGCTAGTAGGGTCTCCTTCAAGTTCTATGGTGTTTCGAAATTGTTTGATGGGTGTCGGCTCTAGAAAGCGTTGTAGGAATTTTTCTCTTATGCACTCTTCACGGATGTGACTTAGACATTGGGTAGAGACCTCTGTAGGAATTAGTTAGGAGTCGGTCGAGTGTAGGTTGACACCCTATGCTTGCTTCCACGCGCCTACGGGTCGAGCTTCGTCCTTAGCTGACAAATCTTGTTAGGTGAGTTCTCGCTGTGCTGACGTTCGTTGCGGCGTATCCGTCCAACAACAGTACTTGAAGACACCGACATAATTGATTTTACAAAGTAATACAAGTACTTCTCGTACTTTCTTAGCTACGAGCACATAATGCTCTAATACCATGTAAGAAATGCGGAATACAATAAGGATCTAGTAGCAGGGAGAGTAGAGAGAGATACAATGCAAAGTAGATTAGTGGCAAATCAAAAACTTTAGATTAGCACACTATTACAAAGTGGTGGCGTCATCTACCCATGCGCTCTCAAGGTAGAGCTTAGATGGTGATTTAGACAACTAGAGCAAGTAGGAATACAAGGGACTAACAATCTTTACACAAGGATGTGTTGTGTGCGTCAAGTGTGCACACCATTCTACCGAATTACTCATGAGAAGGCCTAGTTATATAGATGTAAGGGAGCCTCTAAACGCCCATGTGCAGCCACCCTTAGATAGCCCAGTCCAAGTAGGACTCTCCCATGCGCCCATGTATATCCGCTTTTGGGTAGACAAGTCCTCCTAGAAATCGGCCACCGGCCAAGGAAATCCGACCACTGGCCAAAGACCATTAGCCGTCGACCATTGGTCAAAGACTACGGACCCGGGGTCTTCACTAAGGATTACCGTATGGTGTCACGTGAGTGTACAATAGGGGGGATTTATGAGGCCAAAAAGGTAGATTTTACAAAGGAAAGTACCGTATATAGGGGTTAAAATGGCAGTTTTGGTGCACGCAGGTGACGTCTTCCTAGTACTACTAGTGAATCCCCCAGGACTACGGACCACCGGCCACCGGCCATTGGACGGCCATTTTCCGATTGTCTTCCGGCCGTCTTCCGGCCAAGATATTCCGACAAAAAGGAATATTCTGGTCCCCCAAAGTTGCCCCTGAATTTGCTCCATACCATCCACGATGACAAATAGAGATCTCATCAGCGTGCAAAGCTGGAATCCACCAAATATATATGCACCATTGGCTTCTCCTCATATAGGGGCCTTACAAACTGTGCAACATATATTGTGGTGGAAAAACTGAGAGAGGTGGGCATTGCAAGTATACCAACACCATCTGCCTCCTTATGCTTGACAAAATGATGAGCCTCAATATCATGGACAGATGAAAGGTCATACTTAGCAGATGTACATGTAAGACAAAGTACACCATTAAGCTCTAATATGAGGGTTGGTCGGGTTGGATCATCATATTGCAAGGAGGAGATAGCTTGGGGAATGTACTTTAGGGGATCTGTGATGATGATGATTGCCTTTACGGGAAGCTTGAGGTCCCCTTTTTCTTTGGACATTGTATAAAAGACAGCATTCAACATTGAAAAATAAACACAAGGCAATATTTGACATAAGAGCGACAAAAACATAGAGGCCGACAAAAACATAGACATTGAGCTTATGAAACATAAAAGCGACAAAAACACAGAGGCTGACAAAAAAGTTTCTTTTGCATTCAAAATCAAGAAACATAGATTCTTGTATTACAATTGAAGAGTCACAATTTCTTGCAAACTCAAGGCTTGGGGGGTTGGGAAACATTAGAAGGATTGAGGAGGGGAGTACTCTTTTTGGGAGTCTTCTTCACGGTAGGAGGTGATCTAGGTTCTTCCCTCTCTCCCATATCTCCATCTGCATGGTGAGCATGCTGCTTTGGATGTGTGGACTCCAAAGTTCTATTCTTTTTGGAAGGTCCACCTATGTCATAAAACAACACATCAGCTCCATGCAGACATTGCCTAGAAGTTGACAAGTCCAATACCATTACCAGTTACTATCACCGTTATTCTTACGCTTCTTTGACACTTTCACCATGTCACTTAGAAAGATAGGAGAATCTGGATTCTCATCACTAGCTAACATGCGTTGTACTGCATCCACTCCCTCTTGCGCTATTGCCTCCACATCGTCAACCGTTGTACCTTCCTTTAGACTGCTTTTGTTTGGTTGTGTCTCAATTGTTGTTGTCCTTATAGGAAGGTCTACCTTCACAATTGGAGTGTCCTCACTGGAGTCCACACTATGGGCTTAAGGAGTAGCTTGTAGCACAACCTTTGGCACATCATCTTGTATCGGCGCCACACAAGGAATATGGCCAGAACCTGCAAGCACATCAGTGAAGTATAGGCTTGTGCAATTAGTAGATACTTGAAGGCAACCTGAACAGTTCTTGGTGGATTTATATGAGATTTGGAACAATGGCAACCAACCTGTATGCAGAAGCATTGATTTAAGTGAATCTGGAATATTTCTCTTGCAAGAGGTGTTCGCACATACCGTCTTTGATCCAAGCCAGGCATCAAAACACAAAGCATGGTATGCATGACCGCATGCTAGTGTATTTACACAAACCACATGGGAAGCCATAAATGCAAGACCACATGCGGCACATAGTCCTGGAATAGAGAGTGTAGCTTGCAAGTGGCTCAAGTGTTGGCTAGCTACTGGAAGCAGTAACATTGTGTCACCAGCCTTCACCTGCTCCAACATGCTCTCACAAAAGTTGATCTGTTGCACACACGTACTCATTGATGCTTCCAAGTCAGTCACTTCTTTCTGCATGACAAATGATGAATAAAACACTCATAGGTATTAGATCCGAGAAGCACCATTATAGCCCAAAGTACCATGACAAGTACCTTTAACAGAAAGAACTACCATAAAAAAGTACTTTGGACATTGCCACGTAACAAAATAACTAGCACTCCAAAAAAACCACCAAGGCAATGAAAAATACCATGGTAGGTAGAAAAGTACCTTGGACACTACCACCATAACACAAAACGCCATTCCATTAAAAACATCAAGGAAAAGGCTATTACCATAACATGAAAGACTGTCATGATAAAAAAGGCACCATGAACAAAAACAAAGTACAATGACAGGTACCTTGGGCACTACACAATAATCATCAACAATGACCATACAACCACCTTGGTAGAAAGAACTACCTTTACAAGTACCTTGGGCACAACCACCATAGCAAACAAACTTCCTTAATGAAACAATCAACCATAGCAGAAAAAACCATGAAAAAGTACCTTGGGCACTACCACCATAATAGAGACGGCTTTCCAAAAAACCTCACAGGTAATGACATATACCATGGAAAATAGAAAATTACTACAACCATAACAACAAAAAAAGTGCCATAGCAAAAAATATTGCCATGAAAAAACACCACCATGATCAAAAGAAGTACCATGACAGGCATTTTTAGTCCATTACATGATACATGGAAAAATAGCCATGACCCCTGTACCTATCATGGTAGAAAAAAATACCATGACAAGTATCACAATAATAGACAAACTTCCATGGTAAAAACAAACACCCATTGCAGAAAAAACCACCATAGAAAAGTACTTGGTCAATGTCATTGTAACAAAAAGAGAGCCATGTTACAAGAAACTACCATGCCAAGTACCTTGGGAACTATTACCATGATAGAACTAAACAGGAGTACAAAACCAAAGTATAAAAAAGAAAAAACTACCATGTAAAGTACCTTGGATTCTACCACCTAACTGAAAAATAGCCATGTCACAAAAGAACCCCACAATAGAAAAAAATACCTTGTTAGGTAGGTTGGGCACTTAGCACCATAACAAAAATAACTGGCATGACAAAAACAACCACCTAAATAGAAGAGAGTACCATGTCAAGTACCTAGGGCATTAACACATAAACAGAAATAAGTGGGATGACAAAAACAACCAGTTAAATAGAAGAGAGTACCATGTCAAGTACCTAGGGCATTACCACATAAACAAAAATCCTGCCTTGACTTGGTCGACACATACCTTGAGACGATCCACCTCACCTCGTATGTTTGAGCTGTTTGCATCCGCCCCAAGAGTTGTGAGTGCACTAGTTAGACTAGCCATCTTGCCTTCAATCACCAAAAAATGGGTCAGTATCAACAACTCCCTTCATGTTGGACCGCAATATCTGGAGCTCCTGCAATTGCCCTTGAAGCACTGCCGCAGCTGAAGATGTCCCTTGTATCTGCCACATACTTTGGTTCTTGTCTTGTAGCTCTACTCTCACATTATCCAATGTTGTGTTTAAAACATTTAATGCATCCCTTTTTGCATCCAGAATCTCTTTTCTGACTTGCCCCGACATTGTCAAGACAAAGGGGATCAAGTGATGTCCCCTCATTGATCTCCAGTCAATTCTTTACTTTCTTTTCAATGCCACCCGGAAGCTCCTTGTAATGGTTCAAAATGTGTTCATTAAAATCAGCCCATGCAACCTTTTGAACTACAGGATCTTGCCAAGCAGCTGAGCATTGCTTGTACACAAACAACATTGCAAACTTGTGTGTGATCTCTTTGTTGGCTAGCATGCTTTGGTAGACTTTGTGAAACAGTAACCTGCATTCTTCTACAAACTCAGGTCGCATCATATGTAGAAAGATTTTGGATCCCTTCTCCCTTTTCTTCATGAAGACCAACAACCAATCCTGATCTATGACATCAGCCTCACCGAGGTGCTGGTACAGCTTGCCCTCCAAGATTAAGCCATACTCCTCATGCAACTCCTCTCGTGTGTAGCAAAATTGAGTTTTCTTGGGGTATTGAATCTTCTAGGAAGATCTTGCTGTAAACCACATTTGACAGAGTAAAAAAACATAAACAAACAATGTTGAAAAGAACATTTCTACAATTGAAGAGACAGAGTTGATATGTACCAATGCTTTTGTCGTCGATAGTTTTAGGCTTTATGTCCAATGTTGTGGAGCTCCTAGGCTTGCTAGTGGATGAAAGCACTCTAGTAGCTGAACCACCATTAGCTATGCTGCCATGGTGCACTTTTGTGGTGGAGTCTTCATATCACTGTACAAAAAAAAAAATACAATCCATGATTCACAATGTCCTCAAACAAACACATTGCTCAACTACAACAAAAGAGAGAGAGGGACAGAGAGAGAGAGAGGGGGGGGGGGGGGGGGGATTACAGTACCCGATGAAGATTGAGGTCACACAAAGAGGGCAGGCATTTATAGTTCTTCCTCGCTCTGTTCATGCAAGGTGCATGAAGATGGAGTAGTGTGTGGGTAGCTTCTTGTTGTGTAGACTGGCATGCAACAGAAGTCACAATCACCCTCTACCCGTAAACGATGTTCAAAAAATGATGGCATTCTTGAAGTGGTGGCATTTTCCATTTCTTGCAATTTTCCACGTCCCCAATAAATTATTTGAAGGGAACAAATAAAAGCTGAGAACTACTTCAAAAACCACCTACAAAAGCCCTTAAAATTGGCCACCCTTTCACGATTTCAGCCTAATACAAGTAGATAACGAGCAATAGAGGAAGATAAAGAGCAATAGACTGAGTTTTTAAATCTCATATTTCTCTTTGTAATGTAGATATTAGACGAGAGACCATCTAATGGGGAACAGACATCTAGTTCTCCTTTTGGTTGGTTCACATCCAGGTGGGCTCCCACCCATTGTGGACATCGCCTCCAATGGACCCGAGTCTTGAGGCGGTGAGACCAAGCAAAGAAATTAAGCTTATTTGTGTCTAGTTCTTTGCGACCATGAGTTGATGGCTGGAAATAACATGCCATATGGGGTGGCCTCTACACCACACATAGCGAAAATCCCCAAGCATCATCTCAAGATAGGAGTAATCCTATAGGTAGAGAGGGGAACCACCTAGCATAAGTACAGGTTGGACGCAGACATACATGACCTAGGGTAGCAAAAGTGAAAATTCCCTATGGGTAACCAACATGAAATGGTGATACAGCAAACATCCACATGTAGAAAATGTCTCGTCAACAAACAGGAGTGTGTGTACGAGGGAGGTATGTGACAAGATCGGAATGGAGCATATTGACTGTTTGGAGAGGCCGTACGTGATGGAGCACAAGCAGAGTGATGTACAATAGATGAAACATCCCACGAATGTGGGAAAACACAACTAAGGAGAACAGAGAATGGACCCCAAAAATCAAGACGACAGTGCATCCTTTTATTGTCCATGATGATACTTACAAATGGTGGTCTTGACGGTTACAAACCTGGCTCTTGGCACTAGGGATGCATGATGGAATGCGAGTGCCATATGGTGCATGGCGAAGTTGGAGTAGTGGGAAGGTTAGTTGAGGAAAAACATCAAGACAATGCAGCCACCGACGACATCAATCACCAACATCGAGAGCGGCCCAAGGTAGCATGGTGTGGATGCATTCAATCCTAGCGTGCTTACGTTGCCTTGTGGGGGAGTAATGACTACCTTATGTGCATGGAGTGGTCGTGACTAGTAACTCAACCATGGTGTGGTGGATAATGGGAAAAATGGTGATGCTTCCAATGCTAAAATGCCCAAGCTTGCCACTCAACATGATGCCATGAGCTCTCTAGCTTGGGGCTTGCATTATGTGCTTAGTGGTGCTAAAATGTAGAGTGCATGGAGCTAGTGTGTCCTCCTTAACTTGTGTCCCTTTGTGCTTAGCGGAGGGCTCTTTATATAGGCTTCAGAGGTGGTCCTTACCCAATGGTCTTTGCAAATATCCATTGGTCGTTGTAGAAGGTCTAGATGCCTCTCTAGAAAGAGAGAGAGAGAGAGAGAGAGAGAGAGAGAGAGAGAGAGAGAGAGAGAAGGTAGAGAAAGAGAGAGAGGAAAGAGGGGGGTGGGGGAGAGTTCTTTTACAATCCACTAGCCACTGACTACGTTATTAGGGAAAAGTGGAGTTCGGGGAATTTACAAGGGTTTTGTTGATGGTTCGGGTGGTCGGTATGAGGTTTAAGGCTGCCAGAATTGGTATTTAGCGTGGGAAGCCGAGATGCTACGTGTCGCTTCCTCTTGGTGCCGGTCGAGGCATGCCTTCGATGCCTCTTCTTGTTTTGGTGTTAACGGCGCGCGCGCTAGCCGTCTTCTTTTACGGATGGTGTCGATGTCGTATTTTCCTTCGCTTTTTTTTTTGTGGGTGCATATATGTATGCGTGCAATGCGTGTGTGCATGTATGTGTATATGTGTAAGTGCGTTGAAGTGTGTGTATATATGTGACTGCATGATTGTGTTTATGTGTTGTGTGTGCGTGCGTATGTGCATGTATATAGGGTGCCGTGTGTGGGAACGAGAGAGGGGGGGGTAATTTTATAAATTATGAATATATATATATATATATATATTACGTGTTTCTGTGCAGGGAGTCAGAGAGGGAGAACGAGATTGAGGGGATGGAACAGAAAACACGGCCGCAGGGGGGAGAGGGGGTTGAGTGTGTGTATGTAGGTGTGTAGTGGGTGTGTGTGTGTATTATGAGAGAGAGAGAGAGATTCCATGATGGCGCTTGCACAGGCCGACTGGAGAGAGAATGAGAGAGAGAGTTCTGCGTTGCTCCTGGCCAACACAGAGAGTGAGGGAGGGAGTGTGAGAGTGGTGTGTGTGTGTGTGGATAAGAGAGAGAGAGAGAGAGAGTTAGAAGCTAGACACACCCACGGCATCTAACTACTCGGTGGATTTTTTTTTTTTGTAATTAGTCATTCATTGAGGAAAACCCGGTTTTTCACCTTGTAAATATTGGGACTTATAGAAGTTTCCAGATTGTATCCAGTTTTGATAGTTAGATGGAGTAGATGGATGATTTTGAAACTTTAGGGTTTGAGAAGTTGTAAGGTATATATATCACTTTTTGACCTTAATGAAAAACCTTTTGTCATTTTAAACAAGTTTAAGTTTGTGAGTGAGCGTACTGTGTATGTGAGAGAGAGTGTGAGCTTTGTCTTGACGCTACGTGTGCTACGGTGGTCGAAATCGAGTGCGGAGAAGTGCGGCGTGTTGCCCTCGACTAGAGCTACGAGCCGATACCAACATTGCGTGCGTACGGTCCGGCTTTGGGAGCTCCTTCTATGAGCTTCATCGGTTGTTTGGGTGAGCATACGTTGTCCGATTTTGCATTGCAGCATATCCACGCGTTCACATTGAGTAGAACTACACATTAGGCACTTCATATTTTGGAAACGAAGACCTGCAGATTTCGGCCAAACATCCTACGTATTTCTGCACCGGGTGTTTTGGGTCGTGATTTTGGTGCACAGACCTTAGGGAGAGTGGCCTATAGGTATTAGTAGGGTCTCCTTCAAGTTCTATGGTGTTTCGGAAGTGTTTGATAGGTATTCAGCTCTAGCAAGCGTTGTAGGAAGCATCCTCTTTTGTTCTCTTGAAGACTGTGACTTAGACAAGTGGTAGGAGTCTCTGTAGGAATTAGTTAGGAGTCGGTCGAGTGTAGGTTGACACCTTATGCTTGCTTCCACGCTCCTGCGGGTCGAGCTTCGTCCTTAGCTGACATTACTTGCTAGGTGAGTTCTCGCTATGCTGACGTCCGTCGCGGCGTACCCGTCCAACATTGGCGCCGCTGCCGGGGACGAAAACTTTAGGTAGGTGACCGAGACTAATCCTTGAGGATTGGGATTTTTGGCTTGCCAAGAGTCTCGCTTTACATTTAGATAGGATCAGAGGGTGGAGGACTCTCTAGGTCTTAGAGGGAGTCTAGGAAGCGTGTGTCTAGCCTAAATCCTTCGACTTAGGTAGAGGAGGTAGACTTAGGTATTTTTAGGTAATAGTCGAGTCTAGAGTAGAAGTGGGAGTGGTAGAAGCAGTGAGAGTAGAGCTTGAGAGTCCAGAGAGGCCAAAAAAGCAACCAAAAATACCATTATCACCATTTCCTCATGGTAGGTAGGAGTAGAGTAAGTAGAACATCATGATTCAGATCTAAAGCATTTCATGCATGTATACTTGCTTGGTAGAATCATTACAAGTTTGTAAAAGACGCAAAAAGACGCAAAAGTGTGGTTGAAAGCCTAATTGAAATCCAAAAGTTACTGTGAGTGTTTCTGATAGGCCTACAGAGCATCAGGAGCATTTCTGTCAGAAAAAAACTTTAATTTAAATCCAGGAGACATCCTACGCGTAGCATGTCTACAGGCCAATCTGGGAGGGATTTTGGGATTTTGAGTTGACCAGTGTGTTCTGAAGGTAGGCTTTACCCTAATTTCAATTGGAAAGTGGAAACTTGGCCATCTCTTGACAGGATAAGGCCAGATAGACTGAAATTGCTAGACATCCTACCCAATTAGTGCCAAAACATCAACTTGAAACCAAAACCATAAGATGGCTGCATGAGTGTGTCTTTCATGATATATTGAGTGACTGAAAGGGGTTTCACCTCAGTCGGGTAAGAAAATTGGGTTCAAAGTGGACTTTAGCACTTTTGACTGAAAAAGCAAAAACAGCTGAAGTTTAGGACTTTTGACATCCAAATCAAGATCTAAGCATACCACTGGGATACTGACATCAAGGGGAAGCTGTGGAACAAATCTGGGGTCAAACAGACCAAATAGACATCCTACGCGTAGGATGTCTTCTGAGTGATTTGGGACTCCAAACTGAAATCTGAGTATACCAAGGTGATCATCAGCTCAAGGAGAGCTTAAGTCTTGAGTTTAAAGCCATTCTGATAAAAAAGACCTAATGCAAGAAAATGAAGCCATAATTGGACTTTGAGCATTGTAAGGTGTTATATAGCCTAAGGCAAGCCTGCTAGTCAATTTTGGTCCAATTTGGAGTTGATTAGACTGATCAACACCATCACCAGGCCGTCGGAACAGATTTCTGACTCATTGACCAGCTTCTAGAAGTCCAAATCAAAAAGTAAAAACAGCTGTTAGCTCAGCACAACAAGGGAAAAATACAGTGCAAAAATCCAGGCAAAATGCAGCAGGAGACATCCTACGCGTAGGATGTCTATTGGGGCATTCTGCAGGGAACATTTGACCTGGCCTAGACAGTGAGGTTCTATTTGGCTTACGGGTTCCAGAAATCCTTTCAGAAGTAAATTTGGACCTTGGTTGCCCATTTGACAAAGAAAAGACTGAATTCAAGCTTTTTCGCTTAAATTGGCCAACATCAGAGAAAAGTATTGTTTCAGGTTAGCAACCTAATGCGGAACATCAACAGTGTATAAAATACAGTAGTGGTTGAGATTAACTCTCCAGTTATACCAATCATTACTAAGATAACCTCTAGCACATAAGAGTGGTGATTCAATTGCCGAAATTAAAACTCTTGTGTACAGGTCTATTTGGCAGCAAAGCAAGAAGTTGTGTAGAAACTGATCCATTGCCAGGTTAGTGGTTGAACTTGTGATAAGTTGCATTGATAAGTTTGATGAATTTGAGATCAGGAAGATACATTGTTAGAGACCAGAAGGTGGCAGGTGACCAAGGTAGTGTAGTGTCCACCGAAGAGAGTGTAACTCAGGCAAGGTTAGATCCACTAGCACCGATTATTGAGGAAGGTAGTGATACTGACACTTCGTCAGAAAAATCTTTCTTCATGATGGGTAGCCAACAGCCAGGAGGTTTCACCTATGATGGACCTATGCGAGGAGGAAGTACCTCCCAAAATCCTTTGAATGATTCCAGGCTTACGGTGATCTTCTTGGAGGGAACAAACTCAAGAGGAGCCCTAGCCTATTCTGACTATCGAGGTCGCAAGTGCATTTGCATTGAAGAGAAGCCAGCACAAAGATTGGAGATAATCCACGTGTATGATGATGGAGATAGATTCCGAGATGAAAAGGGGAACCACTATTTAATAGTTAGCAACCCTGAAGATTACAACAGATATGGAGACAACGTGGCTAAAGGGAAAATGGTTTCAGAAACTCAAGAGCCGCCACCAAACATTGATCGGCACGGAGCTATTTTCATGTATGATAAGAAAACAATCAGGGTTCCAACTTATAACGAGAATGTGGGAATCTACAAACACGAGAGCGAGGGTATTGTCTCTTACTTTCGCAGTAAAGAACCATACATAGACGAACTAAGCAAAGACAAGGTTCTTTACTTATTCTCTTATGAAACTGCTACGGGGAAGGGCATAGTTTTTGTTGGTAGATATGGGCGAGAATACCAACGTATTCTTCCAGAGGAAGTAGAAAGAGCAACAGGTCCAGGAGCATCAGCATACACCCCTGAGGAAATACAAAGATCCGCCCACACCCCAAGCAAGTCAACGAATCCGTTTTCACATGAGTATGACGCTACATCACATTCCACCAGACCACAAGCATTCACCAACCAAGACCAACCATCAAATCAGCCATCATTGCAGGCATGGCTTCGACAAAGTGCAACAATGGAACCAGACCGAAACCGAGAGGGTTATCCAGCTGCACGAGGGCTCAGGGATTTGCAAGAACCCCCACACTATTCAAGGTATCAAGCAGAGAGTAAGCCAAAGACACAAGGGTCGGCCAAGATTCGAGGACCACCCATGGAACGAGTTCGAAGAGAAGGACCACCTCCGGCGAGAACCGTTAGAAATTATGGATTAGGAGCACCGTTGGGCGAGGAACCAGCCTATTACAGAAGGCCTGAGGAGGGGTATAGACTTGGAAGGGGTGATCCAATGATGAGGTTTGTAGACCATCGTAGAATTAGACCTTCTCAAGTGCAAAAATGGGTAAACAAGAAATACACAGGAAACAGAGACCCAAGAGATCATGTAGCAGCCTTTGTACGTGTGATTAGAGCCGAAGAGGTGTTAGACTTTCCTACCCAATTCGCAGGGTTTGGACTAACCCTAGAGGATGATGTTGCAACTTGGTTTGACTCTGTGGAGCGTAGAGACTTTGAGTCGATGGAGGAAGTGTTTGACGAGTTTATTGAGGAATTATCTCAAAGGGGAATAGCTCATAATACCGTCTCACAAATCCATAAATTCAAACAAAAAGATGGAGAATCTGTACGGAAGGCAGCCCTAAGACTAAAGAGATATGTTAAGTTCTGTCCTGTTGAAGAACTACCAACTCAGTCCAGACTTATGCTGATATTCATCCAAGGACTAAGGAATG
Organism: Adiantum capillus-veneris; assembly: GCF_014529385.1. NCBI lineage: Eukaryota > Viridiplantae > Streptophyta > Polypodiopsida > Polypodiales > Pteridaceae > Adiantum > Adiantum capillus-veneris. The sequence continues at coordinate 140,199,677 of NC_140935.1, read as the reverse complement.
CAGATCTCTAGAAAGACTTACATATGAAGAGGAGCACTACATTGAATGAGTTGACCAAGGAAGCTTTGTACCTTGTGGGCAATTGTGTTGTCTACAAAGAAGGGGAGTTCAAGGACCTTGATGATGATTCATCTTCACAGCAAAGTGGGAGCAAGTCCTCCAAGACAACACTGAAAGGAGAAATAGCGGTAAACCAAGAGCAGGTCGTAGATGAAGCGCCAAAAAAGATCAACTTGTACGCCAAACCCCAGGCTACATAGCCTAAGTGGTGTGCTATTGAACAAAAATGGACAAACCATGGGACCGAGGAATGTTACTATAACAAGGGATATGTGAGGGAGAGAACTTATACTCCCCAAGATCCTATAGCGTCCCCTCAAGTTCCACCTATGCCTAGATATCAAGCAGGCAACTTACCAGGACCTGTAGGTGTAGAGAGACCACAACCGGTGTTGGGGCAACAACCACCCCTGCCAGGATTACGACCAGTTGGTGTAAGATACACCCCAACGGTAACTGAATCAGAAGAAAAGACTTTGGTGCCTATGCATGCATATAATGAGGATCCCAACGGATATGCGACAAACCCTGTCTATTATTCGTCGGAAGAACCCTCGACACCAGATCCATGGAGCATGATAGGGAATCAAGGACCTCCAACTACTGCACAAGCCACAGGAGAAGGAAGATATAGCTTAGATGAACGAACATTGTTGTTCATAGCCAATGGAGGCATGGGCGGACAGAGACAGACTTAGCAGCAACGAGGAGCTCAAGGAGCACCTCAACAACCTAAGGGCCCCTATTACAAGTGTGGCGGAGACCATTGGCTGAGAGACTGTCCCCATGATGAAATCATTAGAGTCAATGCGTATTGCCCAGAATGTGGGATTACTCATTTGATTCCTGATTTCCCTAAAAACCCGAGTAAAGGAGCAAAAGCCACCTTGAACCTGTTGGAAACAGTACCCTCCAGTGGAGTATCAGAAAATGAAACAGTCATACCTGTTCAGGCGGTGACACGGGCCCAAGCCCAAAGAAGGACGAACAAACCCATAATACAAGAACCAAAAACAGATGCCCAAAGTTCAGAAACGAAAAATCCGAGAAGCACTTGGAAGGCAAGAAAGGCCCGTAGGAAATCCAGGATAGAGCAAGAGCAAACAGCCCTATCCGATGAGTTGAAACATACAAAGAACAGGTTGGAGCGGTTAGAAGATCTAGCTAGCCTAAGCTCACACACCACAGCAGCCATAGCACCACAGGAATTAGTTGAGCCCAAAAGTGCAGGATCAAGAGGATTTGTGCTGGCAGACAAGGTAAACGAGTAGCTGGATGCGCTTCTAAAAGCCTATGAAGCTTGACTTAAAAAAAACCAGACCCAGGAGCAAAGGTGGATGACATATCCATATGCAGAAATAGAAAAACAAAGGTTGGATATGTGTAAAAAGATGATCGAGAGGGCTCAATCATTGATGGAAGACCCGTTGGGAAAACCGGTAAATTGCCATGATGCACCAGCTCCAACCCCTATCCAACCAACATTGGAGAAACATGAGGAAACAAAAGAAAGACTCACTAATAAATATGAATCCAGGGGAGAGCCTATCATAGTGCCCAATACCACCAATGAGGCAAGTGACGGGGTCCATCCTAAAATATTGGCAGAAATGGGAAAGGACGGTAATGGTCTAGATGATCTGTGGAAGCAAATTCGAGAGGCCAATGAGGCTAATAGGATGAATGACCACATGAATAGCACGAGAAAAGAAAAGAATGTGATCCTACCTCCTATTGAAGAATTTGAGGCAAGATCACAAATAAACTTTGAGATACATTCACAAGGGGGAGACCAAGGATCTATTAGTTCGGGGAACAGCCAACCAGACTCTTTGAGAACCTTACCCTCTTACCTAGGAGAATATGAAGCTAAGTCGGAAGTGAGAGCAATCCCATCTCAAAGACTTTCGTCTAACAAGGTGATGGATTCACAAAGATTGATTGAGCTGTTATCCACCCCGATGGCATGCACAATCACGTTAGCAGAACTCCTAAGGCTAAGGCCAAACATGTGGACCACAGTAGGAAAATGCCTAGAAAAATTTGGAGTGAAGGACCCCACCTTGAAACTACAAGAAGGAATCAGGGAATTGGACAGACCTAACCTAAATACTAGGCCGGTACCATTGAATAAGGTTGGAGAATATAGTGAGGGAGAAGACGGAAACACGACGCTACCTGTAGAATTCCAAGGAGTAGTTTCCAAAGCCATTCTTGACAGTGGAGCTGGAGTTGCTATCGCAACCAAGGAAATCTGGAAAAAATGGGGAAAACCAGCTCTGAGGGCTACCAGAATGAAGTTGCAATTGGCAGATGGTTTCATGGAAAAGCCTCTCGGACTCTTGGAAAAAGTAATTACCACTTCGTGCGGGATCGAGTATGAGCATACATTTGCAATAGTTGATTTTGACAAAAAGAACAATTATGAGATAATCTTGGGAAGACCATTCATGCAGCAACTGAAGATGTTCCAAGATTGGGGTTATGACCACATATACCTTAGACATGGCGAGACGACAACTAAAATACAACTGAAAGACCATAGTTACAAAGATGTAAACCAAACACCGGTGGAAGAGTTTGATTCGGCTACAATAGCAGGATCAGAGCTACCATCATGGTTGGGGCAACCAAAAGAGCTATGGATGTGTGGAGCTTCACATTGTGGAAGCTTAAGGAAAGAGGAATGCGTCTTAGAGAGAGCAATTGAGGACAAAGAGTATATTCCAAAACCATTCCATGAAGATGCCTTGGAGCCTCTAGAATGGGAACACATACTGGCGACGTTAGATTTCTGTACCATTACCGACAGTCCAACAACAAAATTTTGCGATAAGGATGGTTACGATGTGCTGCCCTATTACATGGTAAGCGTGGTGCCAGAAAAAGAGACGGTAGTGCCTCCAGAACAAGAAGAGTTTTACAACTCTTCTGAACAACTGGAAGTAAATGATGAGGCAGATAATGAGTGTTTGGACACCTCTAGTGAGAGTGGGAATGAAGCCAAGAATATCAAGTTTTATGATTTTTCTAATCAACACCCTAGACGCCAAGAACGCTATAGGAAGAAAAGAGCCGGAAATAAAGTGAGAGAGAACCTGATGCCCAGGATAAAAGGTAAAACTCACTATTTGATGCTTGTAAAAGTAGAGGATTGTGTGAAAGATCAAATATCAGGGAAATTCTCAGAAAATCGAAAAGAACGAACGCGAGAAGAAATAAAACAGGAAAGAAAAGCTAGGGCTGAAACAAAATCACAAAAATCTGAAAAGTCAAAAAAAGAACCAACAAAAGACCAAGAGTGGACCAAACTGGAGCGTAAACAGAAATACCAAGAGCTGAAACGGTCTTTGAGGGAGATATGGACTACTGAAGAGGATAGTGATGGTAAAGGGGAGTCAGGAAAGGGCAACATGAACGTACCACCACACTATAGGAAATTTACTATCCAGGATAGAAAAATCATCATGACACCACCAATCCGGGAGAGAACCAACCAAGAATCTTACGATGGGCCTGAAAATGCAAAAAGAATAGACCTCGCAGAACCAGGTGAAAAGCCCCAGCCGGTCTATATAGCTAATGATTTAGAGCCTGAGGAGGAAGCACAGCTAACACAACTTCTCACGAAATATAAAGATGTGTTTGCTTGGTCCTATAAAGACCTTAAAGGATTTGATCCATTGATATGCCAACATACAATTCCTTTAAAATCGGATGCAAAACCTAGCAAACAACGTCCTTATACATATAATGACACATTTGCTAAACGAATCAAAGAAGAGATTGATAGGCTGATGGACGCAGAGTTCATCTATGAAATTGAACATACAGATTGGGTTTCACCTATTGTGGTTGTTCCCAAGAAGAATGGAAAACTGCGAGTGTGTGTAAACCTCAAAAAGGTGAATGCGGCAACCATAAGGGATAGTTATCCCTTGCCAATTACAGAACATGTCCTTGAGCGAGTGGCCGGGAAACAGGCTTATTCCTTTCTGGATGGGTTTTCAGGATACAACCAATTGGCAATAGCAAGGGAGGATCAACACAAAATAGCTTTTGCCACAGAATGGGAGATTTATGCATATCGAGTTATGCCATTTGGCTTAACAAATGCACCAGCCACTTTCCAGAGGTTAATGACTCACGCTTTCAAGGAATACCTAAGAATATTCTTAGAAATATACATGGATGACCTGTGTGTACACTCTCTTCTGCGAGAGGAACATATCGACCATTTGCAAAAGGTCTTTGAAAAGTGCAGAACATATCGAATCTGTCTAAACCCGGAAAAGTGTGTATTTATGGTTAAGCAAGGACGAATCTTAGGACACATTGTCTCAAGAAACGGCATAACCACAGACCTGGACAAAGTCAAAGTCATTGTAGACCTACCCAGGCCTACTAATGCAAAACAAGTGCAATCCTTTATGGGGCAGTGTGGATATTATCGAAGATTCATCTACATGTATGCGGTCATCGCACAACCTCTGTATCGTTTGCTAGTCAATTTCGAATGGACCAATGAATGTGAGACTTCATTCCAAAGGCTGAAAGAAAACCTTATATCCGCACTTGTGCTAAAGGCACCAGATTGGGACAAGATATTCCATGTGCACATTGATGCTTCGACATATGCCATTGGAAGCATTCTAGCTCAACCTGGAGACGGAACAATGGATTTTCCAGTTTTCTATGCGAGCCGACAGTTAAACAGTGCAGAAAAGAACTACACAACCACCGAGAGGGAAGGATTAGGAATGATTTATGCTGTAAAGAAATTTTGGCATTATTTGCTTGCAAACAAATTTGTGTTCTTCACGGATCATCAAGCTCTTTTATACCTAGTAAATAAACCTTGCAACACAGGGAGGATCGTACGCTGGTTTATTATATTGCTAGAATTTGACTTCACAGTGGTGGTCAAAAAGGGAAAAACTCATCTGCGAGCTGATCATCTTTCAAGAATACACAACGAGGAAGCTCCTCAAGGGGTAGATGATGACATACCTGATGCTTATCTTTTCAACATTGAAATGGTACCCAAATGGTCTCAGGAAATAGTTAGCATTCTCTCCTTTGGAAGTGAGTTTGATAATACAGGATGTAGATCCAAACAGCGAACAATTCGACAAACAAAAAACTTTCAGTTGATAGCAGGACGGCTGTATCATCTTGAATCTGACCTAATCCTACGATTATGTATAAATCCGGAAGAATTCGAGTGCTACCTGGAAGAGGCTCATGTCCAGGGTTGTGCATTTCATTGTTTGACAGTGAAAACACACCAAAGACTGAAACAATTAGTGGTTTATTGGCCAACTATGTATGCGGATACACATTCTTATGTTACCAATTGTACAGTATGTAGTGCCAAACGACCAGTGGATCACGCAACTTTGTTTTGGGTGAACATAGCACTTGCATGGAGTCAATATATCATTGACTTCCTAACCACCAGAACTTTCCCTGAGAACACTACAAGAGCACGGGAGAAAGCTATAGAGCTGGAATCTCGTGACTTTCAGCTAATTGGAAATCAACTCTATAAACGGGGAAAGGACAACCAACTTAGAATCTGTGCAAGTGAAAGCGAATACCTGCTGATTCTAGAACATGCACATAGCGGAGTAAGTGGAGGCCATTTTTCGGGCGATAAGACAGCAAAACTTGTCTTAACCGCAGGAATTTGGTGGCCTACATTGCACATGGATGCCGAGGAGTTTGTCAAACGTTGTATGCATGTCAACGCACCAAGGTACCAATCAAAAGAGATGAAATGCCATTAAGGCCAATGATGGGGACAAGGGCATTTGCAAAGTGGGGCATTGATTTTGTGGGACCTATATCACCCCCTGCATATCGCACCCATACCCAATATATCATTGTGGCTATGGATTATCTCACAAAATGGGTTGAAGCCAAAGCAACACAAAAAGCTGATGCATGCACCATGGCTCAATTTTTGTATGAGAATGTTTTTGTACGTTACGGGTTACCAATAGAAATTGTCAGTGATCGTGGAACACATTTCCTCAATGAAGTCATTCAATATCTACTAGAGGATTTCATGGTCATACATAGAAAATCAGCACCATACCATCCACAGGCCAATGGGCAAGCGGAGGCCACAAATAAAACACTATGCACGGTTCTCACTAAAATAGTGTCACATTCAAGGACCGATTGGGATCAGCAGCTACACTCAACACTATGGGCATACAGGGTAGCTTACAAAACCTCAATAGGAACAACACCATACAACATGGTGTTTGGGCTAAATGCTATTCTACCCATAGAGTTTTTAATCCCAACTCTACGAGTAGCAACAAGCTTGGATTGGACAGGGCATGAACTCTCTTCACGAATTAATGATCTTGAAAAGCTAGATGAACTCCACTTACGAGCTGTCGCTTCGATCTATGCTAAAAAGAGAAGACAAAAGAAATTTTTCGACAAACATGTGCGTAACAAAGAGTTTAAAACAGGTGATTACGTACTTGTTTATACCTTGAAGCAACATGCCAAGAAACTGAAAAAGCGAGGGATGGGACCATTTGTGGTTCATGATCTATCACAAAGTGGGGCTGTCAAGCTTGCTACATTAGCAGGTGAAGAAATGCCAAACTGGATTAGTGGGTGTCGACTAAGGAGATATCACCTACCACTCACACAGCAGATGCTCCAACAAATTCATCAAGGAAAGCAAAGAATGAAGGAAAAAGAGAGAGTACGAGAGGAAGCTCAAACCGAAGCACAAGAACGCATTGCAAAAAGACGGCTTCTGCGACAACAACAACAATGTAAACCACCATTGAGAATCAATGCCATTCGACTGATGAACTTGGAAGAGGACACAGTAGAGCCAATAATTACAGTCAAGGTGGGCAACAATCAAGTTTAATCACCAGCCTTGCTCGATTCGGGTGCTCAAGAAAATTTGATCTCTTACGGATTATACCAACAGCTCCAAGTCACAGATCAACTTCATCCTACTCCCCAAGTGCTGGAAAGTAGCACATCACATCCATTGAAAACATTAGGGTGGATTATATTGCATATACAGTTACATCAATATATTTACCCACACAAATTCTATGTGGTGACAGATGAAAGCACACAGCAACCAATGATGCTAGGGCAACCTTGGCAAAAGGCATACAATGTCCAAATAGACTGGAAAGCACAAGTGGTCAAAATCCAGCACGAACACAAACAGCAGGTGATAGCTTTTGCTCAAAAGGACCATCAGGATCAAATGCAAGCCATGCAATCACTGGCAACAAAAACAAAAGAACACATACCACCAAAGATCAACATGAAACCTGAGACAAACAACTAGGTAAAGGCCAACCATGCTCATCACAGACAGCCAAAATCATTGGCTACATTGCAAAAATTTAGGCTACCAAAACAAGGTAAACAAGTATGGTTGCGGAAGGATAGAAAAGCCATGGCGGGAAAAACACAATGTGACAACCGGATTCCAACAAAGCAGATGGTGCAACCCAAAACCAAGGTAACCAAGCATATATGGATTCCAAAGAAAATGCTTAGCCAAAACCCTAATATCACTCACATTTGGATACCAAAGCAAAAGACAAAGCAAATACCTACGGTACAAGCAACAATGGAAAGCAGACATCTGCAGGTCAACCGGGCAAACAGATATAAGAGGGTGCCGATGACAGACAAACCAGTGGAAAAGTTGGCAGCACCAAACTACCAATGGAAAGCCAAGGCCATACGGCCCATAGCTATCACATCCCAGCCAATTCCATCCTCAGAAACAGCTACGACTCCATCAACAGTGTCGGCAAAGCAGTTGCCTCTGGCCAAAAAGACCATTAAACAAAGAGCAGTAGAATTACAGCTGCTACTTGCAAAGAAAATAGGAAACCTCGACGGCGAATGCCAATAAGAATCTTGCTTATTCCCTTCTCTTGCACAGCATTAATTTTTCCATGCATTGACTGAGTATGCATCAAATAGGGCCACATTAATCGGCCAGGCATTAGCACGACTTTTTCAACCTATGCACGGCACATACTACGAGGCGAGACCTTGTCGTCCAGGAGGACTCCGACTAGGAGGGGGGGGAGGCATTCTCAATGCGGAACCAATAACGGAAACAGCAAAAAAGGGCATGATTTTTGACTTTTTAAAGGGTTGACGTTTGATTGCAAAATTTTTTGGAGTAACCCAAGTATATATGCCCTTATACAGCATGAAGCTACAGGTATATGAGACCAAACGCCAAATCAAGCCCTTAGGTGTGTGTATATAAGTAGAAATAGCCATTTTTCAGGCAAAATACTGATAAAACGGAGAAATCCGGCCATAAAAATTGCATGTGAGTGTATATAATGTGTTGCGGAAATGTTTGTGATCTATTATGAATTTTGGGGATTTTCTGGGTTTGATTTGCTATTTTCCTTTTAATTTTGCTAATTTTCTGCAGAAAAACTTCAAAAATACAAAAAGCAGGTGAAAAACAGTCGTAATGAAAAAAAAAATATGGGGATGACCAGTGACTAAAAGACAACCTATGGTACGGTGGGGGTGCAATTATGAGACTAGAGCGGAAAACGTATTTTGGCCAGGTTTTGACCGAAATGACAAATTTCTGGTAAACAGAGCAAATGGAGTCCAAATCAAGAAATTTTTGAGCCTAAACCGCATCTTGCAGAAAGATAGGAGCACATGTCAAATTTCATGAAAAATGGTTCGGGGACCTCCATTATAAGAATTTTTCACCCCATTTTTAGCTCATTCTCACTATTGACCTTGTGGAGAGAGCTTCTGCCACCTAGACCGGATCGATCTTCTAGTAGCTTCTACGACGCACACAGTTACCCGACCAGCTCCAGACATGAGAGGTAGGCTCACCACCTTGAGCTTTTCGCGCATGTTTGTCATTCTGTCGCGAGAACTAGCGTAGAAGTCACACACAAAGCGGGCGGTAGAGACCTGCAAGTAGAAACGGCGGCCAAACGGCTAACCCAAAAGCAACAAGACTTCATCGGCAGCTTACCCTAGTCTAGGAGACCAGTCCTGGATAGCCAAAGGCAGTGGGAAACCATCGGGAAAAACCCTAATTCTCAGAAACCCGCAAGAGGCCACCAAATGGGAAATCGGCGAAACGGCGACCAAATGCTACCAAAATTTATGGGTAGGAGCATATCGACATGCTTGACAAGTCCATATGACCCGCATGACCAAAAAGTGACCCGAAGCGCCACTAAACCTCAGAAACGGCATCAGACAGACAAAGCGTCAAAATGCACTTGCGGCCAAACCGCAAGTCGGTTTGCCACCAAACTTCACGAGCGGCTTTCCTAAACCATCAACAACCAAGTCCTATGGTGGTGGACCACCACAAATCATCAAAGGTATGTAAACGCAGCCACGGGTGCTTCTAGAGCGACAAATTGCCAAATGAAGCTCCGGTGAAGCCGAAGTCGACAAAAACCATATGGCAAGGATCCCCAAGGGATTGGGAAGCTATGGAGACCAACATCGAGGAATTTCATCGCCAAAAAGCACTCCAAAAGTCAGAAAACGGCTCGGAGGCTCTGAAGTCCACACAGGGAGTTATACTCTATCCATTTGACTTTTTTGTTGAAATTAGGCTCAAAAGGGACTTAGGGGGGCAAAGGGCAAGCACTGGGAGCACTAACAAAGGAAAAGTCACCAGGAGACATCCTACGCGTAGGATGTCTCAAGGGCATTTTTTGGCACAAAACCCAACAATTCTTGTCATGCACATGTTCTGAATGACATTTACAAGCCATACCCCAAGTTTCATCACATTTGGATGAGATTGGACATCATATGCATGTAAAAACGCAAAGTTATGGCATAAAGGCACTAATGGGCCTTTGACCTACCAAATCTTGTCCAAATCTCATGAAACTTGCACAACACATTCACATACACATCAGCTAACTTTCTGTGTGGTCTGGGAGTTAAAATGATGAAATAGACATCCTACGTGTAGGATGTCTTATGGACCATCTGGGCATGAAGGAGAAGTTTTGTCATTTCAGAATTGATAACCTCATCAACAAGAGCCCATATGTCAAGCTTCAAGCCCTTCTAATCACTTTTGACCCCCAACACCTTCAAGATACACTTTTTTGAGCCCAAAAACACCTCACAGAGCCCTACAGGCATCAATTATTATCCAAATGCAAATCCAAGAACATGGCTATGTTCCATAGGTCAAGGACAACCCACAGATCAAGTTTCATGCAATTCTGATGAAAAAGACATCCTACGCGTAGGATGTCTTAAGCTTAGATTTAGACTTCTGTGCAAGAAATGACATCATAGGAGCTAATACCATGATGCATTGAGCCCATATACCAAGTTTTAACCCATTTGGACATCAATTGCTTCCCATGATGGACAATCTACCAAAATTGTGACCTAAAGCCTAAATCAGCCCAAAAATCCACTTTTTGACATCCAAATTCAAATCCAAGCTTATAACCATGTTCCATGAGCCTTACACTACCTACATGTCAAGTATGAACCATTTCTGAAGAAAAAGACATCCTACACGTAGGATGTCTAGATGGATTTTTTTGGTCAAATTTGCACTGTGAGCACGTGCACACCTTCACAAGTTCCTTTTAGGCTATAATTTCAATTTTCAAGTCATTTGGATAAGTAAAACTCAGTTTAGCAGCTGATATGAAAAAAACGCTAACTTCGGATTGCTCAGTGCAACAGGGTCTATGGTAGCCTCGAAGTCACCGGCAAAGAAGAAGAGAATGACAATCAAAGACTATCTGGACGAGGTGGAACCATTTGTCATTCCAGCGGGAACATTAAAGCCCACAAGCACCTGGATATAGGAAGATCTACTAGAGTCAAACGACCTAAAGATCTACCAAGGTGTGCTCAAGGACAATGATGGAAATGTAATAGAGCTGCCAATGCTGCCAAGGGAGCTCAATGAATTTGTCCGAAGCAAAATGGCCGGCTACTTGGAGAAAATTGACCTCCATAACTATTTCGAAGCAATCCCAGCAGGGGTGGACGTCAAAAGGGTATGGGAGTTTGTGACCAGCATTGAAGAAGATGGAGTGGCCAAGGTGACTGATTTGCACGGCAGACCCAACACAGAGATCATTATCACGGAAAGAGTTGTCGCCCATGCACTAGATCTCTCCAATCAGTGAGACAGCGTGACAAAAAGAAGGGATGAAGTAAAGGTGTACAAAGAGAAAAAGGCTAATTACACTTTTGAAGACATCGCCAACCCAAAGGTGGCGATCATGAGCCAATGGTACAACCAATACTTCCACATGTGCACGAAGAGGCCGCAGAAGTACAGGATGTCGCCAGGTGCAATTGCCACAACATTTACTTGGGCAATGACGAAGGGCACCCCAAAGATAATCAATTATGCGGCATACATACATGACAGCCTAGTGAAGATGGGAAACAAAAATCCAACCTACATAGTACCAGGAGAGATGATAACCAAGGTAGTTTATGCAGCACTGCACGCCAAGGGAAGGTGGCATGACCCCCCATCTCAGAATGACTGGCTCAGGGTGAAGGAAGACAAAGAAGACGAGCCACAAAGATCACCAAGGGTGGCTACAAGGTTGAAGAGACGACTAGAGCCAGTGGAAGAGGAGCAACCTGATCAGAAGAAAGGCAAAAAAGAATCTGCTCAAGTGCCGGTCAAAGAGACTCGATCACAAAAAGCGGCTAAACTCGAGAGGCTGATGGAGAGTTTCTGATCAGAAAGATCCCTCAAGGGTGATTTAAACGAATTATGGAAGCCATCCCTCGAATCTATGTCCGGATCCTCAAGAAGAGTGCAGAGGCCGCTTTGCTGACTACATCAAGAATTTCGAGATTTTTGATGCCGCAACGGAAAACATTCCCCACATCCCTTTCACCGAGGAAGAAGTGGAGCAGATACGGCAAACGTTGCTAGATGAACAAGGAAACCAGGAAAGGGAAAGAAAGACGAAAGCAGATAGAGATATAAAGGGCAAACCTACAGCTTTACCAGATAGCCCTAAACCTAGCCCACAGCCATCACCATCACCATCACCACCTCCTAGCATCCCTCCACCAGAAGATAAGGAGGCTAGAGACAATCAAGAAGAACACCGGGCTGAAGAGCAAGAGCAAAAGCCAGAACCTGAGCCCAAGGAAGAGGCCAAGCCTGCATCTAAGCAAAAAGAACTTGAAGAAGCATATTATGCATTTCTGGACCTGCTAGTTGCAGGCTACACAAGGGAAGAAGCCGCCACAGTCGCATTCGACTTGGCGAGGACAGGGCATGAAGAACAGATGCCAGGCATCCGGCTAATTGAGCTAAAGGAGATTTCTACCGACACGGTAGACCTGCACCCGCCCTCAAATGATTGGGATGTGGTGATGACAATGCTGGCCGGAATAAGGGCACAATCTGTGGCATCATACAAAGAATTGATAACTCTAAAGGCCACTGAAGTAAAGACCAAGATGGAAAGAGATCTACTGCATGCAAAAAGCCAAGGACACAAAGAAAGAGAAGATGACCTCCAGGCCAGCCTGGCCACTGCTCTACAAAACTGCCAAGCAAAGGAAGAAGCAAATGAGGCAGCGGCAAAGAGATTGCAAGCAGCTGAAGAAGAGTGCCTGCAACTCAGCAAGTCATTGCGAGATGCATAAAAAGAAAGAGATAATCTGACACTCCAGCTAGCAGAAGAAACTAAAGAAGTAGAGGCCTTGAGGAATGCTAAGGAGAAGGCGGAAATAGAACAAGAAGCAAGCCTGGATGAAGTCCTTGAGCTCAAGGACTAATTAAAAGTCAAAGATCAAACCATCCAGAGGCTGAGAGCATCACCTGCGAGAGTTAGAGCTACAAGCTCAACTCAAGTTATTTCGGAGAGTCAAATGTATGAAGAGCAGATGCAAGAACTCCAAAGGGAGTTGACTCTTGAGAAGAAGCAGAGGGTGATCATGGCTGAAGGTTCTATCGCAATGCAAACCAAATTGGAGGACAGCCAAAAGGCCCTACAAGAAGAGTTGGAGAGCATAAAGATAAAGCTCGAGGAGGCTGAAAAAGTAAATGCTGAACTCAATGACCTCCTCGTGACTATGGGCGAACAAGCCGAAGTGGAAAAGCAGACGCTCCTCAAGAAAATTGAGGAGTTGAAAGGCCGGCAACAAGCAGAAGCAGCGAGCTCAGGGCCAGCTGCCAATGAGGGCATCGACCTCGACAATATGGCAGATCCTGTGGACACACCCATGTCAGAGGAAAGCATAGCAGGCTCCTCTCAAGAGCCCCAGGATCTAACACAGGAAGACGAGAAAAAAATTGCGAAAAGCAATAGAGGCAGAGCTCAGAGAAAGCACCAAAGAGGCCTTGGAATGGGAACAGAGGGTTTTCAAATCAATGACAATTCAGAAAATCGACGCCAGCGATCTCAGGCGTGAATGGCTACAACCCTCTCTCCCATATCCATTGCTTAAATATGAAGCGGCAACAATAAACCAGCGGATCAGAGAAGAGCCAACGGTCCCTCTCTACAACGCAGACACCTCGAGGCCAGAATGAGTAAGGCTGATAGTGGATTCTCAGCCCAAGTGGAGGAAGGCTTGGCTTACCAAGTATCCGCAGTACCTAATACACTTGGTAGAGGCACCTAAACACATCAAGGACAACCTCAGCTTCTGCCCTCTACCAAGGGTTAGGACGTGGAAAGCACACGAACTCTTACAGAGAAGCCAACCCACTTGGCTGAACTACCCAAAGCTGCCATGCGTGAAGGCGGGTGAGAGAATAAGTGTACAATACATGGTGAAAACCCTAACGGGCGCCATAAAGTTGTTCACTGGCTCACCTGACCTTACATGCATCATGATGAGAAAGATCTGCAGAACCATCCTAGCAGTGCTTCAAACCTTCAAGCCAGGATAGCTGACTGACAGCATATTTTTCTTCCAAGACACATACAGATGTGCTTATGATATGTCAGGTCAGCCTTCCAAGGAGGTGATACATCCATTATACCAAAGAAACTTGTTCCTCCCATCTTATCACCTCCAGGCGTTTGAAGAAGCTTTCTACACGGGATTCTTTACCATGCATACAAACATCTTTGGACCAACAATGCTAAATCTACATGCACGGTACGAATCACTGTTAAAGATGCGGGAGACCATAAGGTGAAGCAAAAGATCAAGGCCATCTCGGGGACGACATGAACAAGGAGGGGGGGGGATGTTAGAAGCTGGAAACACGCCACGGCATCTAACTACTCGGCGGATTATTATTTTTTTGTAATTAGTCATTCATTGAGGAAAACTCGATTTTTCACCTTGTAAATATTGGGACTTACAGAAGTTTCCAGATTGTATCCCAGTTTTGATAGTTAGATGGAGTAGATGGATGATTTTGAAACTTTAGGGTTTGAGAAGTTGTAAGGTATATATATCACTTTTTGACCTTAATGAAAAACCTTTTGTCATTTTAAACAAGTTTAACTCTGTGAGTGAGCGTATTGTGTACATGAGAGAGAGTGTGAGCTTTGTCTTGACGCTACGTGTGCTACGGTGGTCGGAATCGAGTGCGGAGAAGTGCAGCGTGTTGCCCCCGACTAGAGCTACGAGCCGATATCAACATTGCGTGCGTACGGTCCGGCTTTGGGAGCTCCTTCTACGAGCTTCATCGGTTGTTTGGGTGAGCATACGTTGTCCGATTTTTCATTGCAGCATATCCACGCGTTCACATTGAGTAGAACTACACATTAGGCACTTCATATTTTGGAAACGAAGACCTGCAGATTTCGGCCAGACATCCTACGTTTTTCTGCACCGGGTGTTTTGGGTCGTGATTTTGGTGCACAGACCTTAGGGAGAGTGGCCTATAGGTATTAGTAGGGTCAAGTTCTATGGTGTTTCGGAAGTGTTTGATAGGTATTCAGCTCTAGCAAGCGTTGTAGGAAGCATCCTCTTTTGTTCTCTTGAAGATTGTGACTTAGACAAGTGGTAGGAGCCTCTGTAGGAATTAGTTAGGAGTCGGTCGAGTGTAGGTTGACACCTTATGCTTGCTTCCAGGCGCCTGCGGGTCGAGCTTCGTCCTTAGCTGACATTACTTGTTAGGTGAGTTCTCGCTGTGCTGACGTCCGTCGCGGCGTACCCGTCCAACACACACACACACACACACACACACACACACACACACACACACACACACACACACACACACACACACACAGAGAGAGAGAGAGAGAGAGAGAGAGAGAGAGAGTATTGTATTTGGCTGCCTTTGGGCTTGTTGAGAGAGAGCACGAGAGAGAGATAGAGTGCAGGCTGAGATGGTGAGGGAGGGAGAAGGTGTTTTACTACGCCTTTGGGTTGGTCAAGAGAGCACACGAGAGGAAGAGAGAGAGGGGGGGGGGGGGGGGGGGGGCCTTCGGGCTTCTCTTGACCAACAGCGAGCAAGGAAGGGGGGGGTTATTGAGGGTCAACGGGGTGGGGTAATATGAGAGAGAGAGAGAGAGAGAGAGAGAGAGAGAGAGTATTATTTAGCTAGCTTGCGTCATGTTCACACCATGAGAGAGAGAGAGAGAGAGAGTGGGGGAAAGAGAGAGAAAGAGGGAAAGAAGAGAGAAAGGGAAAGAAGAGAACATTATTGTTCTTAGGAATGTGGTGGCCCACCGGTGGGAGAAAAAACAAGAGGGAAGAGAGGGAGGGGAGAGTGAGGTCGAGGGAACGAGGTAAGAGAGAGAGAGAGAGAGAGAGAGAGAGAGAGAGAGAATAATGAAAGGGAGAGAAACTTAAAAACAAATAGACGGCCTGCCCTGGAAAGAAAGTAGTTCTTTTATGCGCCCTGCAGGGTTCGACGGAAGAGTGAGAAAAGAAAACAAAATGAGAGGGAGGGTGGGGTTGGTGGCGGTAGTAATAGTAAGAAAAAATGCTTTTTTTGGGTTTTCTTTACCTCCGGCTCCCCGAATGGTTGATTCATGCGGTCTTGGCTTCAAAAATTGAGAACTTTAGAATCTTAGGCCGGGTTAGAGGGTGGTGCGATTAACCCGGTATCATTAGCCCTCCCCCTAAGTTTAGGGGCATTCATGCCTCTAACTCATTTGTTTGCTCATTATCGTTGGAGGTGGAGGTTGATGGTGTATCCTCATCAGGAATGTCGATAGGTGGGGTCTGATCAAATTGAAGAAAATAGGGTTTTCCGCCAACCATTTACTCTGGTTTTATGAAGCTTGCCATCGGCTTCCATAAGCTGGTAGCTCCCATTGGCATACTTTTTCCTGATGATAAAAGGGCCCTCCCATCGGAGTAGGAGCTTCTTATCTTTGTGTGTGTTGAAGCGATTGTCATAGTGGAGCACCAACATTCCTTTCTTTAAATCTTTGCACCAAAGATGTTGGTTGAAACTAAGCCGTCTATGCTCTGCCTGTGCCGCATAATAATTGATTGCTTCTTCTCTGTCCAGTTGTAGTCTTTCCAAGTCGAGAATGTGATCTCTCAAATGCATGTTGGGCCGTTGAAGTTGGCTTGCCATCACTCTGAGAATTTGTAGTTGCACCTCAATATGCAAGATTGCCTCCTTGCCAAATACCAAACGATATGGTGTGAACCCCAAAGATGTACGGAATGAGGTTCTGCAGGCCCACAAAGCTGGGAGTAGATACTTATCCCAATCTCCAGGATGATTGTTAACCTGCTTGGTGATAATTTTACAAACCATTCCATTCACTTTCTCAACTAGGCCATTACATTGAGGGTAATATGGTGAGGAGTGCCTCCTTGTAATGCCAAGTTTTTGAATTAACTCTCCTACCAAGTCTACTCTGAAACCTGGCCCTCTATCAGAGATGATTTCTAATGGTGTGCCAAACCAGCAGCATATGTGCTCATAGACAAACTTAGCTACCTCTACAGCTATGATCCTAGTTGTGGCTGTAGCCTCTGCCCATCTAGTCATATAGTCGACCGCCATGATGATGTAAAACTTCCCTGAGTTGGCCCTAGGCAATGGTCCTATGGCATCTATACCCCATTTTTCAAATGATCCATATGAAAGGATAGGTGTTTGTGGTACAGGCATGAGTGACCTGGTGCCGGCCTTTTGACACAACTTACATGTCTTACACCAGTGGTGTACATCACGGTTGAGGCTCGGCCATACAAAACCAGCCTGCAAGATTTTCCTACTTGTTATATCTAGGGCAAAGTGACCACCACAAAGACCATCATGACAATTGGCAATAACCCCCATAATTTCATTAGAGAGAGGGACCTTTCTGAGTATTTGGTCCTTACCCTTACAATACAAACCATCATTGATAAGCCGATACCTTGTGGCCTTTCGGGTAAGCCATTGCTTATGTCCTTTTGTTAAATCTAGTGGACATTCTCCTGTTTCCAAAAAATGCATGATGTCAAGTAAGGCGTCACTACCTGGAAATAGAGGGAGTTTTAGCTTAATAGCCCCAACCACCACTTCCTGCAGTCTTTCGCTTGCTAGGGCATCAGCTTCATGGTTTTGAGCCCTTGGGATATGGTGTAGTTGAACTGCTTCAAACTTACCCAACAGGTTTTCACACAGCTTAAGTGAGTTCTCAAGCTAGGATTCTTGCATGTCCATACTCCATTTACTTGTCCTACCAAAAGTAGAGCATCCCCAAATATGTTAAGGCGCTTTACCCCTTGCGAGATGCACCATTGTAACCCCTTGGTTAGTGCTGCGGTGACATAGGATTTTTCATCCCACGTAGGTGGTGAGATAGTTGGCAGGGTGGCTAAGACCTCCTTTACCTTGTTGTAGTGATGTTTTCTCTTCTCATCCCACGTAAAAGTTGATCTTTGAGTGAGCTGTTGAAGTGGTAGAGCAAGTTGTGATAGTAGATGTATGAATCTACTCAAGTACCTCACCTTTTGTAAAAAGGAGACCAGTTGACGTGCGGTAGTTGGTGAAGGTAGGGCTATGAGTGCGGACACCTTACTTGGAGACGCCCCACTCAAAGAGGTGAGGAAATTGCTAGAAGCCGGTTTTATCTATCCTGTTGAAGACTCGGAGTGGGTTTCTCCAGTGGTAGTCACACCAAAGAAGAATGGTAAGTGGAGGGTTTGTGTTGATTACAAGCCTCTTAATGCAGCCACAAAGAGGGACCATTTTCCTCTTCCTTTTCAAGACGAAATACTCAATGAGGTAGCAGGACATGAGCGCTACACGGTATGTGATGGCTACTCAGGCTACTTCCAAATTAGCATCGCTGAAGAAGATCAAAAGAAGACAACCTTCATCACACCATGGGGATGTTTTGCTTACAGAGTTATGCCTTTTGGTCTCACTAATGCTCCAGCCACTTTTCAGCGATATGTGACATTTGTTTTTCAGTCATTCTTTGGAAAATCAATCCGTGTTTTTATTGATGACTTTTGCATCTATAGCTCTCGCTCTCTTCATTTGGAGAAAGTTTATGAAGGTCTAGCTAGGCTACAAGCTTTGGGTGGCCAACTCAATGTGGAGAAATGCCACATTGGTGAAAGCAAAGTTACTCTTCTTGGCCATGTGATCTCGGCCAACGGCATTGAAGCTGACCCAAGCAAGGTTCAAGCCTTGGTGGCTTTGACCTCTCCCACCACAACAAAGCAATTGGTCTCTTTTCTTCAAAAGGTGAGGTATTTGAGTAGGTTCATTCACTTGCTCTCCCAAGTGGTTCTCCCTTTACAAAAAGTTACCCATCAAGAGATCTTCACTTGGAGTGAAGAAAATGAACAACAATTCAATGAGGTAAAACAAATTCTAGCTTCACTTCCCACCATAGCACCTCCAAAGTGGGACGAGCCATTTTATGTAAACCCTAGTGTTGGCAATGACACACTTGGGGCTGTATTGATGCAAAAGGATCCTCAAAATTCTTTCATGCGTCCTATCTACTTCTCTAGTCGAATGATGACCCCATCAGAAAAGGGATACACGGCAGTAGAGCACATGGTGCTTGCATTAATGTTTGCTACCACCAAATTTCGCTCTTATTTATTGTCTAGACCATTCATAATCTTAACAATGGAAGAAGTATTTCCTTATGTAATGCAGCACATGGATGTTTCTTCTAGGATTTCCAAATGGCTCACAAGGCTACAAGAGTTTGACTACACAATGCAAGTGGAGAACTCCACAAGGGCCAGTCTAGGAGGTATTCTCACTCATCGCCACTATGAAAAGAAGCTAAAGATAAAGCCAAATGATCAAGATATTGCACCTGTGCTGGAAGTCCCTAAGGTAGAGGAGGCTCACTCTCTTTTCTTTGATGGAGCCTACAAGAGGAAAGTGGACAAAGCTGCAGCAGGCATTGTCATCTTCAACGAGCAAGGGGACAAGGTTTTCTCCATTGGGAATCTCTTGGATTCTCACTCTAACAATGAGGCAGAATATGCAGCTTTAACTCTTGGGTTAGAGTGGTGTGTGACACAGGGCATTCAACGGTTAAATGTATTTGGTGATGCCATGCTTTTAATAAAACAAATACAAGGAACTTGGGCTTGTAAAAATCATATCTTGCTAGGCCATTCGCGCAAAGTCAAGGAACTTTTAGGGAAATTTCAAGTTCTACAATTACATCATGTCCCTCGAGCAGAAAATCAAGAAGCAGATGCTCTAGCTAGAGAGAAGTTGCAAGATGTTTCAGTGGTGGGTGCTATCAAGTTGAAGCTGCCTCTCTTCCAAGGTAGCGATGCTATGCCTGACATCATGAGTTTCTTGGACACAGGAGAGTGTCCTAAGGATCTTACTAAGGGCCAAAAGCAGTGGCTTGTGCGCAAGGCAACAAAATACCGCCTTATCAATGACGACCTCTACTGCAAGGGTAAGGATCAAATTCTTAGGCGTGTACCTCTCTCTAGAGAGATCACTGAAATCATTTCAAGTTGCCATGATGGTGTTTGCGGAGGACACTTTGCACTTGACATCACTAGTAGAAAGATTCTACAAGCCGGGTTTGTATGGCCTAGTCTACATAGGGATGTGCATCATTGGTGTAAAACATGCAAGGAATGTCAAAAGGTAGGGGATAGGAGGCTCACATATGAGCCACAGACTCCTATAATCTCATATAGACCATTTGAGAAATGGGGAATTGATGCTATTGGGCCTTTGCCAAGGAGCCAATCAGGTAAATTTTATATCATCATGGGTGTGGACTACATGACCAGGTGGGCTGAAGCAGTTGCCACCACCTGGATTACAGCTAAGGAAGTGGCTAAGTTCGTATTTGAAAACATTTGTTGCCGTTTTGGCACTCCTCTTGAAATAATTTCTGATAGGGGACCAGGTTTTAGAGGAGACCTTGTAGGAGACCTAATGGAGAAGTTAGGTATCTCACGACGACACTCAACTCCCTACTACCCACAATGCAATGGTTTGGTGGAAAAGGTAAATGGTATGATCTGCAAGATCATCACTAAGTATGTAAACAATCACAAAAGTGATTGGGACAAGCATCTTATGGCTGCACTTTGGGCTTATCGCACTTCATTTCGCACATCCCTTGGGTTCACACCATATCACTTGGTGTTTGGTAAGGAAGCCATTTTACCCATTGAAGTACAATTGGCTAGTCTCAGGGTGCTAGCTGGGCAGGTGGAACGTCCTAATGCTCATCTCCACAACCACATTCTTGATCTAGAGAGGCTTCAACTAGACAGAGAAGATGCTATCAACTATTATGCAGCACAGGCAGAGCAACGTCCACTTACCTTCAACAAGGGACTTAGGGCAAAAGGTCTCAAGAAAGGTATGTTGGTCCTACGGTATGATAACAGGTTTGACACTAGGAAGGATAAAAAGTTTTCACCCAGATGGGAAGGGCCATTTGTCATTAGAAAGCGCTACGCCAATGGCAGTTACCGATTGATGGATGCAGATGGTAGGCTCCACAAAACACGTGTCAATGGATGGAGGTTGAAGCAATACTTTTTGAGATTTGATCAAACACCTATGATGGAAATCCCCGAGGAGGGAGACTGCTCCACCTCAATTGAAGAAGAATCAGGTACAACGCTAGAGGCATGAATACCTCTAGCCTTAGGGGGAGGGCTAATGAGGCAAGCTTTTCCATGCATGGGAACCCCCCCATATATTTTTGCCCTTTTATCAAAATATTTCCCATTATATAAGTTACTTTTGATTTTTTCTTCCTTTTTCACAAACGTTTTAGCCTTTATTAAATAAATAATACTTATGCTAATCAATCACGATGTAGCATAATAAGTAATCTTTCTTTGTTGATCTCTCTTTTGACCTTAAAAATATTAAATATATATATTCTAATATTTTCTAATATATTTTTTTCATGTATGTATATTATTCCACTCTACCAAATATTTTATTCACTAGTTTTCATTTTCAAACCTCAACCCCACTTTCAAATTTCAATAATACCTCCATCTAGATGATTGTCAATCTTTTCAACACTCTAGGTCATGTTTTCATACACATGAAGGAGCTTACACTTGAAGGCAAGAGAGAAGTCCACTCAAAGGGGACCACCAAAAGACTTTTGCAGCCACAAATAATACATTATTTGGCTGAATTTTTTAAGTAAAGAAGAACCCCGAATCTGAAGGAGCGTTCAACATGAAAGATGTAGCTCGTGATCTCAACTTTTAGCTCAAATTTTTTCAGAATTTTTGGAGTTATGAACACGGAGATATGATTTTTGTAGTGGACCCCAGTTTTCTCATGAAATGGTGACACAGGCCATCCCCACTTTTCTTCCTTCTAGAATGACTATGGTTCTACAAGTCTTCAAGCATGATTACAAGAGACAAGGCTCTTTTAATGAGGTCTTGGCTAGTCTAGAGTAATTCTATCACCATTTTTGGAGGATCCATCCTCATCAACAAATATCCACCTTCGACAACCTCTCTTATAATTTTCTTACCTCTCTCTTCTCTCCCTAATAAGCTTATGTCTATCCAAAGCTAAACTATTGTAAATATTTTCTATCCTCCACATCCTACCCACATTCTCTCTTCTCTCTCTATTGACTCTGGTATTTTAAATAATGAGGAGACAAGATGGGAGCCACAGTCACATGCACCCCATTTTCCTAGTCACCAAAGTGGGACACTCACCTCAAATAGAAATATTGCTAAATCCTTCCCTCCTTCCCTATATAAGGAGGCCATGAGAGCTCACTTGGGGGGAGATACACACCACACACACACACACAACACCTATCCATACACACTCTTGTGCTACATGCTTGTAGCATGAACCCTAATCACATAATCACAACACCATCATCATCACCATCACCATGCACAAAAGATGAGCACCACACCTCCACACCACTTGTAATTAAGGGTTGAAGGCACAATTTCAAGAAGAAGAAGGGTGGATACACTCATGATATTCCTCGCCATCAACTCCCATCTCTCCATTATGCCTCCTACGATCTTTTTCCCTTCTCATTTTTCTGCCATACGCTACCTATTGTATTCATCTTTTGCAAGCAATCAACACACTCCATCTTGGTGCCATACTTTGTGTCGCTTTGGATACATCTCATTGTGAGTATGGTATATGCTTGTTCCTTGCCATTTTTTTTTCTGCTTATGTTAAGGTGTGCGGATTCGCCACCACACACACACACTCTCTCTCCCTCTCATATTCCTATCATCTTGCTACTTCCATCTTAAGGTGTGCGGATTCGCCACCTTTTGTATGAGAAGTGAGCATACTTGCATGTATCCCTGACCTCGTTATCTTCCTTACTACATGCATGCGTAGCGAGCCTATTCTCACTCACTCACCACTCCTCTCACCTTATTCTCCGACCACCCCATTCCACATTTGGGCGTGGATCTTGAAATTGTTTTCCATGCATGCTTCATTGTGTATATGTATGCGTCCTAGCCGCATATCTTGCTAGGTGGTGCCCCTATTGTGTATTCCCCATGATGAGGCCATTGTGCATAGTCTTGGTGTAGAGGCCACCGGGTCTATTTTTTCACTTCCGCCTCTCAGTGGCTCGGGATCAGCCACAACCTGTGGTTCCAATCTATCATTTCCTTGCTCCTCTTGAGCCCTGACATTTTGTCTTGCACGTGCAGGTCCATCTTCTTGGAAGACAACTCTTCTAATCTCCTCAACCCTCTCTGGTTTAGAATGAAATTTGGCTTCATTAAAGTGAACATCATTGCTGTGGATAAACTTTCTGGATTCGGGATCCCAAAGTCTGTACCCCATCTCACCAGAATTACCATAGCCTAGAAAGATGCACTTTCTACTCTTTGGCTCAAGTTTGTTCCTAAATTCCTTTGCAACGTGAGTATATGCCTCACAGCCAAAGACTCTGAGATGCTTGTATGAGGGCACCTTGCTTGACCATACCATCTCTGCCACTAAATCCTTCTGCAAAACCTTGCTAGGAGATCTATTTATAAAATGAACAGCTGTTGATACAGCTTCAGCCCAAAACCCATTTGCCAGTTGTGCATTAGACAACATACTTCTGACCTTCTCTTGTATGGTCCTATTCATCCTCTCAGCAACACCATTTTGAGGAGGATTGTAAGGAGCAGTAAGTTCACGTTTTATACCTTTTGACTCACAAAAGCCCTGAAAGGCCTTTGAAACATACTCTCCACCATTGTCAGTGCGTAAGCATTTAAGCTTCTTGCAACTCTGATTCTCCACAAGTGTCACAAACGTTTTGAAAACACTAAACGCTTCATCCTTGTGCTTGAGAAAGTAAACCCATACTTTTCCTCGAGTAATCATCTATAAATGTCATAAAGTAAGAAGCTCCCCCTAGAGATAGGTTAGGCATAGGTCCACACAAATCACTATGAACAAGTGCCAACTTTGTATCTCTTCTACTGCTTCTATGCTTATGTGGCTGCTGTGTTTGCTTACCATACAGACAATGTTCACAGAATTCAAAATCATTAAATGAAAAGCCAGGCAAATAACCAGAACGAGACAAGATTTCCATTCCCTTCTTGGACATATGTCCTAACCGGCTATACCACAAAGAAACGTTCGGCTGCTCGGTTACATTGATTACATTTTTAGAGACATTTGATACATAAATCATGTAAAGTCCTCCAGACTTTACTCCATGTGCTACTGTCATAGAACCCTTGGATATCTTCCACATGTTCTGTCCAAAAGTGGTGACGTAGCCAGCATCATCAAGTAAACCTGTGCTGATCAAGCTCTTTGTAATTGCGGGAACATGTCTCACATTCTTCAGTGTGAAAGAAGAGCCATTTTGAAACTTCAATTGAACATCTCCAACACCTAAGATCTCACATGTCTGCCCATTGCCTAGCCGAACATGATCTTTAGTGGTCACATAAGAGGTAAACCACTCCTTGTTTGGAGACACATGAAGTGATTTTCCTGAGTCTATAATCAATTCACTCATTGCATTTCCATCAGATGCTGTAAGAAGAGCTGAGTCCATTGTATTCTTCAAGAAGTAGATGTCTCCTGACACTAGACTGTCATCCTCTGCAACAGTGTTTGTCACATTTATTTCTTGAATATTCACTGAGGACTTGTTCTTCTCACCATGGTCTTCAGCTTTCTCTTTGCCTTTTTCTACTTTCCATTCTCTGCAGTCTCTTTTCATGTGACCCTTCTTGCCACAATGGTAGCATTCTATGTCACTCTTGCCTTTAGCACTGCGGGACTTGCTACGAGACTGATTCTTCTTTCCACCTTTGTACTTTTCTTTGGTCCTTCCCCTGACAACTAAGGCTGTTCCTTTGCCTTTGTCCATTGTCTTTCTATTGGTTTCTTCAGTAAGCAGACTTCCTTCTACACCTGCTATGTTCAAACCATCTAGAGGTGCAGAATTACTCAAAGTTGTGCGAAAAGTGTCCCAACTTTCCGGCAATGTGATCAACAGGAACATAGCTCTAACAGGTTCATCAAACTTGACACCTTGAGCTGACAATTGACTGTAGATTGTGTTGAATTCATTCAGATGATTGGACATAGGTGTCCCTTCTTTCATCTTTAAGTCAACAAGCTTCTTAAGCCAGTATACATGTGAAGCTGCACTCTGCTTCTCATAAAGATCACTCAGCTTTAACCATGCTTGATAAGCCGACATCTCGTCTACTACATTGAAGTAAACGCTTTCTGCCAAAGTCAGCATAATGGTAGAAAGTGCCAATTCATCCATTTTGCTCCATTCATCTTCGTCCATATCTTCTGGTTTTATCCCCTTGAGCTTTATAGGTTTTATCTGCTTCTTTTGTACCAACACGTGCCAAATCTGCTTCTTCCACAATGGGAAATTGGTTCCATCCAGCTTCTTGATATTGTAAAGAGCAGTGTCCTGTGATCCAGCCATAGCTACGCTTCACAGTAGTTTACTTTCCTAGGAAAAATTCGGCAGAGTTTCCCCTGTAAACTGAACTCTAAACCAATATCAACCTATCAAATGAACCAAGAAAGCTTCAGATTCTGCATAAATTTCGGCAGAGTCTCCTTTGTAAAATGGCTCTGGTGTACTCAAAAACAGACCAAAAAACAGCTCAAAAAACCATTGTCTCTCTAACACTGTAAGCTTTGGGTAAACCTGTCCTGCACCTGTACTGTCTCTCATTGTCCTGTAAGCATAGACTGCGACAATGCCTCAATGGCAATAAAGCAAAGATGCAATCCCAACTGTCTAACTCACAGTCAATACATCCTAGCTGCCTATCTAAGGGTGCTCGAGGGATCGCTCCAAGACCTGTATCACCGAAAGGAACTCAACATTCGAGAATCCCCCAGCTCAATAAAACCTCACTCGACCCTTAACAAAGGCTGCAGTAAATCTGACAATACATAGACTTCCCACAAAGTCATACATCCACAAATTTCCCACTATATGCGATAACCGCTGCGGCGGTTGTTTGCTGCATGACTCACATCCAGCAAACCCTCAAAAGACATACATCATCTCTGTCAATACATCCCATGTGGAAGTACCTGCAATGTCAGGATGAAATCTGGAATATCAAGCAGCAAACACAAGCTACCTGATGAACTAGTGAATGTCGCCTACAGTCTGTGTGTAGATGCGCCCGTGTCGTATGTGACACACCTCCAAGAACTGTGAGCCGTCCTTCGATGTGTAGACAGCCACAAATCAACACTCTGGGAGTGCTGATATCCTCAGCACCTGCAGTCGTAGGCCGAAACCCCAAATTTGCAGAGTCGGATCTGCACCCGTTGAGACCACGTAGTCGAAAATGGCCTGCGCAGAACTTTGTCGAAGCCGAACGGTGGCCGAGATGACCTCATAATGAAATTCTGAGAACACCAAGCTCTTCGGGCTTTCCCACAAGATTTGGGGCCGTGTCTCCGCCTGTCGAATCTCACTCCAATCTGAGCAGGTGACTCTGGCTACCTGCAAATGCTGCCCCGAGCCTCGATCTGAGCTCTGATACCAGTTGAAGGAGTACGAGCGGAAGTGTGACGCGAGAGAGATCGCGAGAAGAAGAGCATGACGATATGGTGAACTCGCTCTACTGTAATGTGTAGATCATAGTGATTTCTTATTAGGTTTTTACAAAAGAATATGTGTACATACCTGGCGGCCCGCCCACTTACCTGGGTGACCACATTGGGCTTTATACCCCAACAGTTTTTAGCTAATCTTCCAAGGCTATGCATATTTCAAAATACCCAAAATAACCATCACACATAGTGTAGCATTCATAACCCGCCACTTCATTCAAAATTTCATCCAAGAAAGGGAGAGGAAAGTTATCTCTCTTTGTAGCTGCATTTAGTGGTTTATAGTCAACACAGACCCTCCATTTACCTTTTTTTTTAAGGCATCACTACTACGGGTGTCACCCATTCTGAGTTTTCCACAGGATAGATGAACCCTGCTTCTAGTAGCTTGCTTATCTTGGCCAGGAGTGCCTTTCTTGTATGACCCCGAGCCGTCGTAGCTTTTGCACAACTGATTTTACCCCTTCCTTCAACTTAATATGGTGTTCCACCACTGTAATACGTGTGATTCTTTCATAGTTGTCAATGAAAAGGTCAGGAAATTGCATCAACATTTGCAAAAAATTATCTTTCTCCTCAATTGGTAATTCTGTAGACAACATACCCATCAACCTACTTTCTCCTAGGCCAGGTGATTTACTTTCTTCTTCGTTGTGTTTCCCTTCTGGTGACGGATCGCCAGTTGTGCTTGCCCTTTGTGGATCCTTCATGATGATACCCATCACATCGATGGAACTGTCGCTTTTGTTGGTGGATATAGTCTCCTCCTCAGAAGTGGAGGACTCACTAGTGGTTTCATCTGCTGATGTCTCTAGGTCCATTTGATTCTGCTTGCCAGTATTCGTGTCGTAATAGATTACCTCCCCTTTCTTACCAGTCATGCGTAGAAGGTCAGTGCCCCAGTCCTACTTTGCCTTCATGGCCATCAACCATGGCCTTCCCAAAATTAATGGGTAGCCCTCCCCCTTTGTAGGCATTACAAAAACATCCACTTCTACCTCAGAGCTGAAAGCTTTTATCTTCACATCACTTACCACACCTACACACTTTACTTTTGCGTTGTTTGCCATCTTTGCCTTGCATGGAGAAGGCCTGTCAACCTCGAGCCCTAGCCGAAGCATCATAGCTTCACTCATCACACAAATTTATGCACCTCCATCAATGTAGGTGTTTCCAAGTCTCTTACCTTTTATGTTGACGCCGACAATTGGAAGGATGTCATCCATGTTACAACCTAAATTGCTCTGGCTACCTTTGCTTTGGAGCACCTTGTACTTACCATTTTGGACCATTGCCACCTTACCTTTGGTGCGAGATGTAGCAGTTGTGACCATGTAATCTTTGGTCCTTGCTCTGCCACATCCAATGTTAGATCATAGGGCCTAGAACTTTCCCCTAACTAGAAGTCGGTGATGCCTAATTTCCGTCGTGGCCTTGATGGCCTCTTGCTAGTCTCTCCTCTCATGCTTCTCTCATCATCAGATTGTGTATCTTTCTCCCTCCTAGCTCTTTTTACAGTCATGGCTTCAAATGGTTCTACAAAGGTTACCTTCTCCTTACCCTTTTTCCTCTCCTTTACTCTGGGTGGATCCACTACTACGGCCTTTCCTTTCTCTTCTAGCCTTATGATGTTTACAAGGCGATCAGGTGGTGGTGCCGTTGGAAGAGGTGGAATGGGTGCTTGTGGTGGTGCCTAGGGTGGACATAGAATTTGTGTTGGTGGGACTGGTGCTCAGGGTGGGGGTGTTCTTTCTCTAGGGGGTGATGGTTGGTTCCTCCTACCTCCTCTATTATAGTTTTGTCGCGGTTTGGGACAGTAGTACATACCATGACCATTTTCTCTGCAGTTGTAGCAGTGATACTCCCTGTTTTGTCGTCGTGTTCTTCCTGGGTCTTGATCTCTTTCTTGATTCCTTCCTTGCTATATCAAGTGGACAGACAAATTCTACAGTTGGTCAGTAATGTGTGCCAGCATATCATGTTGGTCATTTCTTACCCTAGGAGCTGCTGGTGGTGGAGGAATGGTGGTTCTCGTGGTTGTTGGTCAATGTGATGTTTGTGCTTCTATTGACTCGGTTTCTTTGGCTTTCATTCGCAGCTTCTTGTCCTTAAGGAGAGCAATCTCGACTACTAACTCGTACGTAGCAGGAAATCTGCCCTTCACCTTCTCCTTGAGAAGCGGCCATAAGCCATGCATGAATCGGTCCTTTTTGAGGAAATCGAGTGCCGCTTCCCCTCTTGCTAGTGACTCAACCCACCGTTCCCACAAATCCACAAACTTGGATTCATAGATGGCATATTCTAAAAGACCCTATTGCTTCAAGTCCCTCAACTTGTCCCACAGCTTCTCTGACATGGTACCTCCCCCAAAATGCCTCTTAAAAGTAGTTTTTAACGGTTCCCAATCATCCTTAGTTGCTTGTGGAAGTGCATTGTACCATGACCTAGCTTCTAGCTTCATGAGATGCTTAAATATTCTAACCCGAGATTCATCTGTATCTTTGTTTCTTACTACACATGCTACTTCAAAGTCATCTAGAAAATTTGTTAACAAATCCTCCCCCTTCTTTCCTTTAAATGTTGGAAATGCTACACTTTCCATGATTATAGAGAGATAGAGCTAGAAAGTCACACTGCTTAGCTTGCAATCAAAAGTTTTTTTTTCCTTTACAAGGAGGCGTGTATACCCTCTTTACACTAGAACATAGATTAAAATCTCAAACGGTACATTTCCTTGTACCAAAGGTAAGACAAATGGCTGATCTGATGCCAGAACCTCAAAGAAGTGCTCCCCACCCAACATGGTGTCGATGACGTGCTGGTAGTGAGCCTTCAAGTCCAACATTACCTTGATAGAGCGTACTCGTATCAGAATGTGTGATCTGCCTTGAGGTAAGCTGTACTGATTCATGTGAAGCTTAGAGGTACTTAGTCACTATCCAAGCTTGTGGGAGAGGATGGTGTTCTTTCCTGAAACAAGCTCAGTAGATCCCTAGTCTCTCTAGTGAGAGCGTGAGCATGTGCTTCCGTTATTTGTGTTGCAGCATTAGGTGCGACTTGGAAACTGACTATGATAATTACCTCGGTGACTTGAGTTACCCGATTCTCGAAATAGAATAGTGTTGATTCTCTATTGTGCAGAGCTCCCTCCATCTTGTTGTTGCAGGTTGGTTGTAGGTTGCAGACATGGTTTCGAATTTTTCCTTCTTCTTTTTGGCACCCGGCCTATGTATATCCACTGAGTTTGGCGTGTTAGTTGACTCACCCACTGCAAATTGATTACCGTTACGCCTGGCACTCGAGATTCGATGGAGATGCAGGGTTCGTCTAGTTGTGCTTGGAGCTCTTCTTCTTCTATCATCCAGGTAGCGAACCCTGCTAACCAGTCATCCATCCACAAAAGTTTAGGGGTTTCAGTCTTGTAAAGTAGAGGGTTTCATGAAAGGATCCTCTGTGGGGGTACCAAGAAAATGAAGGCAGGAAATAACATGCCATATGGGGTGGCCTCTACACCACACATAGCCTGAAAATCCCCAAGCATCATCTCAAGATAGGAGTAATCCTATAGGTAGAGAGGGGAACCACCTAGCATAAGTACAGTTTGGACGCACACGTACATGACCTACGGTAGCAAAAGTGAAAATGCCCTATGGGTAACCAACATGAAATGGTGATACAGCAAACATCCACATGTAGAAAATGCCTAGTCAACAAACAGGAGTGTGTGTACGAGGGAGGTATGTGACAAGGTCGGAATGGAGCATATTGACTGCTTGGAGAGGCCATACGTGATAGAGCACAAGCAGAGTGATATACAAGAGACAAAACATCCCACAAATGTGAGAAAACACAACTAAGGAGAACAAAGAATGGACCCCAAATATCAAGACAACATTGCACCCTTTTATTGTCCATGATGATACTTACAAATGGTGGTCTTGACGGTTACAAACCTGGCTCTTGGCACTAGGGATGCATGATGGAATGCGGGTGCATGACGAAATTGGAGTTAGTGGGAAGGTTAGTTGAGGAAAAACATCAAGACGATGCAACCATTGATTACGTCAATCACCAACATCGAGAGCGGCCCAAGGTAGCATGGTGTGGATGCATTCAATCCTAGCGTGCTCATGTTGCCTTGTGGAGGAGTAATGACTGCCTTTTGTGCATGGAGTGGTCGTGACTAGTAACTCAACCATGGTGTGGTGGATATTGGGGAAAATGGTGATGTTTCCAATGCTAAAATGCCCAAGCTTGCCACTCAACATGATGCCATGAGCTTTCTACCTTGGGGTTTGCATTATGTGTTTAGTGGTGCTTAAAATGTAGAGTGCATGGAGCTAGTGTGTCCTCCTTAACTTGTGTCCCTTTGTGCTTAGCGGAGGCCTCTTTATATAGGCTTGGGAGGTGGTCATAACCCAATGGTCTTTGCAAATATCCACTGGTAGCTATAGAAGGTCTAAATGCCTCTCTAGTAAGAGAGAGAGAGAGAGAGAGAGAGAGAGAGAGAGAAGGTAGAGATAGAGAGAGAGGAAAGAGGGGGGTGGGAGAGAGTTCTTTTACAATCCACTAGCCACTGGCTAGGTTATTAGGGAAAAGTGGAGTTCGGAGAATTTACAAGGGTTTTGTTGATGGTTCGGGTGGTCGGTGTGAGGTTTAAAGCTGCCAGAATTGGCATTCGACGTGGGAAGCCGAGATGCTACGTGTCGCATCCTCTCGGTGCTGGCCGAAGCATGCCTTTGACGCCTCTTCTTGTTTTGGTGTTGACGGCGCGTGAGCTAGCCGTCTTCTTTTGCCAATGGTGTCGATGTTGTATTTTCCTTAGCTTTTTTTTATTGCGGGTGCGTATATGCGTGCGTGCAATGCGTGTGTGCATGTATGTGTATGTGTAAGTGCGTTTAATCATGTGTATATATGTGACTGTGCGATTGTGTTTGTGTTGTGTGTGTGTGCATATGTGCATGTATATAGGGTGTGTAGGGTGTGGTGTGTGGGAACGAGAGAGGGGGGGGTAATTTTATAAATTATGTATATATATATATATATATATATATATATATATTACGTGTTTTTGTGCAGGGAGTCAGAGAGGGAGAACAAGATTGAGGGGGGGGGAAGAGAAAACGCGACTGCAGGGGAAGAGGGGGGTGAGTGTGTGTCTGTGTGTGTGTGTGTGTGTAGATGGGTGATGGGGGTGTATGTATATTATGAGAGATTTCGTGATGGCGCCTGCACAGGCTGACTGGAGAGAGAAAGAGAGAGTTATGTGCTGCTCCTGGCCAACACAGAGAGCGAGGGAGGGAGGGAGAGAGTGGTGTGTGTGTGTGTGTGTGTGTGTGTGTGTGTGTGTGTGTGGATACGAGAGAGAGAGAGAGAGAGAGAGAGAGAGGGAGGGAGAGAGAGGTATTGTATCTGGCTGCCTTCGGGCTTGTTGACAAAGGGCGCGAGAGAGAGATAGAGTGCGAGCTGAGATGGCAAGGGAGGGAGAAGGTGTTTGACTGTGCCTTCGGGCTGGTCAAGAGAACGCAGGAGAGGGAGAGAGAGAGAGAGAGGGGGGGGGGGGGGGGGAGGGGGCCTTCAGGCTGCTTTTGGCCGACAACGAGCGAGGAAGGGGGGGTTATTGAGGGTCAACGGGATGGGGTAATGAGAGAGAGAGAGAGAGAGAGAGAGAGAGAGAGAGAGAGAGAGAGAGAGTATTATTTAGCTAACCTGTCGCCTGTTCACACCACGAGAGAGACAGAGAGAGGAAAATAAGAGAACATTATTGTTCTTAGGAGTGCGGTGGCCCACCAGTGGGAGGGGGGGTTTCCCCTATTTCAAAGTGTGTGTGTGTGTGTGGGGGGGGGGGGTTTGCCAAACACACATGGGTGCTGCTATAGGGTAAAGTATGGTGGGGAGGTGGACTTCGGTATAGCACAGGGAAAATCTTTTCAATGCCATCTTCAAATTCTTATACATTCAACATATAAGACTTCTTTTATAAAGTTTAAAAACAAGCTACCCGATCATGGACGCTACATTGAGGATGTGTTGCATGCTAGATTTCCAAATGCCACCAATCAGAATTTTTCAGAACAACGGTTGGAGGACTACATAAAAATGTTTTTGAAAAACAAGCAGGTCAATGTACGACATGTAGCGGCCAACCAAGCTAGAGATCTAGACAGGAGCCATTGTGATGTAGCATAGATGGAGCCTCACTCGCAAAGTCCCGCAAAAAAGTCTTTGAAAAATCAATTCAATACCCACATCTTGCATAGCATATTCTTACCCCGTGTATCTCGTCCATTGACATAATAGGGCCACATTGCATGGCCTTACATAGACATGGTGTTGTAGCCCATGCACATTGCACAAACCTCTCTCTGAAACTACTCATAATGGGAAGGGGAGAGTAGCAACCTATTGCAAGATCATGAGCTAGAAGATGAGAATAATTTATGTATATAGTGTCTTTGTTTTGCTTAATTTTTTCTTTTTAGTTTCTTTCTTACTAGTTTTACCTCTTGCCGGGCATAATGATGAGCCATATTGACATTTTCGACAACAATGATTCCGGATGGGGAATAATCTTGGCTAATTTTTGGCCAAATAATAATAAGTTTTAATAATTTTCTTGACATTTTAGATAATAAGAATAAAAAATTAATTAAAATACAGAGGAGAGCCAAACTTGAGTTCTAAAAGCAAACACCATATCAACAAGGCAAGAGCTTCAAGCATGACATGTTTGGAAAGATTTGGTGCAAATCAAATTTTTTGCCAACTTATGACAGGTCAAATACCCAAAATCAAGGGCAAGCAATGATCAAATATTGTCCAAATGACAAGCCCTTTGAGCCGCAATTGATAGGCCATGAGAAATCAAGGAAAGGAAGGTAAGTGTATTTAAGGCTTCAAGAAAGCGAGGAAATTCTAGGAAAAATAGGACAAATGAGACCTCATTTGCAAATGCTTGAGGTGTGTGTGTGTGTGTGTGTGTGTGTGTGTGTGAGAGAGAGAGAGAGAGAGAGAGTCATGCAATCTAATATCTAACCAACCCAAATCATTCTCATATTTAACTAACCATTTAATTTGGGAGAATAAACATGAACAAAGGTTAAAATATAGACATGTGCTTATGGATCTATCTCAACATGGGGCCAAGGTTAAAGGGTCCAAATGAAAGATGGTCTTTCAAAGAGAGAGGAGAGCAAGGACCTTAGGGTTATCTTTATATGTATGGTATCTTACATGCTAACCTACCCCCTACATACAAAATATGGATGTTTCTGCAATGAACCATCCCCTCATACGAATTTTGTATGGAATGTAATGTAGAAAGCACAATCTTTGAATTGCCCACATGTAATTTGCTTATTTTGTTGCTATGTCTTGATACCCATGAAACCTATCATATAAGTTCCACCTCCCATGTACTCGTACACTAAGAACTTCAGTTTGCCCACCTTGCAATAGCCTAACAAGGGCATCAAGTTTCTATTATAAATCTTGCCCAAAATCTCCATCTTTGTTGTCAATTCTCTTTGATAGCTTAATTGCAACAGCTTCTTGATGGGAACTATAGACCCATCTTTTAAATCAACTTTGTACACCTTGCCAAGGCCCCTATTCCAACGACGCTCTCCTCGCTAAAACATTTCACTTCTATAAGAAGTGGAAAAGTAAGATTTCTAAGAGACTTGCTATAAGAGTCTCCCTCTCCCCTCTTATATTCCAGTTGCTATGTCCATGGCAGGATGCTAGATGAAGATTGTTGAGCACATATCAAAATCTACATGTCCCTCCTTAGCCATCAACATGAAGACTGATGAGCACATCATCAATATCTAGTTGACCCTTCTTAGCCATCTACATGATACCTCACACTTTCCACATGCACGAGTGCAAGGGCCCACCTAGACTCGAGATCTCAACATCCACTTTTCTGATGTTCTCTATAAAATACCTCTATGGCTCGTCTACACTCAAAAAGCAAGAATCCCTACATTAAGTAGTTTGCTTAAACAAAACTAATAGCATACGATCAAACTTTGAATCTGCCATCATGGTGCTCAAAACAGCAGAGCACATAAACACCACAAAGAATGCAGTAGGTTGCAAAATTAAATGTCTTTGCTCTGAGAAAATATGCTATGTTAAATCCACATGCCTTAAAGAGTAACCTTTTCCATGGGAATTCTATGCCATACTCTTCAAACAAAAACAGTCTAGAAATGTCAAAAAATAGCTCATTCATTTGAAATTTCCTCTTTGAAAAAACATCCTTGTATATAGTTAGGAAAATGATTATATCCTAAAAACTGGCCCATAGTGTTGAGAAAGCATACAACGATATACATTTCTACTAGCACACTGAACACTTGCCCATATAGTTAAGAGCATACACAGCAACAGGTTTATATTAGCATCCATGCATACATGATTTTCCAGGAGCTCATCAACACGAACATATGCAGCACACCCTTAATCCATGAAACCTCTTTTTGATGTTTAAATCTTTTTAGGCAATCTCAAAAATTTAAAGATAGCATTTTCTTTGGTTTGGATTGATAATCTCTTTTGCCAATCATATCAAAGGTTTTCTACCCTATATTAAGCCAAACTCAGTTGAATAACAATAGTTCAGAGAGAATTAGCAATAATCATTGATGTGTATAGCAAGTCCGACTGTGAAAACACATTGTTTATAGCGTTCTCCATATACCATCCCCAAGCAGATTTTCTACCTATGTCAAGCCAAACTTGATTGAAGAACAATATATCAAAGAGAATTAACAACTTCATCTGCTCGTATGTAAGTGCAGCAGCAGATTTTTGTGTTGTAGATGTTGGATTGCCCTTCTTCTTGTAGTGCTTAACTGCAAGCTTGAACAAAAATTTATCATCATATACAAAATGAAACTAAGAAAGTGGCCATTGCATGTGAAAATTTCTTTGAGGTACTGATCTTTTCCTATCTCTAGAGATGCAAAAGCTTTGTGGGAGAAGCATCCTATGCCTCTCTCTCTCTCTCTCTCTCTCTCTCTCTCTCTCTCTCAAAATCTCAAATGTTCAATACTTTATCAAGCATTGGGAGCATATAGAAAAAAGGAACCTCTAGGCTCTGCCAATTAAAAGCCATACATCCATCAAGTTGACATAAACAAGGCGATGTGGTTATG
Organism: Adiantum capillus-veneris; assembly: GCF_014529385.1. Lineage (NCBI taxonomy): Eukaryota > Viridiplantae > Streptophyta > Polypodiopsida > Polypodiales > Pteridaceae > Adiantum > Adiantum capillus-veneris. The sequence goes on along the minus strand of NC_140935.1, from coordinate 140,163,947 downwards.
TTGGACGAGTGCAGGCGGCCGGCTTTGTTTACCTAAAACTTAGAAGATTCCATGGACCATCAATGTCCATACTTTTTCTTCCTCTGGAAATCCTCGCCGTCGCTCTCACTGCTTAAGTTGTTTCTGCCTTCATCATCGCCATGCATCCGGCCCCTTCATGCAGCTGCTTCTACCCTTTGATCTTGTCCTTCACCTTCTCTAGAGGACCTTCATAATGAGCAACAGCGGCAACAATGACCTGGACCCCTACAGAGTGAGATACAAAGAACGGGCTCAAGAAAATTCAAATGAAAATGCTCAAGGCTTGACACAGTATGCTCAATGACTAGCACATGCAGCAACTCGGAGTGCGTAACGCAACAGAGACGAGCCGTATTGGCAAAATCTTAACTCTATTGATGAAGATATCTGCAAGTATTAAGAGAAACACAAAAATCAAACCTGTGTTGCCAGGAACCACACTCTCTTTGTTCTGTCCAAAACCCACCCCCCCCCCCCCCCCCCCCCCCAATTGCAGATCTGCAGGCTACTTCATGCCGCCCACCACAGGTTTGTGCGCTGTTCGAGCAACTTCTTCCGCTCAAAGTGAGGGCAAGGGGGATATGTAGACTTTTCTGGGTAGAAACCTTGAATGCATGCTTTTGTGGAAGCAGAGCGACAAAACGCTCAGTTGGAAGCAGATGAAGAGCACCATCGGCAGTAGCTTAAACGCAAGGCATCACCACCAAACGCATACTACAGTAAAGGGTTTTTCATGGACAGTAGAGGAATCTCAATGCTCTAGTGCTTTTGGTTTGCCACTTGAGAGCATGGACTGCCGAGCAAACAGGCTAGCGAAGGAAGAGACAAGGAAAACAGGAGCTGTAAAGAAAGAGTAGGACAAGGCCTGAGAGGAGAAGAGAAAGCGATGAAGCATGTAAGAAATTACGGCCCTAGATATTTTACAATAGGTCTCTGGTCATGCACACCCTCTTGAAATCCTATTCACCTACCAACATTGGATCCGTTCAATTAGGCAACATTTTCCAACAACTGGTACTTATGACTCTCCTTGAGTGCTCATAGCACGCACCAATCAAAAATTTTGTCCCAAAACAAGAAGAAAAAAAAGTGATAAAATCATGTGGCCTACAAAATAATCTCTAATAATAACAAGTGATAAGAACGATTCAATTTTTTAAGCAACTCTAATAAGGCCCGTGTCACACTGGGGGCCGCCCCACCTTCTTTACAAACATGGCCGTCCCTTTCATGTCACACTTGGGTCTAGTTAAGAAAGTGTCCGTAAGTTTCAACAAACGAGCTTTGGTCACATGTTAGAGCCACTGGCTCTCACGCTGACACGCAGAGCTCACATTGTGTTGTGGGCTTTCGCGCGTCGCCTTTTGTCAGATGGCCCCACCTTCAAAAACTTGGGCGGGCATGCAAGGATGCCCCTCTGACAGAGTATCGCGGCCATGTTTTACTTTTCACCACAGCCAATATACGGACGCCATCTCAGCATGGGACGCTTTTGTCTGCCCCAGTGTGACACATGCGCGTGTGTTCATGAACCACTACATGTGTTCATGGTACCAAATGGTTAACGACCTTTATCTTCACATACATCTGGGCAAAGAGTGCATGACAATGCATAGATTCTGAGTTGTCTTTTGAAAATTGACACATGTATTCATGTGAGAGATACAGAAGCACAGTCTCAAGAGAGAAAGAAGAAACCACAAAAGAGAGAAGGGTGAGAGGGGACTTTTAAAAAGGGAAAAGAAAGGCAATTGACACCCATTTAAGTGTGGATCAGAGGCAAGATCACTGGTACAGGGGTGGCTATATAGAAACAGTAGCATCAGCACCAACAAACTGGTAGAATTAGCAGGCATGAGGCATGAGGCATGCTCGCAGAGTAGAAGATCGAGAGAAGATCTATCATTTTGTAGCCCATATCACACCAAGGCAATGGATGCAGTTGACCTAGCGGAGCTTGCACGGCACCTGGAAAAGATGTGATCAACTTTTTGAGCCTTTGTCACAAAAAGCGCGAACGAGTGTGTGTATCAAATAGGAGTTGATTACAATGATGGTTTTAAAGCTCATATTGTGGGTGTAGGAGAAGCTCTTGATCATTCCATTGGTGTTGCTATTGAGTTTGCATACGAAGAACAAGAAGTGAAGAGTGACTTGGATGATGTGTAAGAAGACAACACAAATAAAATGAGGGTGCAAATGTGGAGACAAAGGCTATGCAGATGGTGGTATTGATGATGATAATGTTGAAGAGGCTAATAAGGGTCTGAATGTCCAAGAATTGATGCATAGTGGCTACATAGAAGAAGATTAGTCAAGTTTATGGTAGCATTGACCCCAACAAATCTAGAAGCTTGTTGAACAAGTCTTAAAGATGTTAGCTAAGGGAGAGGATAGGGAGGTACCATATTTTCTCATTGTTGGTATAGCTATCTTAGTTTGCTAGTGGAGTAAATTTACTCTTTGAAATAGCAAGAAAAACACCCTCATGTGAAAGATTCTTTAATTGGCTTGTTAGGGCATGTGTCTTGGCATAAGCACTTAATATCCCCCCCCCCCTCGAGGTAGGTCCCCCCCTCCCTTATGCATACAGTACGAGCATGAAATAATGGGGGGCTACCCCTATTGTATATGCTTATGTCTCACCTCTAAAAACCCCCCCTCTTGTACACTCACCTGATACCATACGGAAAGCCATAGTGAACCCCCTGGGAAGCCTGTTGGTTAGCCTCTCAAGGGGTCCAACATTTAATTTAGCTAATTTAATTTATTTGTATGCATTTATCAAGTCCTCTCTATCAAAGGGGAAAGGGGAACACTTGTCCAAGGCTAGCATGGTTGCTTGATTTAACTAAATCATGTGATTGGCTAAGCTTGTAGGGGTCCAATCAAATTCTCTCATGAGCTACAAGGGGGGTCGACCAAGGAAGCTAGGGGTTAACTAGGGGGGTATACTATCCCACACACACACACACACACACACACACAAACAAACACTCTCTCAATGTGTGAGGTGCAAAGTGCAAGAGCTCCATCTCCTTCAACAAGATTGTTGAGAAGTTGAGAGCCTACACCAACACTCTTGGCTATGGAATGCAAATCCAACCAAGAGCCATGCTTCAATGTTTAAGCTTGTCATCTTCTTCATCTTCATTACTATGCTATTATGCTATGCTAAGAAAGAAGAGTGATGATAAGTGAGGAACTACTTCCTTCGCATATGAATATTTCTTGTTCCTCTTCCCTACCCTCATTCCTTGCTAGCTCTCTCCACCTCTGAAGGTGTTTGAGGCCTTGGGACCAAGGTCAAGTATGGTTAATGCTTTTACAAATTTTATGTTATGTTCTTGATGCATGAAACTTTCCATCCTCATTGCATCACCTAGGTCACAAGAAACAAAAATATTGTATTGTGCCAAGTCTCTCTTGATGGGAGAATCTATGATACAAAAGCCTATTGGAGGGGGGACCGGCTCCACATATATCCGGTCCTGAATTGTTGTCAAGTTCTCTAATTATCTCTCTTGCAAAACTATTATTCATGCCAAGTTAATTAAGTATAATGGTTGTGTTGCTACCGCTAATTAAGTTCACCCTCTATGTTCTCAAAGTAGTCTCATAAACATTCTCAAATTCTCTTAATTCCGCTATTCTCAAAGCTCATAGGCCATTTCTACTACATTAGTATTAGAGCTGTTGGTTTCTCTTTTCTTGCTTAAGAAGAGAGGTCCTTAAGTTGTCCATGAAAGGTTGGACTTGTTCATTGCAATATGGTAAGTGGGATAGAGATCTATTATCTTGGTCGAGAAGGACTTAGTTCGAGGTACACCATTGGCTCAACAGGAACCATAATCAACTTTGCAATGTTAGACCCTCTCAACTAGTCTTTGCAATCAATAGATTGAAAACCATGGGTGTGGCTGCTTCAGAACTAATTTTCAAAGGTAAAGAAGAGTAGCAACTTAGGTTTTTGAGGGTACTAAAGCACAAAGTAATCTATACATAAGTTTAATTAGCATGGCTTACAATAACAAAGAGATTAGAATGAACATTGATAACTTTGATTTTGCACATGAAGGTGCTAATGATGATGCCCCCATGTTTGTTAATTACCTTGTTACTAGGTTGCAGCAAGCTACGGGCAACCCTGCTTTGCAAGCCAAAATTACTCAACAACTTCGTGCTTATGGGATTTCCCTTCCTCTCCAAGAGGAGAGAGAGCTTAGGAGGCCTCTTGATGAGACTCCCAAAAGAAGACTCTCTCCCATTAGAGAGGAGGAATCCAAAGAACAAGAAATAATCAAATCCTTAAGTTCCTCTGAAGATGTGGCTCCACAAAGATGACGATCTAGATGGTCGCCAACTCCTCCCAAGAGGGAATGGTCAACCCATAGTCCTTCTCCTCATCACTTAGAAAGGTAAAAGAGGAAACAAAGAAAGAAAAAGGCAAGAAAGAGGTAACCCTCTTCCCCTTCATCTTCACCTTCCTCCTTTTTCGATGAAAGCAACAGCTATTCTCCTAGAGAATACAAGAGGAGAGGACATCGCAAATCTTACCCTACATGGTGAAGGTTCAAAAAACTCAAGAAGTTCAAAGATGGAGGAAAGCATATGTCTTTTCTCACCTATGATGGAACCTTTGGTGCTACCAAAAAAGTATTGTCCTTCATCCAACAGTTTGATGTGGCCTTTGGAGACGAGGGCTTCACGGAGTACTCCAAGCTATGCCATGTAGCTATGCACTTCTAAAAATCTGCCCTTCAATGGTGGGCTAGCCTTCATGGAAACGTCAAAGCCCCAAAGACATGGAAAACTCTACAAGTTTCTATCATGAAGAAATTCCTTGCAAGCGATGCAAAGGACAAGATGCTTACCAAATGGCGGAGTTTGAAGCTGCTTTCTAATAAGTCTATCATCTCAAGGCTATTGTCTTTCAAAAGATAGACTTTGCCAAGAAAAGTAATTTTTTTTTTTGCAGGATTACGTGAAGAAATGGCCAAGTACGTCAACTCTCAACGGCCTGGTTCTATCACCAAAGTAATCCATCACACTATGGTTGCTTTTCACATCAATTTCCAACAAGGGTCTAGAAGGAATGCCAAGCCCATGTAAAGCAAAGGAAAAAGTGATGTAAGGACTACAAATGTTTTAAGTGTGGGGAGCAAGGACATGGCTACCGTTCTTGTCCCAAAAGAAATGACCACAATGATACTCCTAGACCTTCCATGGTTGAAGCTCCAAAAGAGGATGCTCATTGCAAAGGATTGCCTCTCTCCTATGCTTCGGAAAAGGTAAGAGAGCATGATGTTGTCATCTTGTTTGACTTTGCTCTACTCACAACTTCATATCAACAGACTTGGCCACTAAGTTGGACATTTAAGCTTTTGAGATGGGAGATACTGTAAATTTAGATGGATCTTTCAAGGGATAGCAAGCCCCTATTACTCACTTGGTTGGGAAGTTGAGGCTTCATGTCCAAAGCTACGTCGACAAAGAGAACATTTTCATCTCTCCTCTCCAACATGAGGATGTTATCCTAGGGGCACCATGGTTAGCATGGCTGTTGACATGAAGTTCCTTGAAAGGATAATCTACTTCACCTAGGAAAAAGAGCATGTATACAGATGCTAGTGAGTCCGGGCATACTATACCACTTGTAAATTCACATGCTTTTGATAAGTCAATGAAAAGCTCAGTTTTTGCGTACATGATTTTTTTCAAAGAGTCTCTATTTGATGCTAATGTTTTAACAAAGCAAAGTGTTAGAAATAAAAAAGAATTAGACTCGTATAATTTTCTAAATGGATTCCAAGATGTGTTTATCGATGATATTCCTCTGGACTTACCTCCAAAACGAGGGGATGATGACCATTGAATTGAGCTCCTACTAGGAAGCTCATTGCTTAACAAGACTCCTTATTGCCTTTCCCAAGATCAACAAGAGGAGATCATGAGGCAAGTACAAGAATTGATAGACAAAGGGATGGTGAGGCCTAGCTCCTCTCCCTTTTGTTCTTCAATCCTTTTCGTGCAAAAGAAAGATGGTACATATTGCATGTGTGTAGACTATCAAGCACTAGGCCATATCACTATCAAAAACAAATTTTATGTACCGCAGGTAGAAGATTTGTTTTATAAGCTACAAGGTTTGACCTACTTCAGTAGGATTGAACTTAAAAGTAGCTATCATCAAAAAAGGATAGTGAATGAAGATATCATAAAGACCGCGTTTTGAGTATAGCCATGAACTACAAGAATCTTTCCAAAAGATTAAGGAGGCTATAATTCACTCTTAACAAAGGCAAAAGGCTATTGTTGATCAGCACAGAAGGGCCTTAACATTCAAAGAAAATGATTGGATCTCACTTGAGTTTTTCAAGGCTCAATGGAGGCAAACGACGCGCAAAAATCCTACGGGCCATCAAAAGTATTATGCTAAACTAACAAAAAGTTACTATGGTCCTTTTCAACATTTGAAGCCAATCAATGACATGGCTTATCAACTCAAGTTTTCCAACCATTGGCTCATACACAATGGTTTTCATGTGAGCCTACTTAGGCCGTACAAAGGAGAACCACCAAGAGAACCAATTATTGGAGACCCTCGAGAAAATCGAAGACCAAGAAGACGTGCTACAATCCGAATCTATCCTTAGGCATGAAGACAAGGTACTACAACATGGTAATATTATCAAATAGTATCTTATTAAGTTCAAAAATTATCTTTTTGAAGATGCTAGATGGATGCAAAGAATACAAATTAAGGATAGTATGAATCTTGTCAATGCTTACAATGCTACATTAGAGTCAGCAAAGGAACATGTTTCTTTTAAATGATCAAATTTTTTTTGTCTTATAAGACTAATTCTTTTAATTGTGCAAAAATTTAAGTAGTATGCATGCTTAGAATCATGTTTGTGAGATGACGACGTCTGTCAAACACCAAGTAGAGTTTGTCACTCTACTTTGGGAGAATAAAATGGACTCAAGATCAGACATGCTTGTAGCAGCTAAGTCTCCCAATCCCCAAATGGATTAGTCATCCACGTTGGAATGATGTCATAGGGTAAGAATGGATCCTCTTCTCACTAAGAAACATCGACTAATGACTAACACTTTATCTCTTCTACCTCATAGTCTGGTTTCAAGAGATAGGTAATGCCATAAAATCTAATATCTAACCAACCCAGATAATATTCTTATATTAAACTATTTATTTAATGTGGGAGAATAAACGGGAACAAGGATTAGAATATAGACATGTGCTTATGGATATATCTCAACACGGGGCCAAGGTTAAAGGGTCCAAATGAGAGATGGTATGTTAAAGAGCAAGGCTAGCTAATGGAGCTTAATGACCTTGGTTAGCTTCATTAAAGACCTCCACAGGATAGTGTTAAAAATCCTCTGACCTTTGGCAAGCTAGGGCTGTGCTTGAGGTGGGAACCCGTCCCAATCTTGAGGTGCTTGTTGGACTTGCTGACTAAGGTGCTTGAGGTTTTTAATGACTAAGGTGCTAAGGTGCTCCATGACTAAGGTTATTAAGGGATTCAAGGTGTTCCCAAAATTCAACAAGATCCCTAATCAAGGGGTGTGATCCCTGATTGTAGTTTATCCAAAGATTACAAAATACTTACAAAAATTGGCTTTTATACCTCAACCAAGGTTTTTGTGGTCAAAACTAATAATCTGGGAGCTCTACCTAAAGATAGGTTGATACAATTTGGAAGCTTGTAATCCTGACTCATCAATTACACTGTTTATCTGGAAACTAGGAGTTACAACATTCCCGATTCATCAAAAAAATAAGTGTTTTTACAATAAAAGCTCTGAAAAATGTTATTCGAGTTATTTTGTTGCTAACATTCTACCCCCTCCTCGACTGTGTCGTCCCTTGACACAGCTTCATGGATTGAAGTAGTCTTTGGGTTGACTGCTAGTGGGGCAGTCTTTAAGCGTGTATAGAGCTTTTTCATATCTGAATCTTCTTTCTTTGTCTTGGATTTGGAAAAATTTCATGGTGACTCTGTTTTTAAGTTCAATGGCTGAATAGCCAACAAACCTTGATGTATGGTTTCTTATCATTGGCCCAAATATCTTCGTTCTCCATGTGAAGAAACCTGTATAGAATGCCTCTTCAAATACCAACATATTGCTAGATGGAAAAAACATACATCTGACGTAGAAGCCATAGAGGAATTCTTCTAAAGGCTATCCACTTAAATCATAACATAGACCTCTGTTGCCTTTGACATCCATTGCTCTTGCTTGCTCAGGCTTGTGAAAAGTTTGAATGCAGGTGAGCAATATTTTGCAGATCTTATAAAGCATGGCACATGAGATGTTTGGGAGGCTCTTGAAGAAGGTCATGGCGCCCGTTAGGGTTTTCACCATGTATTCTTCAGTTGTTGGTCCCTGCTTCTCTAGAGTTGGTAGTCGAGGGTAATTTAGCCATGTTGGCCTCTTTTTCTTCAGTGCATCATTTGCCTGCCATGTCCTTACTCTTGGTACAAGACAGAATGTAGGGTATTTTTGTAGGATTGCAGGTGCTCTTGTGAACAGAATTAGGTATCTAGAATTCTTGTTCAACCAGTTCTTTCTCTACATGGGGTGGATATCCTCTGAGCCTACTCCTTGCATATCCTTGTATAGTCTTTCCTTAACCTGTAGTAGCTCCACTTTGATCAATGGGTAGGGTAATGATTGTTGATGCCACTGAGCATTGATTTGGCTGGGAGTGAGCTAAGTTACATTTACTGAGTGGAGAACTCTCAACTCCCAATCCATTGCTGCTTTCCATTCAGCATCTATTTCTTGGACAATCTGCTCTTTTGTTGCATCTTACTCAACTTTAAAAAGTTTGATTATGGACACTTGCTTGGCTTCAGTGAGTGGTACTTGAAAATCCAACTCTCCTGCTAGTCCTTCTGACGGTTTTGTTTCTAGATCAGCAAATGAGACTGAGGGTATGTTGATGGTTGGTTGTTTAGAGGTTCCTGCTTCATCCTGAGTTTCTGGTTGTCCCTCTCTTAGCAATTGATTGGCTCTCTTTAATTACTCTATTTCTTTGAGCAATTGCTCCTCTCTTTGGATCTGCATCAATGCAAGGTCTCGTCTTTGCGATTGTTCCAGCTTTAGCGCTAGCTCAAGGTCCTTGTTCCTCTTTTCTAAAGTCTTGTAGACTTTGTCTATTCCCTTGATTGAGGTGACATCATGGTTTTCTCTTATCTGTCTTAAAAATGCTGCTTGATCATTGATCCGCTGCTCGGAGTACTGCAAAGAAGCATTAGCTACATCAAGCTACACTTGGATCTTTTGTACTAACAGAGTAGTGGTTAGAAGTTCATTGGTTACTTCTATCAATTGTTGATCTTTGCTTTTTCAAGCATCGAATAATTTATTCAGAACCTCTCCTAGCTCTTCCATCTCTTTCTACTACTTCTCCTTTGCAAGCTGGTGTTGTTTTGCTTCATTTTTCAACTCTTTCATCTGCCTTTGAAAATTTGCAATGATGTTCATCTTGTTGTGTAGCTCTCCTTGTAGAGCATCAATGACTAGTTCAAGCTCCTTAGCCTTAGCACAACGGCTAAGTGCTATTGTTTGCATCTTATCTATCATCAATTGCATTTGCTTGGCTTATTCATTCACTTGCATGATGACTTCGTCATTTGTTTCCCAATATTTAGGCTCTACCTGGGGTTGTTTAGAGGTCTGGGCCATTTCAATTTGTGGGTCTTTGGTTGGTGCTGTGGCTTTTGCTTGTGGCCATGGAGGGGGTTCTACTTCTCCTCTTTGAGGCGTTGCGGATACCTCGGGTGATTCTTGTTGTGTTGTTATAGAAGGTCCAACTTCAGTCTTTTCTTTTCCTTTTGGCTGTTCAAAATTGGCCTCTTCGTGTTGTTTCTCTGTTCCCTTTGCTTCCTCGCCTTCATTGGGTTTAGCAGTTGGTGAAGGATTTGCACTTGGCATGGGATGGTCTTCTTGCTCCGTAGTGGGTGAAGTGGGTCTTGGAGACATATCCACGTGGTCATGATGTGACTCACTTTGTTCAGTAGCTTCTGCTTGTCTCTGTTGTTTGTCCACTTCTTCCTCTACTTTCCTTTGAGCTTCTTGAGCTTCTTTCAGCTTTAAGGCTTCTACTTCCGCAAACATCCACTCAAGGAAATCTTTGGGATCCTCTGCTCCTTTCCTTGCAGGGTTCTTGGTTCTTGGTCCCCTTATATCACTTGGAATCCATCTTTCAGGGTCCTCACTTGCAGCTTGGTGGCTCCTTTCATATGTTTGCTTTTCTCTTTCAATTCTAGACTTCTTTTGCTGCGGCTCCTCTTGGTGAGCTGCCACTGCTTTCTTTTTCATTGCTTCTCTCCTTGCCCTTCTTTCCTTATTTTCAGAGCTTTCACTGCTATGGGCTTCATGGGAACTCTCTACAGATTCCTCATCTGACTTGTACACTCTCTTTGATGAGCAAGTGGTCCTTGGAGAAGGTTGAGCTGACACAATCCAAGCGTTCTGATCTGGGGCTGGCAACAAATTGTTGGCCATTCCAATAGCATGCTATGCTATTCTTGTTAGCACTTCTGGAGCACCTAGATATGTGATATTTCCCTCTTTCTTTGTGCTCTTCAGTGTTGTAAGTACATACTATGCATGATCTATTTCTTGCCTAGTTGTCGACTTCAGCACTTGAGTGAAAGTAGTCGCAAACGCATGGTTTGGAGTTGTGTACTGTGGTGGTCTCTTTGAAAGGAAGTGGAAATGTTGATAGTATAGGCAAGCTGGGTCCTCCACTTTCCTTTGGATGAGATCAAAAAACGTGGCAAACGACAATATCTTTGGTAAAGGTACCTGCTGTTTTCAATGTCTTGTCCGCATAGATATACCCTCTGTTGGCAGCTTTAGTGCCTCGGACACTATCTCTTTAGTGATCACCACTTCAACTTTTTGCCTTGATTGATAAGTGATTTGGACCGACCCATCTTCCTTGATTGAAGATAGTAATTCATATGCCTTCTGGAAATCCACGCCGCATGGTTCCTGGTCGTAGAAATCTCTTATTCCTAGCCTTCTGTTGGTTTCCTTGGTGTCTGGCTTTGCTGCTACATTATATACCTCCTTCGGTAGCATTTGCAACCCGACTTGGTGTCCTTCTTCGCTGTTGAATCTGCTAGTGAAAACTGTTGTGTTGTTTTCTTCGAGCTGTTCTTTAGGCAAGTAAGTTGCCTTTGCTGTCTTCACTGAGCTTGGATCTGATTGGTATGGTGGAATCTCTTGCAACTTTTCTTTCTAGGACACCCTTTTCTTTGCCTTCTTGGCCGCTTGCATTGCTCTTGTTAAGTAAATACAGTGTCAAAGTTAGAGAATTCTACAAAATGCCATGATTCTGAATTGCCGACAAATGATGTCCATTTTGCTTCAAATCAATTTGGAGCATGCACAAATGCATAAAAACATGTAGAGATCAAAAGCATACAGTTCACGCAAAAATTTCAACAAAAGTAAATAATCGTGATTATTTATAGTTGGAGATTTTTTTCCAACTTTATTTACATTTTCGCCATCATATGCTTGAAACATATGGTATTTAGGTTCTCTGAATGAAGTGTGGGTTCATTTGAGTGCACTGGGTGAAAATGGTGCCAGATTTAGGCTTTCCAACTCTGAAATAGTATATGCAAAGAGATTTTGAGTTTTTAGATCCAAAGTTGCAAATTGCACCCATTTTGGCAAAAAAGTAAATAATCGTGATTATTAACTTTTTCATCAATTTGAATATTTTTTGTTGCAACTTGGTTCTAAGCATGATGTAGAGTCTGTGTGTGAGATTGGCATGATTTGGATCAAAAAATGTGACAGATAACTCAAAAATTGGCTTGAAAAGACTTTGGTGCGTTTTTTTTTTCAATTTTAAAGTTTTTCTTGATCATTTTGGCTCATACTTGACATGTGGCATGTAATAGATGTGTACAAATGATAGGTGAAGTGAAGAGATCAATTTCAAGACAAACAAGCACAACAGTAAATAATCATGATTATTTACAACAGTCACGTTTTTTGCAAGAATTGACAATTTGATGACCTAAACATATTTAATACATCTAAAACAAGTCCTAAAATGAATTTGGTAAATTTTTGTCGTGTCAGCATCACTTCGTGCTCTTGTCGACTCTGAAATCATCGATTTTTGTGACTAGATGAAATGTGGAGTTGATTAGTCACTTTTGAAGCTATGGACTTGTTTGCTACATAGTCCTAATGGTACCCATCCAATTTTGGCCCATTTGGAGTCAGCTTGTCTTCATATGTCAAATTTGACACTTTGTCGTCTTTGAGCTGTTTTCTGTTGTTCAAGAGCTTGCCTTGAGTGTTTCCATGAAACTATCTAGGTACATTGTGTATGTAAGCTGCCTGTGGAGTCAGAATCCAATTACGGTATATGGCAAAAACCTAGATTATCCACTTGGGACCGCCCAACCCCAACCAAATGGTCATCTAATGATATGAAAGTGTTCTATTATATAGGGGCATGCTACAGTTCAGTCTCGTCCAATTCGGTTGAGCTGACAGGCCGCTATGGTCAATTTTGTGTTGTAGGACTTCGTGCACAGTTGGGTTTCTAGGGTTTTTTCCGGAGCCTATACTTGCTATCCGGCCATATAGATTAGATCGTTGATAAGCTTAGAACTTACCCCTCATGTCTCGTGTGAGACGGTGTTATAAATAAACGACTGTAGACTCTGAAAATCGTGCACGAAGAAGGCAGAAAGGTCTCTCCTTCAAGAGTGACTAGTGGAAATGAAGTGATTTGGGATACCTTGGGTATCTATACTCGGACTTCCCAAACTATTTTCCCCCAAATTCCCCTGTTAGTCCTACTAGGCCGTGACATCTATGTTAGACTCAAAAATTTCTTCAATCGGATTCCATTAGCTCATTCTGCAAGAATTTGTCAAAGTAGGCCTTGACGGCCTAATTTTTAGGCTTCCCACTTCCATCTGTCGATTCGATTGAAATTTTTATGCATGTCCGCCTTGTTCTTTTGATCATCAACGTATCTTCAATTTCTCCATCTGGAATAACAAAAAATACTATTTTTAATGATTTTTTGATATTATATACACTATTTACACTCATCGGGGAGATATTATCAGCTAAAGTTGATGATTTTGTAAGGGAATTATTAGGTAATTTTGCAAAAAAACACACATTAACATCCAACTTTTTCCTCCCTCTTCAAACATTACCCTTAAATACTTAGTTCTCTTCCACCCCTCCTAGATGGCGTACTCCGGGACAACTGTGTGCATAGGCTGAACAATCATGTCTATGCATAGCCTTGATTGGCTCTATCATGCGTTTAAGATCAATGCAATTCAAACCATTATGTTGTGAAAGAGTTGGGTCTTGAGTAATCAGCTCAAGGGTTTCTAAGGTCGAGGTTTTCGTTTGCTATTTCCCAAAGAGCAAATATTGTAGCTTGTGTGCTCTTTGCTTTATTGTACCATTAGGATGCTTTGGCACTCGGATTTCGGTTGTCAGTATCAATGATGACGGCTGTTGAGCTTCAACTTGCCACTAGTATCTTGGTTTTTCTTTGTTGAATTGTTGTGGTTGAGTGTTTTGAGACTTAACTCTCCACTGCTTCATCGGCTTTACAATTTGCGGAGAAGATAAGTGCTCCTTTTTCCTCCAATCCATCTTGTTTTAGGTTCCCTGCTTGAAGATGCTCTTCTTTGTGTTTTGAACCTTGGAACCTTCTTTGGTATAGTAGATGATGTTTTGGGTACCCAAAGTTGAAATGGCTTGTCTTTGAGTTGTACTTTTGGTACCTAGATATGCCTGACTCCTTACATGCTACTTGTAGCATTTGCTTGTCTATAGGATGGAGATAATTGATTGCTTTGTAGTTTGGTCTGATGGTAATCATTGTTCCATTCTTCTTTGATTGGTGCAATTGGAACAATGAGTTGTCTACCTTTAGGTGATAGCTTGAGTTGATTGGTATCCCAATCTGGTACTGCCTTGTACGTCCGCATCCATGCGATTCCAAGAATCATTGTTTCATTCATGTGTTCATCTGGTAAGCATACAATCTGATGAGGGCATGAACACCCATGTACTATCACATTTAAGTTGACTACTCACAGTGCTGGTGTTGGGTTCTTGTTGAATCCTTTAATAGCCAATACTACTAATGTTAAAGACTGATTCATTGCTTTCTTGTACGTGGAATAACTGACTGCATTTACTCGAGCTCTTGTATAGATCAATGCATTTAGGTTATGATTGTTCAATTGTATATTGATGTGAAGGTACATTCCATCTAACCATTCATCATCTGTTGACATTGCATCCTTTTGCAATTTCCATAGTCGTTCATCTAGTTCCACAGTGTTGATGGGAATAGGTATTTGTTGATTTTTGAGAGCAACTTTCCTTTTGAGTACTTGAAGCTGAGCTTCCTCTTGTGCTTCATCAATGACTTGCTGTCATTTCATCTTTATGTGCTTTACTGCATGCATCTTTTCTAGCAATTCATTGGTTAGTAGAAAATTGTACTTCTTTAAACGGCATCCACTAATCCAATTAGCCATTGGTTCACCATCTAGTGTGGACAACTTAACTGCTCCAAGTGGAGATACATCTTCAATGATAAGCGGTCCATTTTTCTTTTTCTTAAACTTGGGAATGTGTTGTTTAAGGAAGTAGACTAAAACTAAGTTCCCTTTTTTGAAGATTTTTATGACTTGATGGGAATCAAAACACGATTTTTGTTTTTGCTTTTGTGCATAGAAGTGATCTACAGATGTTAGCCTTTGCTCATCAAGATTTTCTAAATCTTCAAGTCTCTTTGACATTCATGTCCAGTCCACTCAAGATCCTTAGCTACCCTTAGTGTCGGCAATATAAATTCTATTGGCAGTATGGAATCAAGACCTTAAACAAGGTCAAAGGGTGTAGCATTTAAAGCTATCTTAATCAAAACTTTATAAGCCCATAGAGTGGCATGGAGATTCATTTTCAAATTAGTCTATGATGAACTAACCATTTTAGTTAATACCAAGCTAAGAATATTTATTTGTATGCTCAGCTTGTCCATTTTCTTGTGGGTGATAGGGAGCCAATTTGTTATGGATGACCATAAATTCATTAAGCAGATACTCAATTACCTCATTGAGGGAATGAGTTACCCTATCATTAACAATCTCTATTGGTAGTCCATATCTTGTGAACACAGTCTCATACAAGAATCCAGTTGTGGTTCTGGCATCATTCTTTTGGGTTGCTTTAGCCTCTACCCACTTGGTCAAATAGTCTCTAGCTACAATGATATATTGAGCTTGGGCTCTATAAGCAAGTGGTTGTATTGGCCCAACAAAGTCTATACCCCATTTTGCGAAATCTCTAGCCCCCATCATTGGTCTTAAAGGCATGCTATCTACACGGGTTGGCATTTTTGCTCATTGACATGCATCACATCTTCGAACATATTCTTTGGCATCTACAAAAAGTGTTGGCCACCATATGCCTTCCATCAAGATTGCTCTTGTGGTGGTTTCACTAGAAAAGTGACCTCCCAGCTAATCCAGCATGTGCTTGTTCTATAATGGGAATATATTCATCTTCATTTGTACAAAAGATGTAGATGTTAATTCTTTCCTCTTTGATACAATTGGTTTCCAATAAGAGCATAGTCTCTTTTTAATTGCTCTTTGGCGGCGTTTACTCATATCCTCAGGAAATGTTTGGCTTGATAAGTAAGTAACTAGATAGTTAGCCCACTTAGAAACGAGTGATATTTGAAACAATGTCACATGAGGTATGGGTGCTTGTTTTTGGCATTGAGGATATTTTTTTACAAATGAGTGAACATCACTCCTCATGGTTGGCCAAAATACTCCAAGTCTCAAGATCCATTGCATAGTTTGGTCTTCCGCAAAGTGAAGTTCCACTATGGTAACATGTGCTTGACTTAGGTATTGGGTTTTCTCTTAAGGATTAATACACAAAAGCAATATTTCATCCCGATGTCTTTTATATAGCCTTCTAGCTAGTAATTGATACATAGCCAATTGCTCAATCAATCTGATTGTAATAGGAAGTGGTACTTGCGAATCCACTTGAGCTATGGTCATCATCATTTCCACACGGAGAACAGTTATGCATCTTATAGATCATCGTCTACCCCTTTCATGGTTCTCTTGAAATAATCCTTGATAAATGATTTGCTCTTTGGTGCGTGGTGCCCTTTTTCACAACTACAATGAAATCAAATTCCAAAAGAATGATGAACCATCTCACTATTCTTCCTGTGTTGCATTGCTTGTTGACCAAGTACAATAAGGCTTGGTGGTCCACAAAGAACACAAATTTGTTAGCTAATAGGTAATGTCTATACTTTTTTACGGGATAGATCATTCCTAATCCTTCCCTCTTAGTGGTTGTGTTTTTCTCTACCATATTCAACTATCTACTAGCATAAGAAATAGGAAATTTAATTTTTCCATCTCTTGATTGAGCTAGTATACACCCAATGGCAAAATTGGAAGCATCTACATGTATGTGAAATATTTATTTCCAATATGGTGCTTTCAATATTGGGACTTAAGTGAGAGCTTTCTTAAGCTTCATGAAGGATTATTCACACTCATTAGCCCATTCAAGGAGTGTAATCAAGCCGTACATGGGTTTTGCAATTATGGCATACATGTAAATGAATCGTCTATAATATCCACAATGTCCCATGAAATCTTGGACCCCTTTGACTATTGTCAGTCTAGGAAATTCAACAATAACATGAATTTTATCCATATCAGTAGCTATGCCATTTTTAGACACTATATATCCAAGGATTTTTCCTTGTCTGCCCATAAATGTGCATTTTTCAGGATTTAAACAAGTCTTATAAAGTCTATATTTTTTGAATACCTTTCTGAGGTGTTCAAAATGATCGATTCGGAATGATAAATGTACACATAGATCATCCATATATACTTCCAAGAAAGTCCAAAGGTATTCCTTAAAATCATGGTTCATCAATCTTTGAAAGGTGGCAGGAGCATTAGTTAACCCAAAAGGCATAACCCGATAGGCAAAAATACCCCATTGAGTTGCAAACATAGTTTTATGTTGATCTTTGGGGTCAACCAAAAGTTGATTGTATTGCAAAAATCCATCTAAAAAGCTGTAAGCTTCTTTTTGTGCAACTCGTTCTAAAACATGCTCAGTGATTGGAAGAGGAAAGTTATCTCTAATAGTAGCTACGTTCACTTTCTTGAGATTGACACACACCTTTAATTTTCCATTTTTCTTGGGTACTATCACAATTAGAGACACCCAATCTGTGTGTTCAATTTCATAAATGAATTTGGCTCCCTTTAGCTTTTCTATCTCTTCTTTGATCTTTCTAAAAAATGTTTCATTATAAGTGTATGGTCTTTGTCTGCTTGGTTTTGTATCATCTCTCATAGGTATGGTATGCTGACAGATTTCTGGGTCAACACCCTTGAGATCCTTGTAAGACCAAGCAAAGATATCTCGGTATTATTCTAGTAAGATTAATAAAAGCTCTTCTTCTTCTTCCATCAGGTTGTTTGCAATGTAGACAGGTCTAGGATCTTCTCCTGGTTTGGCTAGATCTATCTTTTTTGCGTTTTCAGGTCCTTCGTAGAACTCACCCTAGTTTCTTCTTTCCCTAACAATTTGTTCGATTATGATTTTTTGGTCTTAGTGAGTATATTTCTTATAATGGGGTGGAACACTCATTACATCCTTACCTTCCTCCTCGATGGTTTCCATTTTAGTTGTATACATCTCCTTTAGAGCTTTCTTCAACTCTTGATACTTCTTTCTTCGTTCAACTCGTATCATGGTTGAATCTTGTCTTAGTATTTAGGTTTTTCTTAAGTTTCCTTTCTCGTTTTTCTCGATGTTTTTGACATTTCTTGCTTTTTGTCTGAAGGATATCTACCCGTGATTTTTTCTTTGACACAATCATGTACATCTATCCGCATCAGAAACTATGTTCTACTAGAGACTGATGGCATATATTTAGATTTCAATTTTTTGGTGTCTCTTTTTCTTTAATATCATTTTTGTCTTCGCGGTTTTTGATTTGGAAAGTCAAAAAACTTTTCCTCTCCTCCTTTCATGAGTAGTTTAGCTGTCACACGTTCTTTTTCGACCCTAAATCATTTGAGGTAGCTGAATGTTCTTCTAACTCGTCTATTGCATCATAATAGAGGTTTAAAAAGACTTGTTGAGCTTTCATTAAGTCGTTGGGTTCTTGAATTTCATCTTCAATGTGAAAGGTTGAGATCATTTGTATGGAAATTATGTCATAGTAGTCCTGATTGCAAAATTGAGTAGGCATAAACGTATTTACACACGCATAAAATTGAGTAGGCATAAATGTATTTACACACGCATCCATTGTTGCTAAAATTTGAGTCCACTCAAATGGCTCAAACAAATGCCCCGAAAAGGGTTCAAGTATATAGGCTTCATTTGTGAAATCCCTTTCTAAGATACATTCTTCTCGTTTTAAGCTCCCGTTTTTTGAAGCTCCACACATCAAATAGGTGTGTCTTTGTTCAACCAAGATGGAAGCTTAGTTTCAGCCAAAGAGACTGAGTCAAATTCTTGTATGGGCGTTTTTATGACATCTCTATAAGTGTGATCTTTTAGATTAACCCTTGTTATTGATCCCACTTGCTTCAAGTACAAATAATTATTTTCCCAATCCTAGATGAGTTGTACTTGTCGCATGAAAGGTCTTCCCAAGATGATTTCATAATTGAGTTTCTTTCCAAAGTCCACTATTGCAAAAGTATGTTGATAATCAATTCCACAAGAACTAACTATCACTTTTTAAAACAATCCTAAGGGTTTTTTGATGTGTCCATCAGCCAATTGCAATTTCATTCGAGTTTTTTTGTCTAATGGCTGGTTTTCCCCATTATTCCCATACTGCTTTCGTGGCTATGGCTTTGCCTGCCCCACTATCCAGTATTTCCATGGTTTCCATATCACTATATCTCGCTGGAAGGGTTGTGTTTCGTTCTTCCCCTTCATAGTATTCTTCGACTTTGTTCATTGGAATGGATCTTATCTCTTTGTTATCCAACTTGTGTTTCAATTTTCTAAATTTTTCCCGATTAACCCTGTTATCCCCACCTTCTCTAACGGTTTTTTGTTGATCATTCCATAAATATGGTTTGATTTTTAACAGTTCTCCTAAGGTAAGGGTGCATTGAATGGATGTAGACAAGATTGAATGGATGTTGTCTACTTCTAGGGTCTGTCCCATTCTTTTTATCTGAGTGATTTTACACACTATGGATTTCTCTTTGTTATCTCCCAAGTAAGAGGGTAGTGTTTTTAGAATCATTGGTTTACACATCCTGAAGCTTCAAAGCCACAATCCCCATACAAGGATTGTACATCCATGTCCATGTTAGGAGGTAGATTGTCTAACCAAACTTTCTCTACAAGAACTGACTTCAAAGTTAGGCTCCCATCATTAATCTCTCTTACTTTTTTCCATAAATGTCCTGGTGAGTCTTCTTACACGAACGAAATTTCATCTAAGGCATCTTCACTGTCAGGCACTGTGAGTTCTGGCTCCTTAGTTTCAAGGTGGGGTTCTACCACCACTTTAGATTTCTCTTTACTAATTCCTACCACAAGCTCCTCAGGTTTTGCTATACTCTCGAGCTTGAATTTTTGTCTTTCCAGCATCTTTTGAGTAATTCTTACCAGATTTTGGTAAGCTTCAAGCTTAGTTGCTTCCATATTTGGAGAAGGATAGTTTTTCCACTTGTTTTCCATGTTTTGGCCTGCTTTAAGTCCCACTTGGTAAGCTTCCAAGGCTGCATTGATTGGCTATAAAATTTTGTCTCTACCAAAATTGTTTCTCCAGATTTCACTGTGGTTTCCTTCATTTCACTTCCAGTTTCTTTCACTTTTTCCTGAAATAGTTTCTTGGCTTTCTCCTCAATTTTAGCCCTTTGTTTCTATTTTCTCATCTCATACCTTTGGCTTATGCTTGTCTGGGTCTTTTGAGAGGAAACTTTAGTATTCTCCGAATTATCAGAGGAGTTATGTTTCTTTTTCTTAGCTTAGGCTTTGGTGAGTACCTTGATTGGAACAATAGGTTCACTCTCTGATAAGCTACTAGGTATCACTTGGACTACGTTCACTACTGTTTTACCCTTGTTTAAGAGATTTTTGGACAACCTTTAGGGAAGTATCCCCCCTTTTTGCAACATTGTATACAAAAAGCTTCAACTGGCTTAATGTTCTTGTCAAGCTCGGGGCATCCATTTTTCCAATGATCATCTACACCACAATTATGACAGTTTCCAGTTCTTGGCTTAATCATGGGTCATACCATCGGAGGTCTAACACCCTGATTAGCTACATAGTACATTGAGGCAAGCTCTAATGTAGTATAAGTCACAGGTTCTTCCATTGGTGGTGGATGTGAATTATACCAATCTCCTTCTACCATTATTGTAGATGGACTAGGTTCAACATAGGGTGTAACAGGCACTAGTGCTTGTTCATCTATGACTCCCACTGAATGCATGTACTTTATAGGCACTGCATTATGTCCAGAATATGGAGGTTGTTGACCCAACACGGGTTGAGGTCTTTCCATACTCATTGGTGGTCTTTGAGTTGGGGCCATATTAGGCTGATATTTGTACATGGGTTGTCCTTGTGGCCTCATAGGTACATATTGAACATTTCCATCATACTTTGGTCGGTAATAGCACTCATTGTTCTCATGGTTGGTCCATTTATCCTCGATTGCACATCATTTTTGTGACCTAATTGGTTGTTCTCGTTGAGATATTCCTTGCAGTGGTCCCCTCATAGGTGTTTTTTGCATGTTATTCATCATTTCATTCATCCTTTTGAGCATGTCTTCTATGGCTGTAAGCGGTGCTGCAGTAGTCGTTCTCACTTGTGCTAGTTTGGTGGATGTTGTTTTCTTACTTTGATTATCCTTAGGGACATCTCGTTCATTGAAAATATCACAATTGTCTCTAAAGTCAATAGCATGTGACACATACTCTTCTAGGGTCATATGTTTCTTGCTATATAATATAGCATGAAGTTCTTTGTTTAGCAGTCCCTCTAGAAACAATGATACTAATATTTCTTCTGCAAGTATTTTTAGTTTTGGGCATTTTGCAATGTATTGCTTTATTCTAGTTGCACAATCCCTAACATACTCACCTTGCTTTTGTTTGAAGCTATAGATTTGAGCTACAGTATTATGTTTGATCCTTGTTTTGGAACATCAGCTACAAATCCTTGAGCTAATGTATTTAAGTCCACGATTGACCTCAGTGGAATGTTTTGGAACCATGTCAGTGCTTTTTCTTCTAATGTAAGTCCAAATCCCTCAAATTAAGTATGGAAATCAAATATGCATTCTGCTCGTAGCACTGGCTTAAAGCTTGCTAAGTGGTCATATATGGATCCCCATATCCATTGTATTTTCTGACCCATTTTTGAAAATCAGCTGGTATGACACGCCTATTTTGTTCAACTCCCAGTCTCCTAGCAGTTGGTCCTGTCCCGAGTCCTTCAAACGAGTCTGTTGGAAATAATGACTCATGTAGCCTTGGACTGGCTTTAGTGTCACCCTGTTTTCTTCGTGATGAGGTAGTTTCAATTTTTTTAACATTACTCCCAAAAGATCTCTCGTGGAGTTCCTCTCTTGGAATAATCTTTGGTCCTTGACCCAATATCCAATCTCTTATGGAGTACCCTCGTTTCAAAGGCTTCAAATCAGCTTGATCGTATCCCTCAAATTCTAAAGTTGGTGGTCTTTCCTTTGCTGCCATATTTTGAATTATGGTATTTACTTTGTCTATCACATTAGGGTTTTCAACTTGTAAATATTTTTTATCCATATACATTTTTCCTTGTTTGTTTGCCCTGATTTCCTCTTCAAACTCTATGTCGTGGTCATCAATGCGAATGGCATACTCTTCATTAGGATCCAGGTAAACTCTTCATTAGGATCTAGGTAAACCTGAGCTCCATGGCCATTAGTCTTATAAAATGTGAGTATGTGCTTATACTGCACTGTTGTTCCGGTTCCTGAATGAGTTGAATAGGAAGACATTTCAGATGTAGATTCTGAAAAAGTGTCTGAGACTTCTTCAAAGATAGTGTCCAAGTGATCACCTTGATTGACACTCTCTTTGGTTGGATACTCTACTAGCGGTCTCTCCAAATATGCCTTGGTTTGCTAGTATATGACCAGTAAGGTTCATATAGACTTGTGAAGCCCTGGATAGAGTACTTACCATCGGATTGACCTGTCAGTTTCTTCCACTTGACTTGATTGCAACTTCTATCAAGCTTTTAATTCCTTGTTTATAACTTGATTTCTGTATTAGTTTTAATCAAGTTAGCTACTCTCTCACACACACAGAGAGAGAGAGAGAGAGAGAGAGAGAGAGAGAGAGAGAGAGAGTTTTACTGTGCTGTTGAGCGGGTTCACTCCAGGACAAAGAGAGAGAGCAGGCTAACTCCACGCCATGGCTCCTTCTCTGTGTTGCTTTAAGGCACCGGCTTCCTATAGATTAAACCTAGAGAGAGAGAGAGAGATAGAACTTTGCCCTCTTTCTGTGTTATAGACCAAACCTAGAGAGAGAGATAGAGAGAGAGAGAGGTCTCTGCACATGAAGGAAACTCAAGGCACACAATAGAGAATGTGTTACTTGGTGTACAATGGAAAGATAGATAGCCCTAATGTGATGGGCGTATATACAATGCACGAGGGAAAGAAACCTTCTAAAAAGGGAAAAAAATGCCCCGACGGTCCTAGTGTGTTCACACACATCACTACCACATGTATATGGTAACAAATCCCCTCTGGAGTGATGCTGTGAACTAGAGCTGGCACATGAGTAAAGGGAAGTGCCATGCCCTGAGGACATGATCAGTCCACAAAGGGGAGTTAGCCTCGAAGATTTCCGCAAAGCTTTGGGCTTACTCCCCTTTGTGTGGACCGATCATGTCCTCAGGGCATGGCACTTCCCTTTACTCATGTGCCAGCTGTCGTTCACCTCATCACTCCAAGGGGGATTTTTTACCATATACATGTGGTAGTGATGTGTGTGAGCACACTAGGACCGCGGGGATATTTTTTCCCTCTAGGAGGTTTTTTTTCCCCATGCATTGTATATACACTCATCACATTAGGGCTATCTATCTTTCCATTGCACACCAAGTAACACACTCTCTATTGTGTGCCTTGAGCTTCCTTCATCTTCTCCAAGCCTGTGTTGCAAATTTTGTTGAATGAATGTGAGGAACAATGGTGCGCTTCACAGACAACGCAATCAATGCATGATCCTGTGCATACTCCTTTACATCCCAACAAGCTTGTTTTATCGTAGGTAAAATAACTCTAATAGTAGCAATCCTTGCAACAAGACCTGCAACATCCTCAACATCGCCTACATCCATAGAACCAGGACGTACATCAATGCCCTGCACAATATTCTAGACACCCTTTGACACAAGAACGTGTTGCATCATATAATCCCACATAGGGTAATTGTTCCCATCCACCCTGTCCTTAGCAGCAAACATCTTGAACACATTTGTGTTGTTGTCAACCATGGTAAATGATGCACCTGATGTGAAAACTGCCCAAAAAGAGGAGAAACGGAGCGGAAACAACATGTGCTATATAGCACAAACCGTAGAAGACTGTAAGGCACATGTTATGCAGAAAATGGCACTGACAAAAATTTTGCACAAAATGACAAAATTGCCTGTGTAGATCTGCCTGTAGTGGAAATGGAGGCCAAAATGAGCCCGAATCAGAAATCTAAGCAGACTAAGATCTAGGAGCTCTCCCAAAATATTTGTTGACCTGCAAGCACTCGCCAAACCTCACTGAAATTGAAGAAAGTGAGCAGGTATGTGCTGGAGCAGCTGGCGACTAAGCTTGGGAGGACGCAACCTGCTCTGATACCAATTGTTGGAATTAGGGTTGCAGAGAAAGCACACATCTTGGAGAAGATGAAAGAAGCTCAAGTCACACAATAGAGAGTGTGTTACTTGGTGTGCAATGGAAAGATACATAGCCCTAATGTGATGGCCGTATATACAATGCATGGGGAAAAAAAACCTCCTAAAGAGGGAAAAAAATGCCCCGGCGGTCCTAGTGTGTTCACACACATCACTACCACATGTATATGGTAACAGCTAAGAGCCAATGGCGAGGTAGATCTCCCACACATTCCAAGAGGAATAAGAGTCAATCTACGTCTCCAAGCCCACAAGAGGCTAAGAAGCCTAAGGACTCACGAGATACTCCACGTGGGTCTCTTAGCACTGCTGACTTTGAGCGTGCAAAGAAACACAACTTGTGTTTTAGATGTCTTTCGGACCAACATAACAAGAAATATTGGCCTCTTTTGCAAGGCAAAGAAAAGGCCATGCACACGATGCAACGCCTCACATTAGATTCATCTCCTAAATATTGTGATGTAGAGGTTCTTCATATGGAAGAAAAGCACAAGTGTTGTGTGCCTGCTTCAATGTGTCAACCCACCTTTGGCCCCCATATTTTGATTTGCATGCACAACACTATTAATGGACAAAGTGTTCATATTTTAGTGTGGATGATGGTGCAACTCATAACTTCTTGAACTATCAGCTAGTCAAGAATTGAAGCTTACACAAACTCCCTGCTCTCACAAGTATGTGGTGGAGCTGATGTTTGGGAATGATAAAGAAGTATGGGACACTGTAGTTCAAGGGGTTGAGCTTATTGTTCAAGATCAAACGATGACCCTTGACTTCCAAGTTATGAACATGGACCATGCTGATGTAGTTTTAGGACGAGAGCATCTGCATGGTTTAGGAAACACATTGCACACTAGTTATGAACACAACTCCTTATCCTTCATGGCCAATGGTAAACACATGCTTTTGCTTGGTGAGAAAAATATACCATTTGCACCTCTTATATGTACAGCCGAGCGTTCTGTTTTGCAGAAAGTAGATTTAATAGATGAAGTCTTTTTGTGTTACTGCTTGTCTCCAAGTCTTGTGAATTCTCAAGAGCAAAGTGTGGTGAATTCTAGTAATGGTATGCAAAGTGCAAAGAATTCTAATGATAAGCAAAGTGTTAACAAATCTAATGAGAAAAGTGCTCTCAATTTTAATTCTATAGAGCAACTTGCAACTTACAAGGTTCTCTATCCCAACATAACTCTAGTTTGCTTTCTCTTTTTGTACGAAAAAAGATGACTCACTTAGTCACGGAGTATAGTGATGTGTTCTCAAGTGATTTACCACCGGGTTTACCCCCTACACGTGATGTGCAACATGGCATAGATGAAGAAACCAAGGAGGTTGAGAGTCAGTTGATTGACTACCTCACTTGTGCTTTTATTAGACCTAGCACTTCGCCTTGGGCATCACCAACTCTATTGGTAAAAACTTAGAAAGATGGTACTATGCACATGTGCATAGATTATTGCGGATTAAATGCGATAACCATCAAGAACAAGTATCCTCTTCCTTGAGTGGATGAGTTGTTTGATCAACTCCATGGGGAAAGATACTATACAAAGATAGATCTTCATTCAGGATACCACTAGGTGCATATCCTTTTGCAAGATATCTCCAAAACTGCTTTTAAAACACGGTTCGGACATTTTAAATTTTTGGTTATGCCTTTTGGTCTAACCAATGCTCTAGCTACATTTATGACACTCATGGATAGTGTCTTACGTCCCTATCTTGGAAAATTTGTTGTGGTTTTCCTTGATGGCATTCTCATTTACAGTAAGACTGAAGATGAACACATAGAACACTTATGATTAGTGTTCAAATAGCTACAAGCTCACGTGCTGTATGCTAAGCAAAGCAAGTACGATTTATTTAAAATAGAGATACATTACCTCGATCGTGTGATCTCTTATTGTGGCATCAAAATGGACACTGACAAGGTCACTGCCATTCTTCGATGGCCCATATCCCAACACGGTTGAGGAGCTTCAAATATTTTTAGGCATGGTTGGCTTTTATTGACAGTATATCCATGATCATGCCAAAATTATTGTTCTTATGACGGATGAACTTAAAGAAAAAGGTAAGACCTTTTCTTGGGAAGAAGCCCAAAAACGCAGTTTTGAATAGCTCAAGGTAGCTATAGCCACTGCTCCCAGCCTAGCAATCGTTGATCCACTTTAGCCATTTGTGGTAGAGACTGATGCTAGTGATAAAGCAATTGGTTTGGTACTTCTCCAGGAGGAAAGACCTATAGCCTTTTGTTAGAAGTTGGACACACCCTACCGAAAATGACTGCTCGGCAGATTATTATTTTTTGTAGTTATCCATTTATTTAGAAAACCCGACATTTCACCTTTGTAAATATTGGGGCTTACAGAAGTTTCTAGATTGTATCCGAGTTTTGACATTTAGATTGAGTAGATGATTAAATTGGAACATTAGGGTTTGAGAATTGTAAGTATTTATACCTCTTTTTGACCTTAATGAAAAACCTTTTGTCATTTTAAAAAGTTTGAAGTCTGTGAGTGAGCGTACTGTGTACGAGAGAGAGTGAGAGATTCATCTTGATGCTACGTGCACACCGGTGGTCAGGATCGAGTGCAGAGAAGTGCAGCGTGTTGCCCCCGACAAGAGCTATGCGCCAATACCTACATTGCACGTGTACGGTCCGGTTTTGCGAGGTCCATCTACTAGCTTCATCTGGTGATTCGGTGAGCATACGTTTTCTGATCTTGCATTGCAGCATATCCACGCGTTCGCATTGAGTAGAGCTACACATAAGGCACTTTAGTTTTTAGAAACGATGACCTACAAATTTTGGCCATACATCCTACGTGATTTTGCACCAAGTGTTTTGGGTTGGGATTTTGGTTCTTAGATCTTAGGGAGAGCGACCTATTGGTGTTAGTAGGGTCTCCTTCAAGTTCTATGGTGTTTCGAGATTGTTTGATGGGTATTCAGCTCTAGAAAGCGTTGTAGGAAGTTTCCTCTTATGCACTCTTGAAGGCTATAGCTTAGACATTGGGTAGAGACCTCTGTAGAAATTAGTTAGGAGTCGGTCAAGTGTAGGTTGACACCCTATGCTTGCTTCCACGTGCCTGCGGGTCGAGCTTCGTCCTTAGCTGACAAATCTTGTTAGGTGAGTTCTCGTTGTGCTGACGTCCGTCGCAACGTATCCGTCCAACATTGGCGCCGCTGCCGGGGATGAAAACCTTAGGTAGGTGACCGAGACTAGTCCTTGAGGAGAGGGATTCTTTGGCTTGCCAAGAGTCTTGTTTTACATTTAGATAGGATAAGAGGGTGGAGGACTCTCTAGGTCTTAGAGGGAGTCTAGGGAGCGTTTGTTTGGCCTAGATCCTTCGACTTAGGTAGACTTAGGTAGATTTTTAGTTCTTAGTTGAGTTGATGAGTAAGAGTAGAGTAAGTAGGACATCATGATTCAGGATCTAGAGCACTTCATGCATGTATACTTGCTTGCTAGACTCATCACAAGGTTGTAAAAGACGCAAAAGTGTGTTTGAAAGCTGAAGTGAAGTCCAAAAGTTACTATGAGTGTTTTTGATAGAGCTGCAGAGCATCAGGAGCATTTCTGTCAGGAAAAAATTTAATTTTAAGCCAGGAGACATCCTACGCGTAGGATGTCTACAGGCTAATCTGGTGGGAATTTTGGAATTTTGAGTTGACCAGTGTGTTCAGAAGGTAGGTTTTACCCTATTTTCACCTAGAAAGGGAAAATTTGACCATATCTTGACAAGATAAGGCCAGCTAGACTGAAATTGTCGGACATCCTATCCAAATTGTGCCAAGTCATTATTTTAAGACCAAAACCATCGGCTGCATGAGCATGATCAGCATGATATATTGAGTGACTGAGAGAGGTTTCATCTCATTTGGGTGAGAAAATTGGGTTCTAAGCAAACTTTAGCACTTTTGACTGAAAAAGGTTGGAATAGCTAAAATTGGGGAGTTTTGAAATCCAAACCAAAATTTAAGCATACCATTGGGTTGCTGACATCAAGGGGAAGATGTGGGTCAAGTATGGGGTCAAACAGACCAAAAAGACATGTCTAAAGCAAGAAATTGAAGCCAGATACTGACTGTAGGCCTAGCAGGGTGTTGTATAGCCTGAGGCAAGCCTCCTAGTCAATTTTGGTCCAAATTGGAGTTGATTAGATTGATCAAGACCAACATCATGCTGTCGGAACAGATTTCTGATCCATTGACCAGCTTATAGGTGTCCAAATCAAAAAGTAAAAACAGTTGTGGACTCAGCACTTCAAGGGAAATCCAGGCAAAACGGAGCAGGAGACATCCTACGCGTAGGATGTCTACTGGGGCTTAGTGAAGAGAAAATTTGACTGAGCTTATACAGTGAGGTTCCATTTGGCTTAAGGGTTCCATAACTTGTTTCAGAAGTGAATTTGGACCTTGTTTGACCTTTTGACGGAGCAAAGGCTGAATTCAGACTTTTCACGTAAATTGATCAACATCCGAGGGAAGTATAGTTCCAAATTAGCAGACCTAATCCAGAAGCAGTGTATAAAATACAGTAGTGGTTGAGGTTAACTCTCCAATTATACCAATCATTACTAAGATAACCTCTAGCGGTTAAATGCTTTGATTTGATTGCCGAAATTAAACGCTTGTGTACAGGTATATTCAGCAGCAAAACAAGAAGTTGTGCGGAGACTGATCCTTTGCCAGGTGAGTGGTTGGATTTGTGATAAGTTGCATTGATAAGTTTGATGAATTTAAGATCAAGAAGATAGATTTTTAGAGACCAAAAGGTGGCAGGTGACCAAGGTAGCTTAGTGTCCACCGAGGAGAGTGTAACTCACGCAAGGCTAGATCCACTAGCACCAATTATTGAGGAGGATAGTGATACTGACACTTCATCAGAAAAATCCTTCTTCATGATGGGTAGTCAACAGCCAGGAAGTTTCACCTATAATGGACCAATGCCAGGAGGAAGCACCTCCCTAAATCCTTTGAATGATTCCAAGTTCACTGTGATCTTCTTAGAAGGAACAAACTCCAAGGGAGCCCTAGTTTATTCTAACTATCGAGGACGCAAGTGTATTTGTATTGAAGAAAGGCCGGCTCAAAGACTGGAGAGAATTCGAGTCTATGATGATGGAGATAGATTCAAAGACGAAAAGGGGAACCACTATCTGATAGTTAGTAACCTTGAGGATTACAACAGATATGGAGATAACGTCGCGAATGGGAAATTGGTTTTGGAAACTCAAGAACCACCTCCAAACATTGATCGACCTGGAGCGATTTTTATGTATGATAAGAAAACAACCAGGGTTTCAACTTATAATGAGAATGTGGGAATTTACAAGCATGAGAGCGAGGGGATAGTTTCTTACTTTCATTGCAAAGAACCATACCCAACCGAGTTAAGCAAAGACAAGGTTCTTTACTTATTCTCTTATGAAATTGCTATGGGGAAGGATATCGTTTTTGTTGATAGGTACGGACGAGAATACCAACGTATTCTCCCAGAGGAGGTAGAAAAGGCAACAATTCCAGGAGCATCAACATATGCCCCCAATGAAGTGCCAAGAGCCACCTACACCCCTAGCAAGTCGACAAATCCCTTTTCAGAGGAGTATGCCGCGACCTCATATTCTACCCGACCACAGACAGTCAACAACCAAAACCAACCAGCAACCCAGCCATCATTGTAGGCATGGCTTCAACAGAGTGCAACATTAGAACAAGACCGAAATCGAGATGGTTATCAGGCCGCATGAGGGCTAAGGGATTTACAAGAACCACCACTCTATTCACAATATCAAGGAGAGAGTAAGCCAAAAAGTCAAGGGTCAACAGAGCCTGGAAGACCACCCATAGAACGAGTTCAGAGAGATGAACCATCTCTTGCAAGAACTATTAGAAATTATGGCTTAGGAGTACCATTGGGAGAGGAACCAGCTTACTACAGAAGACCAGAGGAGGTATATCGACTAGGACAAGGAGATCCAATGATGAGATTTGTAGACCATCGTAGAATGAGGCCTTCTCAAGTGCAAAAATGGGTAAACAAGAATTACACAGGAAACAGAGATCCAAGAGATCATGTAGCAGCCTTTGTGTGTGTAATTAGAGCGAAAGAGGTGTTAGACTTCCCTACCCAATTTGTAGGGTTTGGACTAACCCTAGAGGATGATGCTGCTACTTGGTTCGACTCTGTGGAGCGTAGAGACTTTGAGTCTATGAAGGAGGTGTTTGACGAGTTTATCGAGGAATTCTCACAAAGGGGGATAGCTCATAATACCGTCTCACAACTCCATAAATTCAAACAGAAAGAAGGGAAATATGTGCAAAAGGCAGCCCTACAACTAAAAAGATATGTTAAGTTCTACCCTGTGGAAGAACTGCCAACTCAGTCCAGACTTATGCTTATATTTATCCAAGGCCTAAGGAATGCAGATCTCTAGAAGGACTTACATATGAAGAGGAGCACGACATTGGATGAGTTAACTAAAGAGGCTCTTTACCTTGTGGACAATTGTGCAGTCTACAAAGAGGGTGAGTTCAAGGATCTTGACGACGATTCATCCTCACAACACAGTGGAAGCAAGTCTTCTACGACAACACCAAAAGGAGAAGTAGCTGTAAACCAAGAGCAGCTTGTGGAGGAAGTGCTAAAAAAGATTAACTTGTACGCCAAAACCCAAGCTAAACAGCCCAAGTGGTGTGCTATTGAACAAAAATGGACAAATCACGGGACGGAAGAATGTTATATAACAAAGGATATGTGAGAGAGAGACCTTATGCTCCCCAAGCTCAGGTAGCATCTCCTCAAATTTCACCGATGCCTAGGTATCAAGCAGGCAACCTACCAGGACCTGTAGATGTAGAAAGACCACAACCAGTGTTGGGACAACAACCACCCCTACCAGGATTACGACCAGTCGGCATAAGGTACACACCAACTGTAACCAAATCAGAAGAGAAGGCTTTGGTGCCTATGCATGCATATTATGAAGATCCCAATGGATATGTTGCAAATCCTGTCTATTATCCACCGAAAGAACCCTCAACACCAGAACCATGGAGCATGATAGGAAATACAAGACCACCAACTGCTGCACAGGCAGCAGGAGAAGGAAGATATAGCTTGGATGAATGAACATTGTTTCTCATAGCCAACGGAGGCATGGGCAGGCAGAGACATGGATATCAACAAAGAGGAGCTCAAGGAGCACCTCAACAGCCTAAAGGACCCTGCTACAAGTGTGGTGGAGACCATTGACTAAGAGATTGTCCTCATGATGAAATCATTAGAGTCAACGCATATGGCATCGAGTGTGGAGTTACTCATTTGATTCCGGATTGCCCTAAGAACCCGAGCAAAGGAGCAAAAACTACCTTGAACATGCTGGAAGCAGTGCCTTCCAGTGGAGGGTCAGAAAACGAGACAATCATACCTATTCAGGCAGTGACGTGAGCCCAAGCTCAAAGAATGACGAACGAACCCATAATTGAAGAGCCAAAAACCGATGCCCCAAGTTTAGAAACAAAGAATCAGATAAGCACTTGGAAAGCTAGAAAGACGCGTATGAAAGCCAGGAAAGAACGAGAGCAAACGGCTCTATCCGAAGAGTTAAAACACACAAAGGATAGATTATAGCGGCTAGAGCATCTAGCTAGCCTCACACACTGCGGCAACCATAGAACCCAAGGAAATAGCAGAACCCAAAAGTGCAGGATCAGGAGGATCAGTACTGGCAGACAAGGTCAATGAGGAGTTAGATGCAGTTCTAAAAGCTTACGAAGCCAGACTAAAAAAGAACCAAACCCAAGATCAAAGATGGATGACTTATCCATATGCTGAAATAGAAAAACAGAGGTTGGAAATGTGTAGGAAGATGATTGAAATAGCTCAATCTTTGATAGAAAACCCGCTTGGTAAACCTGCAAATTGGCATGAAGTACCAGCTCCAACCCCTATCAAACCAGCTTTAGAGGAACAAGTAGAAACAAAGGAAAGACTCACAAATGCCTATGAGTCTAGGGGAGAGCCTATCATAGTGCCAAATACAACAGATGAGGCAAGTGAGAGGTTCCAGCATAAAACATTGGTAGAAATGGGTAAGGATTGTAATGGTCTAGATAATCTATGGAACCAAATTCGTGAGGCCAACGAAGCTAACAGGGTGAGTTACCACATGAATAGCACGAGGAAAGAGAAAAATGATATCTTACCTCGCATTGAAGAATTTGAGGCAAGATCACAAATGAACTTTGATATGCATTCACAAGGGGGGAGACCAGGGATCAATTAGTTCGGGGCACAGTCAACTAGACTCGCTGAAAACTCTACCCTCTTACCTAGGAGAGTATGAGGCCAAGTCTGAGGTGAGAGCAATCCCATCTCAAAGACTTTCTTCTAACAAAGTGATGGATTCACAAGGGTTGATTGAGTAATTGTCTACCCCGGTGGCATGCACAATCACATTAGCTGAACTCCTAAGGTTACGACCAAACATGTGGACCACAGTAGGAAAATGCCTAGAAAAATTTGGAGTGAAAGACCCCACCTTGAAGCTTCAGGAAGGGATCAGAGAATTGGATAGGCCTCAACTAAACACTAGGCGAGTACCTTTAAACAAGGTTGGAGAGCATTGCGAGGGAGAAGATGGAAACACCACGCTACCAGTCGAATTCCAAGGAGTAGTTTCCAAAGCTATTCTTGACAGTGGAGCAGGAGTTGCTATCACCACCAAGGAAATCTGGAAAAAATGGGGAAAACCAGCTTTGAGAGCTACCAGAATGAAATTGCAATTGGCAGATGGGTTCATAGAGAAGCCTCTAGGACTCTTAGAAAAAGTGATTGTCACCTCGTGCGGAATCGAGTATGAGCATACATTTGCAATAGTTGATTTCAACAAAAAGAAAAATTAAGAGATCATCTTGGGAAGACCATTCATGTGACAATTAAAGATGGTCCAGGATTGGGTTTATGACCACATATACCTCAGACATGGCGAGACAACAACCAAAATTCACTTGAAAGACCATAGTTACAAGGATGTGAACCAGACACCAGTGGAAGAGTTTGATTCAGCTACATTGGTAGGGTTGGAACTCCCAGCATGGTTAGGGCAACAAAAAGAGCTATGGATGTGCGGAGCTTCACATTGTGGGAGATTAAAAAGAGAGGAATGCGTCTTAGAAAGATTGATTGAGGACAAGGATTATATTTCGGAACCTTTTCCTGAAGATGCCTTAGAGACTCTG
Organism: Adiantum capillus-veneris; assembly: GCF_014529385.1. Lineage (NCBI taxonomy): Eukaryota > Viridiplantae > Streptophyta > Polypodiopsida > Polypodiales > Pteridaceae > Adiantum > Adiantum capillus-veneris. The sequence continues at coordinate 140,130,614 of NC_140935.1, read as the reverse complement.
GAATGGGAACACATACTAGCAACATTGGATGTCTGTACCATTACAGATAGTCCAACAACAAAATTTTGCGATAAGGATGGCTATGATGTGCTACCCTATTACATGGTAAGCATTATACCAGAAGGAGATGAGATGGTAGAACCAGCAGAACAAGAAGAATTTTATAACTCCTCTGAGCATCTGGAGGTAAATAATGATGCAGATAATGAGTGTTCAGACATTTCAAGTGAGTGTGGGGAGAAAACAGAGAATATCAAGTTTTATGATTTTGCTAATCAGCACCCTAGACGCCAAGAACGCTATAGGAGGAAACGAGCAGAAAAAAAAGCGAGAGAGAACCTGATGCCCAGGATAAAAGATAAAACTCACTATCTAATGCTTGTAAAAGCAGAGGATTGTGTAAAAGATCAAATATCAGGGAGATTCTCAAAAGTTCGAAAGCAAGGAACGCAAGAGGAAATAAAACAAGTACAGAAAGCTAAAATAGAAACAAAATCACAAAAATCTCAAAAATCAAAAAAAGAAACAACGAAAGTCCCAGAGTGGAGCAAACTGGAGCGTAAACAGAAATACCAACAACTAAAACGGTCTTTACGAGAGGTATGGACTACTGAGGGAGATAGTGATGGTAAGGGGGAGTCAGAAAAAGGAAACATGAATGTACCATCACACTATCGGAAATTCACCATCCCAGACAGAAAAATCATAATGACACCACCAGTAAGGGAAAGAACAGACCACGAATCTTATGATGGGCAGGAAAATGCAAACGGATAGACCTCGCTGAACCAGGTGAAAAGCCTCAAGCGGTCTATATCGCAACCAATTTAGAGCCTGAAGAAGAAGAACGGTTAACACAACTTCTCAAGAAGTATAAAGATGTGTTTGCATGGTCCTACAAAGACCTTAAAGGAGTTGATCCATTGATATGTCAACATACAATTCCTTTGAAATCAGATGCCAAACCTAACAAACAGTGTCCGTATACATATAATGACACATTTGCTAAACGAATCAAAGAGGAGATTGACAAGTTGATGGATGTTGAATTCATCTATGAAATCGAACATACAGATTGGGTGTCACCCATTGTGGTTGTCCCCAAGAAGAACGGAAAATTGCGAGTGTGTGTAAACCTCAAAAAGGTAAATGCAGCCACCATAAGGGAAAATTATCCCTTGCCAATCACAGAACATGTACTTGAGAGGGTGGTCGGGAAACGGGCTTATTCTTTTCTAGATGGGTTTTCAGGATACAACCAACTGGAAATTGCAATAGAGGATTAACACAAAACAGCGTTTGCCACAGAATGGGAAATTTATGTGTATCGAGTTATGCCTTTTAGCCTAACTAATGCCCCAGCTACCTTTCAAAGGTTAATGACGCATGCGTTCAAAGAATACCTAAGAATATTCTTAGAAATATACATGGATGATCTTTGTGTACACTCTCTTCTACGAGAGGAACATATTGACCATTTGCAAAAGGTATTTGAAAAATGCAGAACATATCGAATCTGTCTTAACCTAGAAAAGTGTATTTTTATGGTTAGGCAAGGTCGCATCTTAGGACACATTGTCTCCATAAATGGCATAACCATTGACCTAGACAAAATCAAAGTCATAGTAGACCTGCCCAGGCCTACTAATGTGAAACAAGTGCAATCCTTCATGGAACACTGCGGGTATTATCGAAGATTCATATATATGTATGCAGTCATCGCACAACCTCTGTATCGTTTGTTAATCAATTTCGACTGGACTGAGGAGTGTGAAACTTCATTCCAAAAGCTGAAGGAAAACCTTGTATCAGCACATGTACTTAAAGCACCGGATTGGAAAAAGGTATTCCATGTTCACATTGATGCATCTGCATATGCAATCGGGCGTATTCTGGCTCAATCTGGAGATGGAAGAATGGATTTTCCAGTTTGTTATGCAAGTCGACAATTAAATAGTGCGGAAAAGAACTACACAACCACCAAAAGAGAGGGGTTAGGAATGATTTATGCTATAAAGAAATTTCGGCATTATTTGCTCGCAAACAAATTTGTGTTCTTCACAGATCATCAAGCTCTTTTGTATCTGGTAAATAAACCATGCAATATTGGGAGAATTATACGATGGTTTATTATATTGCTAGAGTTTGATTTCACAGTGGTAGTCAAAAAGGGTAAAACTCATCTACGGGCAGATCATCTTTCAAGGCTACACAACGGGGAAGCTCCTGAAGGAGTAGATGATGAGATACCAGATGCTTATCTTTTCAATATTGAAATGATACCCATATGGTCTCAGGAAATTGTTAGCATTCTTTCCTTTGGAGGTAGGTTTGATATTACGAAAGACAGATCCAAACAATAAACAATTCGACAAACAAAAAACTTCCAGTTGATTGCAGGACGGCTGTATCATCTAGGATCGGATCAGATTCTACGATTATGTATAAATCCGGACAAATTCGAGTGTTATCTTGAAGAAGCGCATGTCCAAGATTGTGCATTTTATTGTTTAATAGTGAAAACACACCAGAGACTGAAACAATTAGGGTTTTATTGGCCAACTATGTACGAGGACACACATGATTATGTTAACAATTGTACTTTATGTAGTGCCAAACAACCACTGGATCACGCGACATTGTTTCAGGTAAACATTGTACCTGCATGGAGTCAATATATCATTGATTTCTTAACCACAAGGAAATTTCTTGAAAACATAACAAAAGCACGGAAAAGGGCTATAGAAGTGGAGGCTCGTGACTTTCAGTTAATTGGGAACCAACTCTATAAGCGAGGGAAGGACAATCAACTTAGAATCTGTGCAGATGAAAGTGAATACGTGCTGATTCTAGAACATGCACATGGAGGCATAAGTGGAGGCCATTTTTCAGGCGATAAGACGACAAAAATTGTTTTAACCGCAGGAATATGGTGGCCTACATTGCATATGGATGCTGAAGAGTTTGTAAAAGCATTGTGACGCATGTCAGCGCACCAAGGTGCCAATAAAGAGAGATGAGATGTCACTACGGCCAATGATGGGAGCAAGGGCATTTGCAAAATGGGGCATTGATTTTGTGGCACCTATTTCACCCCCTACATATCACACCCATACCCAATATATCATCGTGGCTACGGACTATCTCACGAAATGGGCGCAAGCCAAGGCAACACAAAAAGCAGATGCACGAACCACTGCACAATTTTTGTATGAGAATGTCTTTGTACGATACGGTTTACCAATAGAAATTGTCAGTGATCGAGGAACACATTTTCTTAATGAAGTCATTGAATATCTGTTGGAGGAGTTCATGGTCATACACAGAAAATCTGCTCCATATCATCCACAGGCAAATGGACAAGCTAAGGCCACAAATAAAACACTATGCATGGTTCTCACTAAAATTGTATCAGAGTCAAGAACAGATTGGGATCAGCAGCTACACTCAACACTATGGGCATACAGGGTAGCTTACAAAACATTGATAGGAACGACACCGTACAACATGGTGTTTGGCCTAAATGCTATATTACCCATAGAGTTTTTAATTCCAACTCTACGAGTAGCGAAACGCTTAGAATGGACAGGGCATGAGCTCTCTTCAAGACTAGATGAACTTGAAAAGCTAGATGAACTTCGCTTACGAGCTATAGCTTCGATCTATGCTAAAAAGAGAAGACAAAAGGAGTTTTTTGACAAGGATGTGCGCACGAAAGAGTTCAAAACAGGTGATTATGTACTTGCTTATACCTTGAAGAAACATGCCAAGAAACTTAAAAAGCGAGGGATGGGACCCTTTGTGATTAGTGACCTATCACAAAACGGAGCTGTCAAGCTTGCTACATTAGCCGGTGAAGAAATGCCAAATTGGATTAGTGGGTGTCGCTTAAAGAAATATCATTTACCACTAACACAGGATATGCTTCAACAAATCCATCAAGAAAAACAACGAATGAAGGAGAAACAGAGGGTACGAGAAGAAGCTCAAGCAGAAGCAAAAGAACGCATTGCAAAAATAAGGCTTCTATGACAACAACAACAACAATGTGGATCACTATTGCGAATCAATGCCATTCGACTAACGAATTCTGATGAAGACACAGTGGAGCCAATAATTGCAATCAAAGTGGGTAGCAATCAAGTTGAATTGACGACATTGCTTGATTTTGGAGCTCAAGCAAATTTGATCTCTTACAGATTATACAAAGTGGGTAGCAATCAAGTTGAATTGACGGCATTGCTTGATTCTAGAGCTCAAGCAAATTTGATCTCTTACAGATTATACAAACAGCTCAAGCCCACATGTCAACTTCATCCTACTCCACAAGTGTTGGAAAGTAGTACATCACATTCACTAAAAACATTGGGCTGGACTATATTGCATGTACAAATACATCAATATATTTACCCACACAAGTTTTATGTGGTGGAGGATGAAAGCACACAATACCCCATGTTGTTGGGACAACCTTGGCAAAAAGAGTACAATGTGTAGATAGATTGGAATGCGAATGCATTCAAAAGTCAGCATGCACAAGAACAATAGGTGGTAGCCTTTGCTCTGCAACCCCGGAATAATCAGTTGCTGCTGCTAGCAATGCAATCACTGGATAAAAATCCAAAAGGAAGGGTGCCACAAAAGAACAACAAGATACCCAAGGCTAACAAACAGGGGACTACCAACCATGTTCACTACAGGCATAAGAAGTCACCAACCGCAGTGAAAACATTAAGGTTACCAACACACAAAAAACAAGTATGGGTGCGGAAGGATAGAAATAACATGGCAGACAAACCACAATACAACGGAAGAATTCAACCAAAAACCAAGGGAATAAAACAAATATGGATCCCAAAGAAAATGCTCAGCAACAACTCAAATGCGGCTCGCATTTGGATACCGAAACTGAAGCAACAGGAACTCCCTTCAGTACAAGCAACATCGGAAGGCAGACAACTGCATATGAAACCGGCAAACCGATTTATGTGGGTGGTAATCAGCAACAAAACAATGGCAAACAAGGAAGAAGCAATAAACCTACAAAGATCGGCAAGGCAAAGCTACACATGGAAAGCAAAAGAGACAAGATCTACGGCCAATTCGGCCATGAAAACTCTCTCCAAGGAGACGACTACGGCTATATCGACAGTAGCGGCAAAGCAAGCTACTTTTGCAAGAAAAACGATCAAACAAAGAGCAGTAGAGTTACAACTTTTACTTGCAAAGAAAACAGGAAACCTCGACAGCGAATGCCAATAAGCATCTTGCTTATACCCTTCTCTTACACATCATTAATTTTTCCATGCATTGACCGAGTAGGCATAAAATAGGGCCACATTACACGGCCAAGCATTAGCACAATTTTTTCAACCTATGCACGACACATACTCCGAGGTGATACCTTATCGTTCGGGAGGACTCCGGCTAGGAGGGGAGGAGGCATTCTCAAATGCGGACCCAATGGCAGAAAAAGCAAAAAAGGGCATGTTTTCGACTGGTTGTTGTTTGATTGCGAAATTTTCTGGACTAACCCAAGTACATATTCCCTTATACAGCATGAATCTACAAGCATATGGGGCCAAACACCAAATCAAGCCCCTAGGTGTGTGTGTATATAAGTAAAAATAGCCATTTTTCGGACAAAATATTGGTAAACCGGAGAAATCCGGCCATAAAAATTGCATGTGAGTGTCTATAATGTTTTGCGGTGTTGTTTTTTATTTATTTTGATTTTGGGGATTTTCTGGGTTTGATTTGCTATTTTCCTTTTAATTTTGCTAATTTTCGGCAGAAAAACTTCAAAAATACAAAAAGCAGGTGAAAAACGGTCGTAATGAAAAAAAAAATGGGGATGATCAGTGACTATAGGACAATCTATGGTACAGTGGGGGTGCAATTATGAGACTGGAGCGAAAAGCGTGTTTTGGCCAGATTTTGACCGAAACATCAAATTTCTCGTAAACTGGACAAATGGAGTCCAAATCAAGAAATTTTTGAGCCTAAACCGCATCTCGCAAGAAGTTGGGAGCACATGTCAAATTTCATGAAAAGTGGTTCGGGGACCCCCATTATAAGAATTTTTCACTTCATTTTAAGCTCATTTCCACTATTGACTTTTGAGAGAGAGCTTCTGCCACCTAGAGCGAACGGAACTTCTAGCAGCTTCTACGACGCGCACGACTACCCGACGAGCTTCAGACATGAGAGGTAGGCTCACCACCTTGAGCTTTTCGCGCATGTTTGTCGTTTTGTCACGAAAACTAGCGTAGGGTTCACACAAAAAGCGGACAGTAGAGACCTACAAGTAGAAGTGGCCACCTAACGGCTTACCAAAAGAAATGAGACTTCATCGGCAGCTTACCCTAGCATAGGAGACTAGTCTTGGATGTCCAAAGCCAGTAGAAAACCATCGGGGAAAACCCTAATTCCTAAAACCCCGCAAGAGGCCACCAAATGGAAAATCGGCGGAGAGGCGCCCAAATGCTACCAAATTTCATGGGTAGGAGCATCTTGACATGCTTGACAAGTCTATGTAGACCACATGACCAAAAGGTAACCCGAAGCGGCACTAAACTTCAGAAACAGCATCAGACACACAAAGCGTCAAATAGCTCTCGCGGCCAAACCGCATGTCTGTTTGCCACCAAACTTCACGAACGACTTTCCTAGACCATCAACAACCAATTCCTATGGTGGTAGACCACTATAAGTCATCAAAGACATATAAACGCAACCACGGGTGCTTCTAGAGCGACAAATTGCCAAACGGAGCTCCGGTGAAGCCAAAGTCGACAAAAACCATACAGCAAGGATCCCCAAGGGATCGGGAAGCTATGGAGACCAACATCAAGAAATTTCATCGCCGAAAAGCACTCCAAAAGTCAGAAAATGGCTCGAAGGCTCTGAAATCCTCACAGGGAGTTATTTTCTATCTATTTGACTTTTTGTTGAAATTAGGCTTAAAAGGGACTCAGGGGGACTAAGGGCAGGCACCAGTAGCAGTCTCCACATAAATTTCATCAGGAGACATCCTAAGTGTAGGATGTCTCAAGGCCATTTTTGGGCACCAAATCTAACAACTCTCATCACACACATTTTCTGAATAGCCTTTACATGCTAGCCATCATGTTTCATCACATTTGGACCAAAACCTCATATGCATGAAAAAACGCAAAGTCAGGGCATAGAGGCAATAATGGGCCATAGACCTACCAAAACTTGTCCAAATCACATGAAACTTGCACAATATAGTCATGAGCACATTGCCAACCAATCTGTGTGGTCACCTGCAAAAAATGATGAAGTAGACATCCTATGCATAGGATGTCTATTAGACATTTTTGGCCTACAAAGGGTGTTTTTCAATTCCAGATCTTTTTATATCACCTTCAAGAGCTCATATATCAAGTTTGAAGCCATTCTAATCATTTTTGATCCCCAACAGCTCCAAGATACACTTTTTGAGCCCAAAAACACTACACATGGTCTTAACAACATCAAATCTTGTCCAAATCAAAATCCAAGAGCATGGCCATGTTCCACAGGCCAAGAGCTACCCATAGAACAAATCTCAATCTATTTTGATGAAAAAGACATCCTATGTGTAGGATGTCTCAAGCTCAAATTTGACCTTCTGTGCAAAAAATGACATCATGGGAGCCATTACCATGGTGCAAGGAGCTCATATGTCAAGTTTCAACCCATTTGGATATCATTTGCCACCTGTTGTGGACATCCTACCCAATTTGTGAGCCTAAAGCTTGAATCTGCCCAGAAATGCACTTTTTGATGCCCAAATCCAATTCCAATCACATAGCCATGTTGTACGGGCCAAGGACCACCAGCGTGCCAAGTATCACCAAAATCTGATGAAAAAGACATCCTACGCGTAGGATGTCTAAATGATAAAATTTTGCCAGAATTGTACTGTGAGCACATGCGCAGTTTTCCAAGTTCCTTTTAAGTTTTATTTTCAATTTTCAAGTCATTTGGATAGTTAAAACTCAGTTTCTCAGCTGATATGGAAAAAACGCTAACTTCCGACTACTGAGTGCAACAGGATCTATGGCAGCCGTAAAATCACCGGCAAAGAAGAAGAGGATGACCATAAAAGATTACTTCGAAGAAGTAGAGCCATTCGTCATACCGGAAGGAACTCTAAAGCCAACCAACGCGTGGATCCAAGAGGACTTGCTAGAGTCAAATGATCTGAAGATCTACCAAGGCGTGTTCAAAGACACTGAAGGAAATGTAATAGAGCTACCCATGCTACCGCGGGAGCTCAATGAGTTTGTCAGAAGCAAGATGGCAGAGTACCTAGAGAAGATAGATCTCCACAATTATTTTGAAGTTGTGCCAACAGGAATTGACATAAAAAGAGTATGGGAGTTTGTGACTACAATCAAAGAAGATGGAGTGGCCAGAGTTACAGATCTGCAGGGAAAGCCAGACACTGTGATTGTAATCACAGAGAAAGTAGTGGCAGTTGCACTAAACCTCTCCAACAAAGGGGATAGTGTAACCAAAAGAAGAGACGAAGTAAAGGTGTACACACAAAAGAAAGGCAACTACACCTTTGAAGACATTGCCAACCCTAAAGTGGCAATCATGAGCCAGCTTTACAACCAGTATTTCCACATGTGTACAAAGCGGCCACAAAAGTACAAAATGCCGCCTGGAGAAATTGCCACAACCTTCACCTGGGCAATGCAGAAGAGCAAGCCAAAGGTAATCAACTATGCAGCTTATATACATGACACTCTGGTGAAGATGGGCAACAAGAACCCCACATACATTGTGTCGGGTGAGTTGATCACGAAAGTGGTTTATGGGGCATTGCACGCTAAGGGAAGATGGCCTGACCCTCCATCACAGAATGACTGGCTGAGGCTCAAGGAAGATAAGGAAGAGGAACAGCCCAAAGCACCAAGAGTTGCCACAAGGTTTAATCGATGGTTAGAGACCATGCAAGAGGAGCAACCATAGTTGACGAAAGGAAAGAAAGAGAGTGTCCAAGTGCCGGTCAAAGAGACAAAATCACAGAAAGCGGCACGGCTAGAGCGGCTGATGGAAAGCTTCAGAGCCGAAAGAGCCCTCAAAGGAGATTTGAGAGAGCTATGGAAGCCGTCACTAGAAGCAATGTCGAGATCATCCCGAAGGGTGCATAGAGACAGATTTGAAGATTATATTAAGAATTTTGAGATTCTGGAAGCCACGGAAGAAAATATTCCACATGTACCATTTACAGAAGCAGAAGTGGAGGAAGTCCGACGGCAACTGCTAGAAGAGCAGGAAGGCCAAGAGAGAGAGAGAGAAATACAAAGGCGGACAGGGACTTCAAGAAAAAGCCGGCAACTCCATCGTCCAGCCTGGAGTCCATCCCACCGCCATCACCACCTCCTTGTAGCCCTCCACAAACTCAACAGAAGGAGGAGCTAGACAAACCTGAAGATAAAAAAGATTCAAGGCAAGAATAGAGCCAAGAGCAAGAGCAAGAGCAAGAGCAAAAAGAAGAAGCTAAGCCCAAAAGTGAGCACCCAGAGCCAAGTGAAGCAAGGTATAACACTTTTCTAGATCTACTAGCTACTGGATATTCAAAAGAAGAGGCAACCACAGTCGCATTTGACTTGGCAAGCATAGGGCCCAAAGATCAAATGCAGAGCCTGCGGTTAGTGGAGCTAAAAGAGATGGCCACTGATACAGTGGACCTGCAGCCACCCACCAAAGATTGGGATGTGGTGATGACCAAGCTAACCGAGCTCAGGGCACAATCAATGGCCACGGAAAGTGAAATGGCTACTCTCAAAGCCACTGAAGTGCAGATCAAGTCTGAAGTCGACACTCTACAAAAACAAAGCCAAAGGCATAGAGAGAAGCAGAGCTGCAAGCCAGTCTGGCAAAGGAATTGAAAAGATGCCAGGAGATGGAAAGAGAAAATCAGACAACAGCTCAAAGACTGCAAGGAGCTGAGGAAGAATACAAAAAGCTCAGCAAATCATTGACAGATGCAGAAAGGGAAAGGGACAACCTAACCCTACAACTTGCTGAAGAGTCCAAGGAAGTGGAAGCAATGCGGAATGCCAAAGAGAAGGCAGAGATAGAGCAAGAGGCTAGCCAGGATGAGGTCATTGAGCTCAAGGAACAGCTTTAAGTTAAAGATCAAACCATCCAACGGCTACGGGCATCTCTTGCCAGAGTCAAAGCTACTAGCTCGACTCCACCACTTCAGAGAGTCAGATTTATGAAGAACAGATGAAAGAGCTCCAAAAGGAGTTGACTTTAGAGAAGAAGCAAAGGCTGATGATGGCCAAGGGGTCAGTGGTCATGCAAACCCGCATGGAAGAAGAGGATAAGGCAATGCAGGATGAGCTGGAAAACATCAAGAGAAAGCTCTAGGAGGTGGAGAAAATAAATGCCGATTTGAATGACCTCCTCGTGAACATGGGAGAACAAGCTGAAGCAGAAAAGCAGACATTCCAAAGGTAAATAGAAGAGCTGAGAGGCCAGCAGGTAGAAGAGCAGTTAAGCACAGGGCTAGCAGCCATGGAAGGAATAGATTTAGAGAATGTGGTAGATCCTGTGGACACACCCATGCAAGAGGAAATCCTTGTAGGACCCTCTCAAGAGCCACAAGATCTGACACAAGAAGAAGAAGAGAAGTTGCAAAAGGCCATAGAAGCGGAAATTAGAGAAATGACCAAAGAAGCTTTGGAATGGGAGCAGAGGGTCTTTAAATCAATGACAATTCAAAAGATAGACGCCAGCAACCTTCGGCGTGAATGGTTACAGCCCTCTCTCCCATATCCTCTGCTGAAGTACGAAGCTGCTACAATCAACAAGAGAATCAGAGAAGATCCAACAGTGCCACTATACACAGAAGACATCTCCAAGCCTGAAGGGGTAAAGTTGATAGTCGACTCTCAACCCAGGTGGAGAAAGGCGTGGCTAACAAAGTATCCACAGTATCTAATCCATTTGGTAGAGGCACCAAAATTCATCAGAGATAACTTAAGTTTCTGCCCACTACCAAGGATACGGACGTGGAAGGCCCATGAGCTGCTGCAAAGAAGCCAACCTACTTGGCTAAACTATCCGAAGCTGCCAGGCTTGAAGGCAGGCGAGAGAATAAGTGTTCAATACATGGTGAAAACCCTAACGGGCGCCATCAAATTGTTCATTGGCTCTCCTGACCTATCTTGAATTATGATGAGAAAGATTTGCAGAACCCTTTTGGTAGTCTTCGAGACGTTCAAACCAGGCCAAGTGACAGATAGTATCTTCTTCTTTCAAGATACATACAAATGTGTATACGATCTGTCTGGTCAGCCTTCCAAGGAGGTGATACATGCATTGTATCAAAGGATCATGTTTTTGCCATCCTATCACCTCCAGGCCTTTGAAGAAGCTTTCTACACCGGCTTCTTCACAATTAGCTCTGACATATTCGGCCCAACACTACTGGCTCAACATGCAAGATATGAGTCACTGCTCAAGATGCGAGAAACCCTAAGATAAAGAAGCAGCTCAACAGCCATGTCAGGGACGACATGAGCAAGGAGGGGGGGAGTGTTAGAAGTTGGACACACCCTACCAAAAATGACTGCTCGGCAGATTATTATTTTTTGTAATTATCCATTTATTTAGAAAACCCGACATTTCACCTTTGTAAATATTGGGGCTTACAGAAGTTTCCAGATTGTATCCCTGTTTTGACATTTAAATTGAGTAGATGGTTAAATTGGAACATTAGGGTTTGAGAATTGTAAGGTATTTATACCACTTTTTGACCTTAATGAAAAACCTTTTGTCATTTTAAAAAGTTTGAAGTCTGTGAGTGAGCGTACTGTGTACGAGAGAGAGTGAGAGCTTCATCTTGATGCTACGTGCGCACCGGTGGTCGGAATCGAGTGCGGAGAAGTGCAGCATGTTGCTCTTGACCAGAGCTACGCGCCAATACCTACAGTGCGCGTGTATGGTCCGGTTTTGCAAGCTCCATCTACAAGCTTCATTTGGTGATTCGATGAGCATACGTTGTCCGATCTTGCATTGTAGCATATCCACGTGTTCGCATTGAGTAGAGCTACACATTAGGCACTTTAGTTTTTGGAAACAATGACCTACAAATTTCGGCCATACATCCTACGGGATTTTGCACAGGTGTTTTGGGTTGGGATTTTGGTTCTTAGACCTTAAGGAGAGCGACCTATTGGTGTTAGTAGGGTCTACTTCAAGTTCTATGGTGTTTTGAGATTGTTTGATGGGTATTCAGCTCTAGAAAGCTTTGCAGGAAGTTTCCTTTTATGCACTCTTGAAGGTTGTAGCTTAGACATTGGGTAGAGACCTCTGTAGGAATTAGTTAGGAGTCGGTCGAGTGTAGGTTGACACCCTATGCCACGCGCCTACGGGTCGAGCTTCGTCCTTAGCTGACAAATCTTGTTAGGTGAGTTCTCGCTGTGCTGACGTCCGTCGCGACGTATCCGTCCAACACCTTTGAAAGTAAAAAGTTAGATAGAGCTCAACAGAATTATTCTGTCTATAAGAGAGAGCTCTATGCCATAATTCATGCTTTATGAAAGTGGCGACACTATTTATATGGTACCGAGTTTGAAGTAGTTTTTGACCATGAGAGTATCAAGTGGTTTACTACTCAAATGGACTTGAAGGGCCATAAATCTAGATGGGCTGAAGTCCTTCAAGATTATGATTGTAAGCTACAATATTGCAAGGGGCGATATAATGTAGTAGCGGATGCACTAAGTTGGATACCTCATATTAATTCACTTGATTTCATGAAAATAAAGAGTGGATTTTTAGAGTCATTACGTGGCAAGTGTGCATAAGATCAATCATATGCTAAAGTGTGGAGTGCAGTTTTAGAAAGGGATCCCTCAACCTCACATGTCTTTGTACAGTCAGATCAACATGTCTCTGCATGTGCAGATAAAAACTCCAACACACAAAGATCCACCCCTACTCAGAAAGAGCTTAAGCGATGAAAGAATTTTTCATTGATGATGGCTACTTACTTCACAAAGGTAGATTATGTGTGCCAAAGGACTCAGACACTAGGCGCCAAATCTTATTTGAGTGTCATGATAGTCCAAGTGCTGGTCATCCAGGTATTCATAAGACGTATGCCTTAGTTTGACGGAAATTTTATCGACCGGGCTTACATCATAATGTTCAAGAGTACGTACTAAACTTCCAACAATGCCAAGTTAATAAGGCAGAGTGCCTCAAGGTAGGTGGCCTTTTACATCCTTTAGAGATTCCACAAGGTAAGTGGGAGAGTATCTCTATGGATTTTGTAGTAGGACTACCTACTACAAATCATGGCCATTATGCCATATGGGTAATTGTAGACAATCTTACCAAGATGGGTCAATTCATTTCCACTAAGACTACAGTTAAGACATGGAATTATCATGGATATTTGTAGAGCATATATATAAACTCTACGGTCTTTTAGCTAGTATCATTAGTGACAGAGATTGAAAGTTCGATAATCACTTCTAGAGAGCTGTGTTCCAAAAGTTGGAAACTAAAGTTAATCTAAGTATGGCTGATCATCCAAAAACGGATGGTCAAACAGAAAGGGTTAGTCAAGTGCTAGAGGATAGGCTATGAGCGTACATTAGCAAGAAGCAAAACAATTGGGAAGACTACTTCCCTATATTGGAATTTGCTTATAGTAGAGTCAAAGCATGTGACTACAGGGTTTAGTCCATTTATGCTTTTTTATGGATTTCAACCTAGATCATCCGTTATGGTGGGGTTGGCTAAGGAGAAGATACATTAAGCAAGGATTTTCTCCAAGACCATTTTGACATGCTTCAAGTTTCTCGACAGAAGGTTAAGCAAGCTCAAGATCGATATAAGAAGTACGCAGATGAGCATCGTCATCTTGCTACTTTCGAAGAAGGAGACAAGGTTTTCCTCAAAATTCTGGAGCATTCAGAAAGTCTAAAGACAAGAAAAGTTGCTAAACTTTCACCACGCTATTGTGGACCATTTACCATTCTCAAACGTACAGGTCAAGTGGCCTATAAGTTAGCTCTTCCAAAGCACTCACGAGTTCATCCTGTTTTTCATGTTAGCCGTTTACGAAAACAGTTAGGACAGAATGACAATGTCATCGACACAGGTGTGTTAGTTGACCTTATCGAACCGCCCAGCATCCCTCATGATCCCAAAAAGATTTGGATTCTCATGAGCTTTGCACCAGACATCATGTCAGACGACAGGTGTTGGTAAAATTGTTAGATAGACCTAAAGAAGGTTCTACATGGGAGAATGTCTCCGCACTTAAGAAATGTTTTCTTGCATTCGTTGTTGAGGACAAAAACGATTCTCCAAGGGGGGTAATGTAAGGACATGGGTCCTACGGGCAAGGCCACCGACACGGCCGGACAGTGTGTACGCTAGGGGGAGGCTATAAGATAGCACGGTTGGGTGGAGACTAGCATACGCATTACCACCGCCCTTTCATTATCATTCTGTTATTTCTCCTTGGCTAGCTCTTCTTCTAGCCTCTGTTGCTCGACCTACATATTTGTGTTAGACTCATTGTATGCTTGGACTTCTTTGTAGTAATACGTAGCATTTTCCTGTTCTCTCTTTAATTCGGATTGGAGTTGTAGTTGTAGTTTTTGAAACTCCTTGATTTTGGCTTGTAGCTTCAGTGTGTTTTCAGATGCTTTTGTTGCCGACTTTTTTGTGTCCTCCAGCTCTAATTATTGTAGGCTGTAGAGTGCTCTTTGGCATTGAAACTGGAGCTTGATTTGGTCTAAATGCGCGTCGATGTCAAAGGACCTAATCATTTGTGCTCCTTTCTCTACTACAGCCTGCAAATGAGGCAACCTTGATTGTTTTTTACTTCCCTGTCCTTGGTATGTTATTTGTACTTCACGAGCAACCAAAATTATAGTGATCTTTGACGGTGCTACCTCTGCTTCCTGAATTGTCTGCTTTGACGACAACACTTTGTCTTTCGTTCATTCAAGAGGGTCCATTGTGTTTTCTCTTCTTTTTGTTTTAGCCTCTAAAGGTTGTTTCTTCTTGATTGTCAAGGTTGTTTAAATCACCTTCCTCTTCTTGGCCTTCTGCTTTGTCCCGTGCCTTGGCAGATTCATCTGGTGATTCAAGATCATTGTTGACATATGGACGTTTTGCATCCTCTCTTTCTCTTTGCTTCATTTTGTGCTTAAGTTCATTCTGAATACGTTGCTGCATTTCACTGGCAATGTTCAGATTCTCCGCTCCTCCTTTCTTCTACGTTGTTTGATTCCCTCCAACGCTTTAGGATTTCTTTATTCTAGAGGCACATCTTCCTTGTTCTCTCTTTCATCATCTGCTTTTGTTCCTTGACTTCTCTTTTCCTCATGCTTTTGTTGGCAAAGTCTTTCCATTTGTGCATGTGTCCTTCCATTGTCCTTTATGCTTGTGTGACAGGGATTGCTTCTGCCGCTCCGATTGGCCTCTTCTTCAGTCTTGTGTGCCTAATTGTAAATTCACTTTCTTCATCTGAAGACTAATACTCTAAAATATTCTCTCTATCCTTTGACCTAGCTTCTTTACTGTTTGGCGCATCTGATTTTGTCTTCTCATTGTCAGTGTCTTGTTTCCTTGAGCTTTGCCTTGTTTGCTATATTTCTGGTTATGGCCTCGTAGACGGTCTTGCTACTGGTTTTACTTCTCTTTTAGATTTGCGGATCAGATCTAGTTGTGCTTCCACATGTGGTAGTTCATCAATCATACCTAACGCGTGGTAAGCAATTCGAGTCAGCATTGGTCCACCATTCATATAAGACTTGATCTTTTGGCTACCCTTGATGTTTGCTTCCACTATATTGTTAACGAGGTGGTTGCCAAAATCACAACTGACTACTTTTCTCTTTGCCAACCCCATTGCCATCAAACGGCCATGTGCAAAAGTGGTTTCGTGTAGCGTGGTGGCTTTTGTATTCTAAAATGTTGCGATATTAGTCGTAGCGATAGTTCTATCTTTGAGTAGATCAAGTCTTGATAAGTCAACCTGTGTCCTCTTTGCTTTCGAAATGCTTTGTCATTATCTATTGCCATGGTATTTTGCAGTAGATTTTGTGGTCCTTATTGTAGGTGGAGAGATTTGTTGATTATCTCTGTAGCGATTTTAACCTTGACAATAGATCCGTCTTTGTCTGTGAGGGTGGCTTCCTCATTGTACTGAATAGAAGTGATAAGTTCATGGGCTCTTTTGAAGTCTATTCCCCATGGTGGTAGTGTAAAGTTCCCAACCCGCCAATACTAAGATTGGGATGGGTCCTTGACAGGTCTCCAGGCCTAATAAAAATCAGAGTCTCTGAACAAGAAAAATCCAAGGAATTGACCTTTACCTTTGACACTGGCTTGGGTCTATAGCCCTAGAAGAAGACCTAGTCCTGTCTCGCGGCGAAAACGGGACAACATATTAAAAGTCCAAAAACTATTTCGGTTCTATAACTTCCACAAGTTGGATTAAGGTATTCTCAACCAACACTTTTTTCCCCCTAATAGATGTGAGGACACAGCCACTGGTGAATTTCTCTTCCGATTGAAGAAGTTTACTAAATACTTTTAGTGCGCGGGAATGGATAGTCACCTGACTAATCAGGTCCACCCGTCCATGATTGACAACCTTAGTCAATCTCCACTTACCACCCCACACTCACACGTGATTCTTTTGTTTTCTAATTACTATCACATTGTTTTGACACTTAAAATAATGGTTTCTTTTAACTTTCCGTCACAGTAATTCCTCTAATCAAGTATTAAAGACAGCATTCTAAAGCATTCTTTTAGCAAACAAACATCTTTAAATTTAAGACAGGGTACTATCAATCAAAACATTGTCCATAATAACCATGAACAATACTCTTCTTGTCTCAAGACCACCTAAGGGTGAAAAACGACACCCATTCCTTGTTCACAATCTGGAGTGGATAAACCGCCACCCAAGGTTTGGGGTGCCCATACACCAAACCAATTGCCCATACAACCAGGCGGCTCCCCTAGGATAAAAATGGTATCCTAACTTATGTAGAAACATCAAAACATGACACGAAGTAGAAACTCATCGTTCATGGGGGTAACCGACTTATCCGTGGCTGGAAAGCCACCATTATCATCAATTTATACCAAGGAGTCGGAGGTGTCTTGAGACAAGCTATCTTAAGGATGATGAATCATATCTTTTCTAATTCAACCAGTTTTAACCCAAACAATTCATTCCTAGTTTACAAGCAAATGCACGTTGGAAGTTATCTTCCATTTTCGGCCAATCATTCCTTTTGTGATTCTTTCTCACTCCTCACGTATGCAATGTTACCTTATAAAAGAACTTAAACTATATTAAGACTTAATTGAATAATGGAAACCCACCTGGGACTGATCGGCCATATACTGCTACGCTGGCGCTTGAAGACTCTCCTCTATAGGCCTACTACTAAGCCCGGCTTCGTCGTCGTGTGACGCTCTAGTTCTTTTTGGAGCTCTCATCATCAGATGTAGGATTTGCTTGGGTCCTTTTAGATGCCATAACTTCTTATCCTTATAAAAAGGGCGTCTAATCATTATGTAAATTATCCAAAAGCTAGACTTAACCTTTGTATTCAATTTTAACCCAATCCAGGTTAAATTTGTAATTTTACTTGGTAAATTGTTAACCTAGTAATTTCTTATTTGCCTATATAGGTTTGATAACTTTTTCCACAGCTTCCCTAAGGGTTTTCTAAGCTCTTCTAATTTTCTTATAATTTTCTATATCTTTTTCCTAATTTCCTCCATCAAATTTTAAGCTTGGAATCTACTAATTTTGACCTTAATATTTACTCTATTTAATTTATCTTAAAGATTTTATTTCCTCAACTCAATATCATTGGTTTACACTTACTCTAATTTTTCTAGAAACTTTTGACTGCAAGGTCTATTTATTTTAATTATTCTTTTGCTAAAAACAAGACGTTTAGTCAATTATAATATTCTAAACTAACTAGTTAACTATGGTATAATTTTCACAAGTAGATAATGATATTTGTGACCTCTCATAATTATCTTTTAATTTTACAACTAAATTTACTAATTTTTCCCTTTAATTTTTAGCTAGATTAGAACAATTTGACTTAGATAAATAGTTATATTAATATTCTAGCCTTGAGATAATTATCGCAACTTTTTCATCATGTAATCTAAATCTAAGAAGTAGAATGTAATCATCTAACATAATTCACTAATTTCTCCCTTTAATTTTTAGCTAAAATTAGTATAATTTGACTTAGATATATTTCTATACTAATTTTTTAACCTTGAAATAATTATCACACCTTTTTTATTTTGTTATCTAACTTTGATAAATGGCATATAATAATCTAACATGGTTTATTGATTTTGTCCTTTAATTTTTAGCAATAATTAGTATAATTTGACTTAGATAAATATCTAGACTATATTTTTAACCTTGAACTAATTATCACTACTTTTTTATTATGTAATCTAACTCTAATAAATAGCATGTAATCATCTAACATGATTTATTAATTTTTCCATTTAAGTTTTAGCTAAAATTAGTATAATTTTACTTAGATAAATATCTATACTACTTTTTTAACCTTGAGATAATTATCATAGCTTTTTTATCATATAATCTAACTCTAATAAATAGAATGTAATAATCTAACATGATTTATTAATTTTTCCATTTAAGTTTTAGCTAAAATTAGTATAATTTTACTTAGATAAATATCTATACTACTTTTTTAACCTTGAGATAATTATCATAGCTTTTTTATCATGTAATCTAACTCTGATAAATATCATGTAATCATTAAACATGATTTACTAATTTTCCCCTTTAATTTATCTTTAAAAATAAGGTTATTTTACTAAGATAATAAGCTAAATCAATTTTTTGTGGCTAAGCTAATTATCATGCTTATAAATAATTATTCTAACTTTGAAAATTATTCCAAATCTATCTAATTTAATTTACTAATTTTCCCGTTTATGTTACCTTCAAAAACAAGATTTTTTGACTAAGATAATTAGCTAAATCAATTTTCAATAGCTAATCTAATTATCACGGATTCTTTAACATGTTAAATAACTCTACTAAATAGCACATAATTATCTAACATGTTTTTCTACTTTCCCCCTTTAATTTATTGATAAAAACAATTAATTCTAGCATAATCAAATACTTGGATTAATTATCTATTTATGAATAATTTACCATGTGTTTCTAATAGTATTTTCTAATTGTGATAATTAAGTTAATAATTATTGAGCTAATTAAATAGATTTCCCATCAATTTTTTGATTAAAAATAGTTAATTTATATCTAATTAATTATGAAAACTAATCAAAAAATTAAGAGATAATTTTCTAAGCATCTTTATAGTTTAATACAGCTTTGATAATGATCTTATACTAATCTAAGTTTAATTAGTATAATTAGCACTAATTTATGACTAAAAAGATTAAATTTAGGTCTAGTATAGCTTAATAATTAATTAGATTAATATCTCTAATCTTAATCTAAGTAGTCAATAGAGTATTAAGAATTTAGAGAGTAATTTAGAGTGTAAGTAAGTTTAATCTTCTTAATTAATTGGATCAATTAAGAAAATACAAGTAAATTAGTATAATTTTGCTAATTAAAAAGGGTTAAGCTAATTACCGTGGAATAATCAACTAGAGTTTTTGCTCTCTTGTGATTTTTGAGTAGAGTTCTCTCGAGCTAAGAGAGAAATGGCCAGGACTCTGAGTCTGTCTGAAATTGTGAAGCAAGGGGTCATATTTATAGGTTTCTGGGCACTCACAGGCTGGAAATGGCAGTAACTTGAAATCCAAGGCAGCCCTACAACTCTACAAGCATCCCCTATTGCTAATTCTAGCCTGGGCAAGTTCATTACTGGCCCACACAACCCCCCAAATACACAAAATCAATTTTGTTCTATTATCTGACCCTTTTTATGATTAATTTTGAAAATATCTGCAGTTATCTTTAAATATCTAGGGATTTTATGATAAAAGTCTTTTAGAGTAATGATTACAAAAACCTTACAATTTTATTAATTAATTTAATCCACAGTATAAACTTCCAGGGGCCATAACTATGCCAATTTTTATTGGAATTCAGTTCCGAAAATTTCTAGCCCGGGGTTTATTATGCTTAAAATTTAAAAAATACCATTTTTTATTGTTTTTGAGATCGTGTTTTCACTGATTGCCTAATCAAATCTTTCCCTAAAGCTTGAGTTCATTCCTGATAGCTGGAAAGGTGGAGACCTTACAATCATCCCAACTTAAGACTTTGAGATACCCTCATTTCAACCGAAATTGGGAAAGTCTTTGAGAAGAGAAATTCATCCTCCCAATTGGCATCTTTGGTGGGATAATCTTTCCACTTTACCAAGTGTTACCAATTACTCTAAGAGTTCTTTCGAGTTTCAAGGATTCAATCTGGTTGGAGTTACTTGCTAGTCAATTTTTCCCCAAGAAACTCTCAGTGTTAAGCCCATCTTAAAAACCTTTACAAGCCAATTCTATCATCTCAAAAACCAAGTTAAATCCATTCTATAAAAGATCCATTTATCCACCTTGTCAACATGAATGCGCTCGGTCTAACTGACCATTCAGGGCAATCAGTGTTCGACAAGTATCACATATTCCAGCTTTGCCAATCTGAATGCGCTCAGTGTGTTCTTAACATCTTGAGCAATCTGCATTCGGCACAAGCTTCCATTATTGCACCAGAGGTACCCCCTCTGTGCTTTAACCTGGTTGACCAACAATATGTAAGGGTTTTAAGAAGTATCATACCAAGAGTTCTTTTGGCTCTATGTCATTTTTCAAGGAAGGCTATCTTGTGCACAAGAAATGTGAGTTGTTTCTTGATAACTATCTCATTCTCATGATTCAAATTCTTGTCTTACTATCGAGAACCTCTTTCTCATTTGCTAGATTAACCCTTAATTTCTTGATCGAATGCTAATTTAACTTTAGATTCATTTAGTAATTTTGGAAAAGAAAATAATGTATACCTTTATAATATATAAGTAGCTCAAAGTTTTACGTTATCGATTTATAGTAGTGGTTTACAAAACTGCCTATTGTTGTTGACCTCTAGGATTGCTAATTGTGGCCAAGCTAGTGATTCTTTTATCTTCCTCATTCATTAAGGTTGGCTCTCCCATGATTACATAAGATCTGGCTCCTCTTGCTCTTCCTCTACCTCATCCTCCATTTCTACCTCCTCTTAGATTGTCTCCTTGATTTTTAGGAATGGCTCTAGCAGTAGTTCGAGGGTTTTTCTCTTCTATACAATTATTTCTATAGTGTCCCATTTGATTGCATCCATAGCAACTTTTGGGAACGTCTGCTCCAAGTTCGCTGTTGCAACTACTCCACGTTGTTGATATCCTTGGTTGAAAGTTCTACTGGCTCTTCCTTTAAAGTTAGTAATTCAATTAAAATTCCTTGTAGAGTTGGTTCCTTTGGCTGCAAGGGGCTTAGCCCTAAGAAGGACATCCTGTATTGATGTAGGCCTCATGGATTCAAGACGTGCACTCAGGGGTTTGTTGAGGCCTTAACAAAAACGGGCAATTTGTTGCTCCATTGTCATCTGGGGAGCATAGCATCATAAAGGCACAAACTTGGTGTAGTACTCCTCTAATGAAAGTCCTAGGTGGCGTAGACCAAAGAATTTGTTCATCTTGATAGCCCGATGTGCAGGAGGGAGATAGCGTTCTTATTTTTCTTGCTTCATTTTCTCCCAAGACGGACTACTCGTGGGATTATCTCTGCAGTATTGCTTCCACCAAAGTTTGGCATCTCCGCTGAGATGGAACATACCCAACATTGTTTGGTTTTCTTGAGCAGTTCCTGTAGTTTTAAAATAGTCATCCATAGCATCTAACCATGCTTCGGCATCTCGCTCTAAATTGGGTCCCTCTCCCTTAAAAGTAGGGAGTTGAACTTGCTTTAATAGTAATTTTTTCTCTTGAGTAACAGCGTAAAGACTATTTACACAAGTATTTCCCTGAGATTGAAATTAGTGGAATTTAGTACCAAATGAAATCTCTCCTACTTATGCTTTTATCTCATACTCAAAAACATTTGCACACAGGATGAAGACAATTTCCAAACCATAAACAAAACTTCTTATAGAATACCCATGAGAACCATAGTATGTACAAGAGTTAATACAATCCATGAAGGTCCTACTATGTACAAGGGTGATGACAATCCTATAATAGAATCTTGTGGACTTTGGGTGGATCAGATATAGGATCAAAATATACAACATATTTTGGTCCATTAAAACTAGGGCCTGCAACTATGGGCCTAATTCTACCTGGGTAGATTACTTTAGACACCTGATGAAACACATACTTATTTTGTGATACTTGGACATCATCTATTACAAGGGTTTCCTCTGGATTCTCCGTTCCAATGAAAAAGTATACGTCAATCACTTGAAGATCTTCGGCCCATTTGAGTCACTTCATATTTAGTTCTAAACCTTCTAACTCTCCTGCATCAATGAAGAAAATTCCACCAAATCCTGACCAACTGATCCTCCAACAGGAAGAAGAAAATATTTTTTCTAGCCATTTCATCACACTTTTTTGCATTGAATACTGTCGGGATAGGCAAGCCCTCATAAACCTAATGTTGAAATCCATGGATTTGCGGTAGGCCTGATGGAAATCTTTCTGCAAAGATGGGGATAATTCTCTCTCTCCCTTTATTTAATTAAATATCTCTTTAGTTGAATTTGTTAAGATCACTTATTTCAACCTAACAACTTAAATTTTCCCTAGGTCCAAGACTTTATTTAACACACGCTCTGATACCACTGGTGAGGTTCCCAACCCGCCAATACCAATATCGGGATGGTGTCCTTGACGGGTCTCTAGGCCTAATAAAAGTCAGAGTCTCTAAACAAGAAAAATCCAAGGAATATGTTACCATATACATGTGGTAGTGATGTGCGTGAACACACTAGGACCGTCTAGGCATTTTCGCCCTCTTTAGAAGGTTTTTTCCCCCGTGCATTGTATATACGCCCATTACTCTAGGGCTATCTACCTTCCCATTGTACACTAAGTAACATATTCTCTATTGTGTGCCTTGAGCTTCCTTCGTCTTCTCCAAGCCGTGTGCGTTTCTCTGCAATCTTAATTCCAACAATTGGTATCAGAGTAGGTTGCGTCCTCCCAGGCTTAGTCACCAGCTACTCCAGCACACGCCTGCTCACTTTCTCCGATTACAGTGAGGTTTGGCGAGTGTTCGTAGGTCTGCTCAAATTTTTGATTTGGGCTCATTTCGGCCTCCATTTCCACTACAGGCAGGTCTGCACATGCAATTTCATCATTTTGTGCAGAATTTTTGTCAGTGCTGTTTTCTGCATAACAGGTGCCTTATAGTCTTCCACGGTTTGTGCTATATAGCACGTGTTGTTCCCGCTCTGTTTCTCCTATTTTTGGGCATTTTTCACATCAAATGCAGCATTTACCATGGCTGACAACAACACAAATGTGTTCAAGATGTTTTCTGCTAAGGACAGGTTGGATGGGGACAATTACCCTATGTGGGCTTTATATGATGCAACATGTTCTTGTGCGATCAAAGTACGTGTGGAATATTGTGCAAGGCATTGATGTACGTCCTGGTTCTAAGGATGTAGGCGATGTTGAGGATATTGCAGGTCTTGCTGCAAGGATTGCTACTATTAGATTTGTTTTGCCTACGGCAGAAAAAGCTCGTTGGGATGTAAAGGATGCACAAGCTTATGCATTGATTGCATTGTCTGTAAAGTGCACCATTGTTCCTCACATTCATTCAACAAAATCTACAAAACAGGCTTGGGATATTCTAGCAGGTCGTTATGCAAGCCGCAATGAGGCTAAAATTGCTTTTGCTGCGTAAAGAGCTGGAGTTGAAGATTATGCATGAGAAAGATGATATGGAAACTTTTCTTGCTTGTGTCAAGGATATCAATGAGCGACTTATTTCTGAAGGTGAAGTCATTTCAGACATTTCCCTTGTGCAGACTGTTCTTGATGCCTTACCAGATTCTTACCAAACTTTTGCTAGTACTTGGAGACTTATGACCCAAGGAAATCCAGAAGTTGTCAAGTTTGATGCATTATGCACATTGTTGTTGCAAGAGTCACTTTCCAAAAAAAACAAGACTAGACAGCATGCAGTTGAACAGGCTTTTATTGATTCTCAAAGAAAGGGTGGTAATAGCAATGCAGCCACTTCTTATGGTTTTGCTACGAGTGGCAAAACTTTTGTTCCTAATGCTTCTGTTGGCAGCACTTCGTCTGGCAATTCTGGTGATAAGGGCAAAAAGAAGATGTGCCATTATTGTAAAGCTACTGATCACTTGATCAAGCAATGTCCTAAGTTGAAGGAAAAAGAGGCTAAGAAGAAAGAGGGTGGTTCCACTGCAAAGATTTCTCCACCTTCGAAGGTGTTTGAGGCCTTGGGACTGAGGCTTGGGATAGTTAATTCTTTCCAAAAAGTTTATGTTATGCTCATGGTGGGTGAATCTTTCCATCTTTATTGCATCACCTAGGTCACAAGGAACACAAAGATTGTATTGTACCAAGTCTCTCTTGATGGGACCGGCTCCACAAAATCCAGTCCTCAAATGTTGTCATGTTCTCTAAACTCTCTCTCTCTTGCAAAAGTATTGTTCATGCCAAGTTAACTAAATGCTATGTTTATGTTGCTACCATCAATCAAGTTCACCCTCTATGCTCAGAAAGTAATTCCACAAAAGTGCTTCTTCTAATTTCCGCTACACTCAAAGTTCATAGGCCATTTCCATTACAATACATATATCAATATATGAGTTTACATATACTTAAATCTTTATTTCTCCATCACTATGAAAATCTCTAATTGTTTACCGTGGTCTTTTACTTTGTTTTGTAGAGAGAAGGTCCAAAATAAACTAGAGAGGAAAGAGAGAGGAGGGTAGGGTTTGAATATTGCCATGATTATTTCCGTGACTATTACCACGATGGTTATCTTCTTTATTTTTGCTAGTATTACTGGGTTTATTTCCAAAGCGTAATTTAGCGCCGAAACATTCAAATTTTGGCTTAAACATTCCCCTCCCTTCTAATTTTGGTGTTTCTCTCCCCTTAATAAAATTTAAAGAATATTATATGAAATTTTCAAATCTAAAAAAAAAAGATATGAAAACATGAAACAATTGATGCACTTATGTACCTGGGATCAAGAAGAATCTCTTGTCTGTATTTGCACTTGCTAGAATTGGACTTGTAGTCAAATTTGTGGATGAGATATGTATAGTTCATGGTCTCATTTTTGGTGATGAAATTGCTGCATTTGGCCTTTTGTGCTGTGGGCTGTATAAGCTCACTTTGTATGACAAGTGTGGAGAAAATTTTTCAAATGCAGTTGCAGATTCAAGGGCTAATTCAGATGCAAAACTTTGGCATACACATTTTGGTCATCTGAATTTTGCCAGTTTGCTGCGTTTGCAAAAATCTGATATTGTTGCTTCTTTTCCGCCTCTTGAAGCACATGTCAAACATGTTTGTGAAGGCAATATTTTGGGTAAGATGCAGCATTCAAAGTTTCCAAAGGATGGTTCAGTTAGGGCCACATGCAGGTTGCAGCTTATGCATAGTGATGTTTGTGGGCCCATGCAAACTCCGTCCTTGGGAAATTACCTTTACTTCATGACTTTCATTGATGATTACTCCAGGCATGCATGTGTATTTCCTCTTAAAGCGAAGTTCAAAGTTTTTATGTGCTTCAAACAATTTCTGGCTATGGCTGAAAATGTACCGAAATGTACTATGGGCACCCTCCGTTCCGATCGAGGGGGGGAGTATATGTCTCATGAATTTAATGCATTTTTGGCTAGTCGTGGGATAAAACACCAATGTACAATGCCTTATACACCTCAGCAAAATGGTGTTGCTAAGAGGAAAAACAAGTCACTTATGGAAATGGCACGATGTATGGTTAAAAGTCAAGCTTTGCCGCATTCTTTTTTGCTTAAGGCCATCATGCGTGCCACTTATGTACTAAATAGGTGTCCTACAAAATCTTGGCAGTCTATTACTCCATATGAAGCATGGCATGATAGAAAGCCTTCTATTGAGCACATGCGTGTTTTTGGCTGTTTGCATATGATTTGTGCCACAAACACAGCACAAAAAATTGGATGATAAGGTTGTCAAATGTATTTTTGTTGGCTATAGTGCTGAAAGCAAAGGTTACAGGTTGTATCATCCGCAAACAATGTATATTTTGGTTTCACGGGATGTAGTGTTTGTGGAAGATTCTGTTCAGCCCTTGTTGTCATGTACTAGAGACAGTAATGTAAGCTCACAGGACATTTATGACACTTTGTTGCCTCTTTTCAGTGGTGGAAATACAAATGTAAATTCCAATGAGGCAAATGTACAGCCTATGGGGGTTTTCAAAAATGTTACAGATCAGCCTATTACTGATGCAGATGTACATGATGTACTTGATGAGGAAAGGGCTAAAAATGAGCAGGCTAGAGGTATGTCAAAATGGTTGGTGCATACATTGCATGACAGCAAATTGGATGCACCTCTCTCTAGTTGTACTCGTTCATGCTCTTTCCATGCATCTTATGCATTAGATTCTTATGCTTTGGCTGTGTCTAGCTTACATGATGTTGAGGAGCCTCTGTCTTTTGTTGAAGCACAGAATTCAAAAAATTGGATGGTTGCCATGCAATCAGAATATGATGCACTTATAGAAAATGACACATGGACTTTATGTGACTTGCCTCCCAACAAAAACTCCATTGGTACAAAGTGGGTTTACAAGTTGAAACGCAAGTTGGATGGTGAGATCGATCGCCATAAGACTCGACTTGTTGCAAAGGGTTATGCACAACAAAAAGGCATAGATTATGAAGAGACTTTTTCTCCCACTTGTCGTATGACTACTGTGCGTTTTCTATGTGCATTGGCAGCTCATTTTGGTTGGGATGTACATCAATCAGAAATTGTTACTGCTTTCTTGAATGGTGACATATATGAGGAAGTTTATGTAATGCAACCTCGCGGGTCAAGAAAGGACAAGAGGACAAAGTGTGCAAATGTAACAAGGATTTGTATGGGTTGAAGCAATCTCCACGTGCTTGGTATGAGAAAGCTTACACTCATTTGGTCAAACAAGGTTTTTGTAACAATCCAACAGAAAGCACATTGTATGTAAAGCCTTAGGCTGATGTACTTCTCATTGTGGTTCTTTATGTAGATGATTTGTTGATCACTGGACCAAATGAGAGACATATTGCTGAATTTAAGGCTGATTTGAATGCTACTTTCAACATGAAAGATTTGGGCTTGTTGCATCATTACTTGGGTATACAGTTTAAGCAGTATGATGATGGTATTGCCTTGTGTCAAAAAAGTTACATAGAGACATTGCTATGTAAGTTTGGACTTGAGGATTGGAAATCTATTTCCACTCCCATGAAAACAGGTTTGAAATTGATTCTTCATTATGTTGGTGATCCTGCTAATGTCACTCTTTACCAAACTGCAGTTGGGTGCCTCATTTTTGTATGTAGCACGAGGTCAAATATTCAGTTTGCAGTCTCACAGATCAGCAGATTTATGCATAGCCCAGGTTCTAAGCATTGGCAGGATGTCAAGAGGATTTTTTGCTACCTTAGTGGCACTTTATTGTAGACATGTAGTAGTGTTAGTGTGTATACGCGCTTCACCAGGGGCACTTTTCTCCCACTGGGTTTTTCCCTCTGGACACCTGGTGTGAAAGGACACCTTATCTCTTAGGGTTTCATATAAGCTTTGTAGCTCTGAGTTTGTACACACAATTATTATTCCAATACAGAGAGAGAGAGACTACAGAGATCTCGTACACAAGCTCTGTGTCTTCTCCTTCTCCATCTTCTTCCTACTCTGAGTTGCTGTCTTCCTTCTGTTTCCTGTTTCATCATCTTCAACAATTGGTATCAGAGCAAGGTGATTTCCAGAGCCTCTACTTGCGTTTTCGCGTCCGCGCGCGCAATCGCAGTTTTCAGGCAGTTTTCGGAAAATTTGTTCGTGGGAGCATCCTCGACGTTCCGGGAGTATTCTGACCAGGTGACCTGGCGTTTTACCCCCCTTTCGAAGCCGTTCGAGCCCTCAGAATTTCGTTCTGAGCAGCGTAGCAGAAGTTACTTTTCCGAGGCGTTTAGATCAAGAGGGTGTGCTTTCTGACAGATTTTCTTCAGGTAAACAGTTCTTTTGGGAAGCAGCTTGTCTTAGCTTTGTGCTGAGATTTTGTGTAGAGTTTTGCTTGGATTGGAGAGGAGATTTGTGAATCTCTTGGAGGTTCTTTTGCTCTCTTGTGTGCATCTACAGTATGGCTCAATCTACGGAGAAAGAGATTTTTGGTGCGTTTACATCCGAAGACAAATTGGATGGTACCAACTATTCTCTTTGGTCTTTTATGGCCAAAAATGTTTTGGTTGGTAAAGGATTGTGGGATTATGTATCTGGAGATGAAGTTCGTCCAGGTAGCATTGCACCTGCCACGCCTGGTCGTGGTGCAGCTGTTGGTGCAGGACCCTCACAAGTCACTCCAGAGCAAAAGAGATGGGATACTAAAGATGCACAGGCTATGGCTGTGATTGCCTTAACCATAAAGAGGACAATCACACCACATATCAGATCTTGCAGAACTTCTGAGGATGCTTGGAACACTCTGCAAGCTATGTTTGGAGGAAGAAACGCTGCCAGAATAGAGTTTTTGAAGAAACAACTTGACAAAATACAGATGGACGAAGGTGACGATATTGTCGAGCATCTTACAAAAATCAGGGATCTTAAAGAGCAATTGCTTAGCATTGATGAAGTGATTCCAGAGAAGGACTTGGTTTCCAAAACACTCAATTCACTACCACCATCTTATTTGACTTTTCAGACTTCTTTGACTCTGTCTTTGCGAGCTAATCCTGACCCTCTTCATTTTGAAGAGTTAGTGGCTTTGCTATTGCAGGAGGATCAATCACGTAAGAACAAGTCTTTACAGGTGGATGGTATGGATCATGCTCTTGTTGTACAGAACAAAAACAGGGGTAAAGAGAGTGCTCATTACTCCAAGTCTAGTGCAGGACAATCTTCAGAGAAGTCTAAAGGTGATTCAGACAAGTCCAAGAAGAAAGGTAAATGTCACTACTGCAAGAAACCTGGTCACTACATTAGTGAGTGTAAAAAGCGAATTGCTAAAGAAAAGAAGAAAGAGTCAAGTTTGGTTGTTTCAGCTTCTGGTGATTCTTCTACAGCTAAAGAAGAGTCTGCAAACTTTGTGCAGGATTCTTATGCTTTTGTAGTATGTTCAAATTTTTCTGCTTACAGTGTTGACAAGACACAAATGATTTGGTACTTTGATAGTGGTGCATCCAGGCATATTACTTCAAGGAAGGATTTGTTTTGTTCATTGGATGCAACTCCAGCAGGAAAGAAGGTGACATGTGCAAATAATGCTTCTTATCCAATCAAAGGCGTTGGTAAGATTTTGATTACCATTTCAGATGGTTCAGATTTATGCTTGCCAGATGTCTTATATGTTCCAGGGATCAAGAAGAATTTGTTGTCTGTATCCTCTCTTGCAAAAAATGGTCTTCGGGTCATTTTTGAGGATGACAGATGTGTTGTACGAGATCGAGAGAATGGTTATTCTCTTATCACTACAGGTACGCTGGAAAATGGACTATTTGTGCTAGATCGTTATGAAAAGCAGATTCAGGTATGTATTGCAGAAACAAAGACTCAGGCCATGCAGGATGCTGAGTTGTGGCATGCTAGATTTGGGCATGTTAGTTATGGCAGTTTGATGACTTTACAACGTCATAATATGGTGCATGATTTGTCTTTATTGGAGATGCCACCAAGACATGTATGTGAAGGTTGCGTTCTTGGAAAGATGCACAGATTTGCATTTTCACAGGATGGTTCAGTTAGAGCGACACGAAAGTTGCAACTTGTACACAGTGATGTATGTGGTCCTATGAGGACGCCATCTATAGGAAACAGCCTTTATTTTGTGACCTTCATTGATGACTTTTCCAGGTTTTGTTGGGTGTATCCACTCAAAGCAAAGTCAGATGTGTTTGCAGTTTTTCAACATTATGTCGCCATGGTTGAAAATGAAACAGGTTGCAAAGTACAGACTCTTCGTACCGATCGAGGAGGTGAATACATGTCAGGTGCATTTAAGGATTTTTTGGGAAAGAAAGGCATTAAACACCAATGCACTATGCCATACACACCACAACAGAATGGTGTTGCAGAAAGGAAGAATAGGTCTTTAATGGAGACGGCTAGATGTATGCTCAAGGCTAAGAGTTTGCCTCATAAGCTATGGATGGAGGCAGTTGCTTGTGCAGCACATGTTTTGAACAGGTGTCCTACTCGTGCCTTGAAGACCATTACTGCATATGAAGCTTGGTATGACAAAAAACCTTCAGTCAGTTATCTTCGTGTTTTTGGTTGTCTTGCTTATGCTCACATCCCTCAGCAGTTACGTGGGAAGCTTGATGATAAGGCAATCAAATGTATATTTGTGGGGTACAGTAGTGGAAGTAAAGGTTATAGACTTTACAATCCTGCTACAAACAAGATTTTTGAAAGTCGTGATGTAATTTTTGCAGAAACTACTGCTCAACCTATGGTTGCTTTTGATGTACCTCATATGCAGACACATGATGTATTTGAAGGTTTGCTTCCTTCTTTTGTGGAAAATCAAGATTCACAACAGGTTGATAATCTTGATCAATCTTTTGATCAGCATGTGACACCTCATGATGTAGAGGAAATTGTGCGTGAAGAGCAAGAAGTTCTCAGGGAAGAAAGAACCTTGCCTAAATGGGTTCAGAAAACTTTGCAGGATAGCAAGTTGGATGCACCATTGCCACGGAAAACACGTGCTGGTACTACTTTTGGCAGAGAGCAAGTAGATTTGGCTTGCTTTAGTACTCTTTGTGATGCAGATGAGCCTGATTCATTTGAACAAGCTTTAGAGTGTGTTCAGTGGAAAGATGCTATGCAGCAAGAAATTGATTCTATTCATAAGAATCATACATGGGATTTAGTGGACTTGCCTACAGGTAAAAAGCCTATTGGTACAAAGTGGGTTTTTAAGGTAAAAAGGAAACAAGATGGTACTGTTGACAGGTACAAAGCAAGGCTTGTGGCAAAAGGCTATGCGCAACAGAAAGGCATAGATTATGATGAAACCTTTGCTCCTACTTCTCGTGCGTCCACAGTTAGATCACTAGTTGCAATTGCTGCTCATCATGGTTGGAAAGTGCATCAGTTGGATATCAAAACTGCTTTTTTGAATGGTGATTTGCAGGAAGAAGTTTATGTAAGTCAACCAAGTGGTTTTGTTGTAAAAGGTCAAGAGCAAAAGGTATGTAGATTGCGTAAAGCTTTGTATGGTCTCAAACAGGCTCCAAGAGCATGGTATGAGAAAATACATACTTATTTGATTGGCCAGGGATTTCAGAATAGTCCAACAGAAAGTACTTTGTATGTCAAAAAGAGAGATGGAGTTCTCATTATGCTAACACTTTATGTGGATGATATGCTTCTTACAGGCAATACTGCAGATGAAATTGAAGCGTTTAAAGATGCTTTGAGAAAAACCTTTGAGATGTCTGATCTTGGTTTGCTACATTATTACTTGGGTATTCAGTTTGTGCAATCAAAGGATGGCATATACATGTTGCAGGCAAAATATTTGCATAAAATTTTGGACAAGTTTGGTATGCAAAATTGTAAGCCAATCTCTACACCCGTAGAAACTGGATCAAAGTTGAGCATGCATGATGCTGGAGAAACTTTTGATGTACATACTTATGCAGCAGCGGTTGGTTGCTTGATATATTTGGCAGGCAACACTCGTCCAGACATTCAATTTGGGGTTTCACAAGCAAGCAGATTTATGCACAGCCCAGGTATGCATCATTGGCAGGCTGTGAAGCGCATACTTCGTTACCTTTCAGGTACCCCTCATCTTGCCATGTTCTTTCCAAGGGGGGATATGTATGGAAAGCACAGTTCTATGCAGCTTCTTGGTTACAGCGATTCAGATTGGGCTGGTGATTTTGACACACGACATTCCACAAGTGGCAATTGTTTTTTCTTGGGAAATGCATGTATATCTTGGCTAAGCAAGAAGCAACCCACAGTGGCTACATCAACTTGTGAAGCTGAGTACAGGGCAGCTTTCACGGAAACAGTTGATTGTGTATGGATACGCAGGTTATTGGCAGATCTTTGTGAGTGTCAACAGGCACCCACTACCATTTTCACTGACAGTCAGAGTGCTATGGCAGTTGCAAGGAATCCAGTATTTCATGCAAGAACAAAGCACATAGAGGTTCACTACCACTATGTCAGGGAAAGGCTACATGCAGGGGAGATCACACTAACTTACTGTCCTACACAGGATAACATTGCAGATCTATTTACGAAGGCGTTATCACGAGAAAAGTTTGAAGCTTTCCGAAAAGCTTTGGGCTTACTCTCATACACATGATGATCTGCTACCTTGTACGGATTCACACTATCACTACAGGGGGGATTTGTAGACATGTAGTAGTGTTAGTGTGTATACGCGCTTCACCAGGGGCACTTTTCTCCCACTGGGTTTTTCCCTCTGGACACCTGGTGTGAAAGGACACCTTATCTCTTAGGGTTTCATATAAGCTTTGTAGCTCTGAGTTTGTACACACAATTATTATTCCAATACAGAGAGAGAGAGACTACAGAGATCTCGTACACAAGCTCTGTGTCTTCTCCTTCTCCATCTTCTTCCTACTCTGAGTTGCTGTCTTCCTTCTGTTTCCTGTTTCATCATCTTCAACATTTATAGCTTGGCTTGTTTTTTCCCAAGGCGGGATCATTGCCGCTAGACTTACATGCTTTTCGGAATCAGATTGGGCTGGTTGTTTTCACACGCGAGTGTCCACAAGTGGTTTTTGTTTCATGCTTGGCAGTTCATGTATATCATGGTTGAGCCACTTTGAGTTGTGAGGCTGAGTACAGGGTAGTCTTCACAGTTAAGGTTGAGTGTGTATGGCTCAGATGCCTTATGGATGATTTGGGTGTTGGACAGGACACTACCAACACTATCTACACTGACAGTCAGAGCGCATTGGCAGTTGCAAGGAACCCAGTTTTTTATGCTCGCACAAAGCGCATTGAGGTGCATTAACACTATGTCAAGGAGAGGCTCTTAGTAGGAGAGATCGACTTGGCTTATGTGCCAACACACGACAACCTTGCAGATCTTTTCACAAAGGCATTGTCTCGTGAGAAGTGAGAAGCTTTTTACAAAGCTTTGGGCTTACTCCCCTTTGTGGACTGATCATGTCCTTAAGGCATGGCACTTCCCTTTACTCATGTGCCAGTTCTCATTCACCGCATCACTCCAGGGGGGTTTTGTTACCATATACATGTGGTAGTGATGTGTGTGAACACACTAGGACCTCCGGGGCATTTTTTCCCTCTCTAGGAGGTTCTTTCCCCCGTGCATTGTATATACGCCCATCACTCTGGGTCTATCTATCTTCCCATTGCACACTAAGTAACATATTCTCTATTGTGTGCCTTGAGCTTCCTTTGTCTTCTCCAAGTTGCGTGCATTTCTTTGCAACCCTAATTTCAACAGAATAGACCTTTGCCATTGACAATGGCTTGGGTCTATAGTCCTAGAAGAAGACCTAGTCTTGTCTTGCACCGAAAACGGAACAGCATATTAAAAGTCAAAAAACTATTTTGGTTCTATAACTTCCACAAGTTGGATTAAGGTATTCCCAACCAATGCTTTTTTTCCCCTAACAGATGTGAGGGCACAGCCGTAGGTGAATTCCTCTTCCAATTGAAGAAGTTTACTAAATAATTTTAGTGCGCGAGAATGGATAGTTACCTGAATAATCAGGTCAACTCGTCCAATGATTGACAACCTTAGTCAATCCCCACTTACCACCCCGTACACACACATGATTCTTTTGTTTTCTAATTACTATCACATTGTTTTAACACTTAAAATAATGGTTTCTTTTAACTTTCCATCACAGTAATTCCTTCCTTCGATGAAGTATTAAATACATCATTGTAAAGCATTCTTTTAGCAAACAGACATCTTTAAACTTAAGACAAGGTACTGTCAATCAAAACATTGTCCATAATAACTATGACCAATACTCTTCTTGCCTCAAGACCACCTAAGGGTGAAAAACGACACCCATTCCTTATTCACAATCCGTAGTGGATAAACCCCCACCCAAGGTTCGGGATGCCCATACACCAAACCAATTTCCCATACAACCGGGTGGCTCCCCTAGGATAAAAACGGTATCCTAACTTATGTAGAAACGCAAGACATGACACGGAGTAGAAACTCATCGTTCATGGGGTAACCGACTTATCCGTGGCTACAAAGCCACCATTATTATCAATTTATACCAAGGAGTTGGAGCTGTCTTGAGACAAGCTGTTTCAATCATATCTTTCCTAATTCAACCAATTTTGACCCAAACAATTCATTCCTAATTTACAAGCAAATGCATGTTGGAGGTTACCGTCCGTTTTTGACGAATTATTCCTTTTTTTAATTCTTACTCACTCCTTACGTATGCAATGTTAACTTATAGAAGAACATAAACTATTTTAAGACTTAATTGAATAATAGAAACCCACCTGGGACTAATCGGCCATCTGCTGCTGTGCTGCGCCTGAAGATTCTCCTCTGTAGGCGTACTACTAGGCCCGGCTTCGTCGTCGTGGGACGCTCTAGTTCTTTTTGGAGCTCTGTCCTCATCATTAGATGTAGGATTGGCTCGGGTCCTTTTAGATGCCATAACTTCTTATCCTTATAAAAAAGGAGTTTAATCATTAGGTAAATTATCCAACAGCTAAACTTAACCTTTGTATGCAATTTTAATCCAATCCATGTTAAATTTGTGATTTAATTGGTAAATTCTTGACCTAGTAATTTCTTATTTTCCTATATAGGTTTGATAAGTTTTTCCAAAGCCTCCCTGAGGGTTTTCTAAGCTCTCCTAATTTTTTTATAATTTTCTATATCTTTTTTCTAATTTCCCCCATCGAATTTTAAGCTTGGAATCTGCTTATTTTGAGCTTAATATTTATTCTATTTACTTTCTCTTAAATATTTCATTTCCTCAACTCAATATCATTAGTTTATACTTACTCTAATTTTCCTAGAAACTTTTGACGGCAAGGTCTATTTATTTTAATTAATCTTTTGCTAAAAACAGGACTTTGGTTAATTATAATGCCACAAGTAGATATTGATATTTTTTATCTTTGGTAATTATCTTTTAATTTTCCAATGTAATTTACTAATTTTCCCCTTCAACTTTTAGATAGAATTAGAATAATTTGACTAATCTAACTCTGATAAATAGCATATAATTATCTAACATGATTTATTAATTCCCCCCTTTAAGTTTTAGCTAAAATTAGTATAATCTGACTTAGATATATATCTATACTAATTTTCTAACCTCAAAAAAATTATCATGCCTTTTGTATTTTGTGATTTAACACTAATAAATAGCATGTAATCATCTAACATGATTTACTAATTTCGCCCTTTAATTTTCAACAAGAATTAGTATAATAATACTTTGATAAATATCTATACTACACTTTCTAACCTTGAAATAATTATCATGGCTTGTTTATCATGTAATCTAACTCTAATAAACAGCATGTAATCATTTAACATGATTTACTAATATCCCCCTTTAATTTTTAGCTAAAATTAGTATAATGTGACTTAGATAAAGATCTAAACTACTTTTTTAACCTTGACATAATTATCATGGTTTTTTTATCATGTAATCTAACTTTGATAAATAGCATGTAATCATCTAATATGATTTACTAATTTCTCCCTTCAATTTATCTTAAAAAAAGGGTTTTTTGACTAGGATAATTAGCTAAATCAATTTTTTTGTGGCTAAGCTAAGTATCATGGCTTATAAATGATGTATTCTAACTTTGAAAATTATCCCACTCTATCTATTATAATTTACTAATTTTCTCGTTTAAGTTACCTTCAAAAACATGGTTTTTTTACTAAGATAATTAAAAAAACCAATTTTCTATGGCTAAGCTAATTATTAGGGCTTCTTTAGCATGTGAAATAACTCTACTAAATAGCACATAATTATCTAACATGTTAATTTAATTTTCCCCTTTAATTTATGGCTAAAAACAATTAATTTTAGCTTAATTAAATACTTAGATTAATTATCTATTAATGAATAATTTACCATTTGTTCCTAATAGTATTTGCTAACTGTGATATTTAAGAATTTTTGAGCTAATTCAATAGATTTCCCATCAATTCTTTGATTAAAAATAGCTAATTTCTATCTAATTAATTACAAAAACTAAGCAAAAAATTAAGAGATAATTTCTCTAGCATCTTGATAGTCTGATACAACTCTAATAATGATCTTATACTAATTTGAGTTTAATTATTATAATTACCATTAACTTATGATTAAAAATATTAATTTCAGTTCTAGTATGGCTTAATAATTAATTAGATTGATATCCCTAATCTTAATCTAAGTAATTAGCAAAGTATTAAGAATTTAGAGAGTAATTTAGAGTGTAAGTAAGTTTAATCTTCTTAATTAATTGGATTAATTAAGAAAATATAAGTAAATTAGCATAATTTTCCTAATTAAAAAAGGTTAAGTTAATTACCGTGGAATAATCTAGAGTTTTTTCTCTCTAGTGACTTTTGAGTAGAGTTCTCTCTAGGTAAGAGAGAAATGGCCAGGACTCCAAGTCTGTCTGAAATTGTGAAGCAAGGGGTCATATTTATAGGTTTCTGGGCACTCACAGGCTGGAAATGGTAGTAACTTGCATCCCAAGGCAGCCCTACAGCTCTACAAGCACCCCCTGCTGCTAATTCCAGCATAAGCAAGTTCATTACCGGCCCACACAACCCTCAGATACACAAAATCAATTTTTTGCTATTATCTGACCCTTTTCATGATTAATTTTGGAAATATCTGCAATTATCTGTAAATATCTAGGGATTATATGATAAAAGTCTTTTACAGTAATGATTGCCAAAACCTTACAATTTATTTAATTTATTTAATCCACGGTGTAAACTTCCAAGGGCCATAACTTTGCCAATTTTTATCGGAATTCAGTTCTGAAAATTTCTAGTCCGAGGTTTACTATGCTTAAGATTTCAAAAATGCCATTTTTTATGTCTGAGATAGTATTTTTACCTGATTGCTTAACCAATGCTTGAGTTCATTCCCGATTGCTAGAAAGGTGGAGACCTTAGAGGTAGTCGTAAAAAATTGTCTACTTGTAGATATATGGCCCCTTCAGGCACTTCGGGCTTTGGTGTAGCATCCACAGTTCCCTTGGAAAAAGGGTGGCCTTTACTATCACTCTATCCGCTGCTTGGAACTTCCCAATCAATATGTTTTCAAGGATTGTTTCTAACACCTATTCAATTATGTGAGCTTTCTCATTTGAGGAGATATCCATGATCTTGTATAGTGCCACTTTCCACTCCCTTTTTGCTTTTCTGCGGGGCATTCTGAGGCTAGTTTCAGATTGAAATTGAGGTCAAAGAGTTGAAAAATGCAAACTTTGACCATTAAAAAAATGAGCACAACTTTTTAAAAAATACCCCAAATTTGACTAAATTTCACGAGTGCATTTAAGATGACTATAGTCACATAGGCATGATGTCACATATGAAATATGGTTCTGAGGTACATGGATCGCGATCCATGTTGAGAAACATTTTAAAGATCTGATGATATGATTTGGTAGGGCTCATCAAGATGATGCCTTGGTCCAAACATTTTGAGATTTGGACCACTGGTTAGGTTCTTAGGTCAATTCTTGGTAATTTTCTTCAGACTCGAACATTTTGGTTGGGATTTTGGGACCCAAATGAATTGATACTTCATGGCTAGTCTTTGTGTGATGTTCTGAGCCAAATGATGATATTTTCTCTCTGATTGGGAAAAAAGGTACATGGATCGTGATCCATGTTGGGAATGCTTTTGGGACAACCTTTTTCACACATGTTCCTATAGGTCTTCCTAGCACATTGGTGACCTATGTTTACTCAAGTTTCCAATTTATGGTCATGCTTGTCCCGTCTTGACCATTTTTTTTTTTGGATCCACTTTCGAACACTTCCTTTGATTGACCTCTGATAGTTCATTAACTCATGATGATATATGCTTGAAAACCATTGTTTTTCCCAAATCCCTTCCAAATTTCATCAGTTTTTTATTTCATCTAAAAAGGGAAATTGGTGTAGACAATCTGCCCCACTTCGTAGGTATCCCTTTGCTTTGCTTTGCCCCTAAATAGACCTTTAGTGTTTCTTCTTCTTGATCGTTGGGTTTTACTCACTTCCAGATTCCCTTTTGTTTTGGGTTGCTTTTGAATAAAGCCGTGAAAAGTTCCAAAAGCTGGTCTGGTTAGTGGGTTAGCTTCATGATCCCATCCAGCCCTATTCCATAGTTTTTTCTTGGAAATACGACCACTTTAACCTTGATTAATTAAAAAATGACCCTTTATAGATTGAAAGTACCAAATTATTAGGTTTTAACGATTTTAAGACCCCCTTTTTTGTGACTATTTTTCCTGGTCAATCGTCCTTTTTCATCCTCCAGTCAGTGATCCACTTCTGCCTTGATTTTTTCATCAAGGTACATGGATCGCGATTCATGTTGGGAAGGATTTGCAATTTTAATTTGTGGAGCTTGTTCATGAGCTTGTGGGGATCTCACTATGCAATTTTTATTGATATTAGGGTTTGGGGAACATGGATCGCAATCCATGTTCCAACCCCTTTTGCAACTATTTTTGCATGGATTGATTCTGCCAGCTGTCAGGTGTCTATAACAAGTGTTCTTGTAGGGTTAATGATCATACCTGTCAAATCTGGTGGAGTAAGAGCTACTGCGGTGGTCGCAGCATGTAGAAACACCGCAACAATCTCTAGGCTTCTCTAGCTCTTTCTCCTCTCTCTCTCTCTCTCTCTCTCTCTCTCTCTCTCTCTCTCTCTCTCTCTCTCTCTCTCTCTCTCTCTCTCTCAGTGAATGCTAATGAGATTATTTTGCCCCATTTTGACTATATGTTCCCTACCTACTCGGTTTTCGTTCTTCATTCTAATATTTGGTCTACAAATGGCCTTTAATCTACAGTTTTGATCCTTCAGAAGTTGGCTCAAAATCCGTCCTGTGCCAAACCTTTTTTATATTTTCCATGCTCAAAGCCCTTGCTTTGAACATTCGGCTTTACTCTTAAAAGTCAACTTTGACTTTCCTGGCTCAACTTATTATTATTTTTTTGATTATTTGTCCTTTTTAGTTTTTTAGTCTTAAGAATAAAAGAAAATTACCCACCATTATTATTAATTGGTCAAAATTTGGCAAAATTATTGTCATCACTCATACATACATATTCTTAGCCCGACATCTTATTTTTTGTGAATGGTATCAATATGGCTCATGTTTATGCCTGCCAAGAGCTAAAAAGCTCTGAAAAACTGATAAAGGAAAATAAAAATAAAATAATATATACAAAATGATGAGTATCTTGCTGATTTTTGCCTCCTTCCTAGAGTGAGTTGGAAAATATACATGGGGTCACAAAGTGTTGTGCAAGATGTTGTTTTTGAACCATAAGTTCAGGGGCTTTTGCTGATGAGGTTAATTTGAAGCTGCATGGTCCAAACAAGAGAAGTTGTAGAAGACACGCTCAGTCTTTGACCCCAATGGCACCTAGAAGTTTTGACACTACCTTGTCTTTTGATTGATGGATCTTTTTTGGATGCCACTGAAATTGCTTTGATGTGAACTTTGAGTTCAAGTCATCCGCTGTGCGAATTGATTTTTGTTTCCATGTCCAAATGACTTCTTTTGGTTGTCGATGGTGTGATTGTATTGACCCTATTTGCTTGACAAAAGTTGGAGATTTTGGTGGTTGTGTGGGGTTTGGGCTTGGTTGGTGATGTGTAGGTTGAAGTTCAGTACAATGTTAGTTGGGTATCCATAATTTATGTGGATGGGTTTGCATAATGGACTTTTTCACCCATATTTTTTCATGATGGTGATGTGTAGGTTGAAGTTCAGTACAATGTTAGTTGGGTATCCATAATTTCTGTGGATGGGTTATTTTTGTGACCACCTTTTGAGACCTTCACAGTCTTGATGTTGAGGTAAGTCATAATGTGAGAATCTGTCCAAAACTTCTTGTGATAGGGATACGCTTTTTGCTCTCTAATTCAAGGATTTCAAACAGTGTTTCTTTACGATACACACCAAAACTTAATCCCATTTTTGGAACTCCTTGCTAATCACATGTTGATCATGGAAAGCTTTCATTTGTCATTTCTGAGCATATATACTTGCTACCGTTCTCATTCTGGTTTCATCTAATTGCTCCAAAATATCCAGTCTTTCAGACAGTTCGTGTCCCATCCATCCTAACTATGTTGCGACTCGAAGCGTGTTAATTAAGAATTCCATAGGTAGAATTTGATAAATCCCGAACACAAGGTTAAAAGGAGTGGTTCCTATGGAATTTTTAAATGCTACTTTGTAAGCCCATAATGCTGAGTGTAGCTTCTGGTCCCAATCAGTTCTTGAGTCACTCACTATTTTGGTGAGCACCGTGCATAAGATTTTATTTGGTACTTTCGTCTTATCCGTTAGCTTGGGGGTGATAGGGTGTTATTTTGTGATGGATCACCATGAATTTGTCAAGTAATCTTTTAATGACATTGTTTACAAAGTGTGTTCCTCTATCACTCACAATTTCAATGGGTAGATCGTATCTGGTAAAGATATGTTCAAAAAGGAACTGAGCCATAGTTCGTGCACCGTTTTTATGTGTTTCTTTTGCTTTCACCCATTTGGTCAAATAATATGTGGCTACAACGATCTATTGTGCATGCATCTTGTATGCGGGATGTATGATGGGACCTATAAAATCTATGTCCCACTTGGCAAAGGCTTGTACTCCCATCATCGGTCGTAATGGCATTTCGTCTCTTCGCAGAGGGGCTTTTGTGTGTTGACATTCATCACACCTTTTGACATATGCCTCCGCATCTCTGAATAACGTTGGCCACCATATTCTTGCATGAAGTACTAGCCTTGCATTTTTATCATTAGAAAAATGTTCCCCTGGCTGGCCCGAGTGTGCTTGTTTTAGGATAGAGAAATATATGCTTTTAGTAGCACACAATTGTAATTGATCATCCTTTCCCCGCCTGTACAGTTGGTTTGCAATCAACAAATAGTTATTTGCTTCTTCCTCTACATTTCTCATTTGTGTCTTACCCCATCCCTCTGGGAAGATCTTGGTTTTTAAGTACTCGTTTATGTAAGTACTCCATATGGGTGCCTGTATTACTCGAAATAGGGTGGCATTTTCTATTGGTGGTTGCTTTTTACAGGTTTCACATGATTTTACATAATTATGGACATTGTTTTCCATGTTTTGCTAGTAGACCCCAAGTCTTAGTAGTCTTTGGTATGTTTGTATTTTTCCATTGTGAAACCCCATGTGTTGTATATGATCCTATTGAGGTAGTATTCATTCTCGTCTGGCTGTACACATAGTCTCAAAATCTCGTCCTTATCCTTCTTGTAAAGTCGTCCAGCTAAAAGCTGGAGATTTCTCGTTTGATGTATGATTGATGGTTGTCTTTCTACCTGTAATGATCTTATTGTGAGTAGAGGGTGACATCTTCACTCCACCTTGGAACCATTTCAATGTTTAACAAGTACAAATCTAAGAGCTCATCATCAACACCTTCAGGTGCTTCCCCATAAAACAGTCTCAAAAGATGATATGCTTGCATGTGCGTAGTCCACTTTTTTACAACTACTATGAAATCAAACTCAAGCAATATGATAAACCAAGGAACAATTCTTCCACAGTTGCAAGATTTGTTTACCAAATATAACATTGCTTGGTGATCTACGAAGAAAACAAACTTGTTTACAAGAAGGTAATGTCTAATTTTTTTGATAGCATATATCATTCTTAGACCTTCTCCCTCCTAATTTTTCTCTGTGATGTTCAGCTGCCTACTAGAGTAGTAAATGGAAAAATCCATTTTCTTCTCTCCTGGCTGGGCTAATATGCACCCTATGGAGAAGGCTGATGTGTCTACATGAACATGGAAGATCTTTACCATTGACACGTCTCTAGGCCCACTAAAGTCAGAGTCCTTAAACAAGAAAAATTCCAGGGAATTCACCCTTACCATTGACAATGGTTTAGGTTTATAGCCCTAGAAGAGACCTAGTCCTGTCTCGCAGTGGAAATGGGACCATTAAAAAAAAATCCGGCCCTATATCTTCATCCTTCAAATTAAGGTTTCCTTAGCCAACGCTTTTTTTCCCCCTAACATATGTGAGGGCACAACTGTTGGTGGATTCCTCTTCCAAGTGAAGAAGTTTCTAAACGTTTTAGTGCACGGGAATGGATAGTTACCTGACTCATCAGGTCCACCCATCCATGATTGACAACCTTAGTCAATCCCCACTTACCACCCCGCACTCACACATGATTTCTGTGTTGTTTAATTACTACCACATTCTTTTCACAATTAAAACAATGATTCCTTTTAAACTTTCACATTGTATTTCATTAAGACAACCTTTGAAAACAATATTGAAGACATTCTTTCAGCAAACAAACATCTTTAGACTTAAGACAAAGTACTGTCATTCTCAAGTATCTTTGACCAGTACTGGCTTGTCTCAAGACCACCTATACAGGGGTGAAAAACGGCACCCATTCCTTATTTATAAAAACCGGGGTGGAAAAAACCATCACCCAAAGTCCGGGCGCCCATACGCCAAAACCAACTGCCCATACAACCGGGCGGTTCCTCTAGGATAAACTTGAAAGTACTATCCACAAACATAAACAAGCACGGGGTAAAGACTCCACTGGTGCAGAGGTAACCGACTCTTCCATGATGGTATCCATCATTACTCATTACCTAGAGTAAAATATTTCCAAGGAATCAGAGGTGTCTTGAGACAAGTTGTCTTAAGGATGGTCAAACATTTCTTTCCTAGGTCAATCAGTCATAACCCAATCATTTCTTTCTTATTTACAATCATTGCTCGTTGGTTTCGTGGAAGTTACCTTCCAT
This sequence comes from Adiantum capillus-veneris, assembly GCF_014529385.1. Taxonomy (NCBI): domain Eukaryota; kingdom Viridiplantae; phylum Streptophyta; class Polypodiopsida; order Polypodiales; family Pteridaceae; genus Adiantum; species Adiantum capillus-veneris. The sequence goes on along the minus strand of NC_140935.1, from coordinate 140,087,339 downwards.
TTACAACCAGTTTATCCTTCCTAACCTTATGTATGCAATGTTAACTTAAAAATGAACTTTAAAATATTTTAAGTGAACAAAATAGAAATCCACCTGGGACTGCTCGTCCATGTGCTGTGGGGCGGGTGCCCGTAGACTCTCTTCTGTTGGTGTTGTTGCGCGCATTTTGAGAACCCCGTTTTTTGTATATTTGTACATACGGACATGACGCTCGATGTCAAAAGGGTGTGTGGGCTTTGGTTTTGTGAGTTTTTTAGCTTTCTTTAGCAAGCACATGTACATGCACTGCAAGTCGCTAGTCTAGTGACAGCTGTTGGGCCACTGTAAGTGCCCGTGAGTGAGTTTTTTGAAGTGAGACTTGTATATAATTCAAACTCATGTACAAACTTAAAAAGTTCAGCCAAACATCAGAAATTTGCAGGTTTTGGGTCGTTGTGGCTTCTTGATGGCTTTGGATGCAGTTTTTTGCCTCGACTAGCCTTCTCTACGTGTAGTTGTGCTGGGACAGCTTTCTGTTCGCGTCAATTTTGCTCATGGGGGCGTATGGAATCAATTTTAGTCATCTTCAGCTTTCTCGCCAGTCATTTTTCAAGATTTCTCTCAGGCTTTAAAGTGCCCCAATTGGAGTTGTGCTTATCAGGTTACGACTAGTTCTCTGCAGGGTTATGGCTATGGCAGCCTAGTGGCAAATTGTGTGTAGACAGATTTGGAGGGCATGTATCTATGAATTGTGGAATTGATGTTGAAGTTGTGGGTTTGTGATGTTTGATTGTGAAAGGAGAGGCTCTTGTCTTCATATGCATTGGTCGGCGTGTGCTGTAAATCCATGCTTTGGCAGGGTTTTGCTCCTATGTGACATAGTCTCTTGGGTGGGCGACGGCTAGTAAATTCCCAAGGGTCTACTCCTATTGGACTTGTGGTGTTTCAAAAGGATTTTGTGAAGCTTTTTGCATCTTGTAGTTCTCTTTCAACGCTCTTGGGTGACATCACTATAGAGGTGTTTCAGTTTGCTTGTTTCCCAACAGTGTTTTGGTACCCGCCACCGAGGATCTTCTTCAGGTGACCTTCAATTGACAGCTTTGATGGCTATGGTGATAGAGTTTCCAAAGTTCTATGGTCATGTAGGTGAGGATGCTGATGCATTCATTGAGAAGATGGAGTTTACTTGTTTGATTGCAAATAAGGAAGATCCAATGATTATGCTCAAGATTTTGTTCTTTTGCTTGAAAGACGATGCAAGGACATGGTATGATGAGTATGAGTTTTGGTTGAAATCATCTCAACCTCTACAGGTGATGACGTATGATGCATTAAAGAAGGCTTTTCTTGAGAGGTTCAGGAAGGTAGAGGACCCAACGGATGTATGGCACTCCATTGAAGGACTTGTACAATGTGATGGTCAAAGTGTAGATGCCTTTGTCAAGGAGTTCAATGCTTTGTGGAAGAGATGGTCTGTTGCTTTGGGCAGTGATGTTCCTCCTCTTATGCTTAAGAAGTGTATGTTTATGCAAAGTTTGAGGACTGATTTGAAGTTAAAGGTTGAGCTTAAAAGGCCACTTACATTTGAGGATGCAGTATCAATTGCAAAGCATAAGGAATGGAAGTTAGAGAGAATGCAAGAGCTTGGATTGCAAGCTGATGTGGAGACAAAGATTTCTCTATGCATTGATGTAGGTAAAAAGAGTGCCTGTAGTGCATTATTATATCATGATGGTTCTCTTGAGAAAAATAAGCAAGCATGTACCAAGGAGAAAGAGTCTAAGAAGAATGCTTTCATTATGCCATCCTTGTTGTTTAAGTGCTTTGATGTCAATCTTCCTATCAAAGATGATGATGCTAGTAAGATGGATGTAGGCAAGAAGGCTACCATGGTCATGAATGAGTCTCAAATGCAAGGAGATGATCATTTTGAATGTCCAAGTCACATGTCTAATGCTTCTCATATAGGTTACAATGAGGATGAGTATGCTTCTGGTACGAATGTTATTGCTGTGAGTTCTTCTCTTGTACATGAAGTAGTCAAAGATCACATGATGGAGGTCAAGGAAGATAAAAATGATCAAGATGGTGATGTGTATGATGAAGGATCTCGAGTATATGCTTTGGGTGATTGTATGCAAAAGGGTGATGAAGCAACTAAGTATACTACTTGTGTTGTTGATGAGGATCCTATCAATGAGAAGCTTAATGGCGTGCATGATGGTGTGGCTGATCTTGCCTTAATTGATGAAGAGAATATTGAGGTTTTAGAAGATATGGAAAATGATGGAGATGGTTTTTTTATGCCTCAAGTGAATATGGTTGATGCTACCTTGTTTGATAGTGTTAAGGAGCCTAAGGTATATATGGAAGATGGCTTACCTATCAAGCATGATATGGTTGAATTGGATAGATGCTTAATGAAGAGTGGGGATAATGAAATGGATATGCATGAGGATATAAAAATGGATGAGGTAGAATTTGAATACTTTTTGGATGAGATGTTAAAGGCTTCCTTGCATGCTATATTGATGAAAGGGTCTTTCTCTGTTGTATTTGTTGAGAGTCCTTTATGCCTAAAGAGGATTTGGATTCTACACATGGTTTGTGCTTTCATATTGGGAGTGAGACAATTGATATGGCTGATGTTTCTTCATGCATTTTGTGCTTATGTTGTATGGACTTTTGATCCAGGTGGGCAAGATTGTTATGCTATTGCTAAGCATGAATGCTCTAGCAGACTGGGGGGTTGGCAAACTATGTTGCGCGCATTACAGATATGACGCCCGGTGTCAAAAGGGTGTGTGGGCTTTGGTTTTGTGAGGTTTTTAGCTTTCTTTAGCAAGCACATGTACATGCACTGCAAGTCGCTAGTCTAGTGACAGTTGTCGGGCCACTGTAAGTACCCGTGAGTGAGTTTTTTGAAGTGAGACTTGTATATAACTTAAACTCATGTACAAACTTAAAAAAGTTCAGCCAAACATCAGAAATTTTCAGGTTTTGGGTCGTTGTGGCTTCTTGATGCTTTTGGATGCAGTTTTTTGCCTCGACTAGCCTTCTCTACGTGTAGTCGTGCTGGGACAGCTTTCTGTTCGCGTCAATTTTGCTCATGGGGGCATATGGAATCAATTTTAGTCATCTTCAGCTTTATCGCCAGTCATTTTTCAAGATTTCTCTCAAGCTTTAAAGTGCCCCAATTGGAGTTGTGCTCATCAGGTTACGACTAGTTCTCTGCAGGGTTATGGCTATGGCAGCCTAGTGGCAAATTGTGTGTAGACAGATTCGGAGGGCATGTATCTATGAATTGTGGAATTGATGTTGAAGTTGTGGGTTTGTGATGTTTGATTGTGAAAGGAGAGGCTCTTGTCTTCATATGCATTGGTCGGCGTGTGATGTAAATCCATGCTTTGGCAGGGTTTTGCTCCTATGTGACATAGTCTCTTGGGTGGGCGACGGCTAGTAAATTCCCAAGGGTCTACTCCTATTGGACTTGTGGTGTTGCAAAAGGATTTTGCGAAGCTTTTTGCGTCTTGTAGTTCTCTTTCAACGCTCTTGGGTGACATCACTATAGAGGTGTTTCAGTTTGCTTGTTTCCCAACAGCGTATGGCTAGGCCCAGCCTCATGGTCATTTGTGGCTTTATTTCGCTTGTTGCTAACATCCTCTTCCTCAGTAAGAGGATTTCCCCTGGTTCTCTTTGGGGCCATGTCGGCAGCCTTATAAAGACTTAATCCACTAGAAGTTTAATTGAATAATCTTCTTTTTTCCTTGTTTATCCAAAAATAAGGATTTTTGGAGTAATTAGGTATCTTTAATAGTTAATTTGATGAGATATTCCTCCTGTAACTTATTTATGCTATAAGTAATTTCCCATAATTACCATTTAAATTTGGGAAGTCCTTTAACTAGGTTTTCCCTTAGTCTATCTTCCATTTTAATCTTAGTAAATTATAAATCTCTATCGGCTAATGGATTACTCTCCCTAAATTGTAATTGAATATGTTCTATCTTTAGTAATTTTCATAAATTTGATTTATAACCTTTCCCTCCTATACTTATGGTCTAAATTAGGTAAGATTTTACTGATAGTAACTTGTTATACCATCCATTTATGCTGAGGTAATTTTCCCACCCTTCAATAGTGATTTTGGACCTGAGGTATTTATTTGGTAATTAGATAAATTCATTTACTAATTTTCCTTGTCTATATTATACGCAAAATCGATTACTTTTATTGAAGATAAATACCTAAACTATTTATCTGAGGTTGGGGTATTTATCATGGATTTCCTAAGGTGTGTTCTACCTTTGATATTTATATCAAAGGTTTTTGGATTAATTTACTATATTTCCCCTTTTATTTTTTCCTTAAAAAATGTAATTTTACTAGGATAATTAGATAAATCAATTATCTGAGCTTCACATAATTATCACGTGTTCCCTAAGGTATACGTAACCTCTAATAAATAACTCAAGTCATTTTGAATCTATTTGCAAATTTTCCTTATTTAATTTGTCTTAAAAATAGAGTATTTCTGCTAAAGTAATTAGATAAATTAATTATCTGAGCTTCACATAATTATCATGGGTTCCATAGTATACAATTAACCTCTAATAAATAACCCAAGTCATTTTGAATCTATTTGCTAATTTCCGCTATTTAATTTGTCCTTAAAACAGAGTATTTTTGCTAAAGTAATTAGATAAATTAATTATCTGAGCTTGACCTAATTATCACGGGTTTCCTAATATGTAATTGACCTTTGATAAATAACTCAATTCAATTTGAATCAATTTGCTAATTTCCCCTATTTAATTTGTCCTAAAAACAAAATATTTTTGCTAAAGTAATTAGATAAATTAATTATCTGAGATTGACCTAATTATCACAGCGCCTTGAAATTGGCCTAGTATGAGTAGGCCTGATGCCAACAGGAAATAAGAGAACATCCAGCAATAATGGAAAGAAACCTATATAAAAATTATGTGTGTGGAGTTAGATAACCATGACTCCCTCCCATAGGCTTCACCATTTTGGCCATATCTCCCAAAATGTAGCTTCAAAAGTTATTAAAAAAATAGGAGAGAAAAGATTAGCTCAACACCTACAACTTTGTTGTTGAAATTTTTTTCCAATTTAAAATGAAAAATACGAAAAAATTCCACAAAAATATGTGTCTATCTTTTCCCTTCTAAAAGTCTTCCAAGTGGTCCGCTCTTGACTCCACGTGCAAGCCTTATGTCCACAAGTGAATTATGCTTGAATTTGATAATATTTTGTTGACTCCAACTCCATAATGAATAAGATTCTTCTTCCTTTTACTATTGACTCTGATTCTTCACCTTAGTGATCGTTAAGTAGAATCAGCATCCAGTGAATTTTTGCTTTCATAGCGTTTGTTTCTACCTCTCCTTATTTTTTCAAGTTCCAAATTTTCCAAAACCATATCTATATACAGAATATATACATAGATTTTTTTTGTGATTTTCATTCATCGGGTCCCTCCTGCTCCGCAAAGCCTTACCATCGAGTACATACCAAGAGAGAGGTGGTCCAAAATTTGAAAAGCGGCCGTCATTAGCCCTCCCCATAAAGCTAGAGGCATTTATGTATCTAGCTATGTACTTAAATTAGAGTGCAGCAAAGGAATTGATATCTAGTTGACTTTTGAACTAGCCATTGCCTTTGGCCATTAGTGAGATCTTTGGGATATTCACAAATCTCCAAGAAGAGCAATAGATTTTGAAAATTCTCCCTAGATAGAGCATCAATGACCAGCAATTCTAGTTTTCTTGGAGTGAATGGGAAGTCCATAGCTTCCAAAATTTTGTGCCAATATCCACCAGGATCCCATGTAAAGAATAAGATAATCACATGTAATGTCCTAACAGTAGAACTTCTTTCTTCATGCCACCATAAATGAAAGGATAATTGAGTACTTTCGCTCCTTCCAAGACAATACTTAGGATCATGATCTCCAAGTATTGTAATTGAGTACTTTCGCTCCTTCCAAGACAATACTTAGGATCAAGATCCCTTAATTGAAAAATTGAGGCTCCATGTCCAAAGCTATGTGGACAAGGAGGATTTTTTTATCTCTCCTCTCAAGCACGAGGATGTAATATTAGGGGCACCATGGTTTGATCACATGGCTGCGAATGTTATATTTCCTGAAAGGCAAATCTACGTTAGGTTCAGGGAAAAAGATATGTACATAGATGCTAAGGAGTTGGGTAACACCGTACCCATTGTACATACACAAGCTTTCAATAAGTCAATAAAGAGCTCTATTTTCATGTACATGATTTTTGTTAAAGATTCTCAAAATGAACCTAATACTTTAGCAAAAGAAAATATAAACAATCACAAGGAATTAGAGTTATCCAATTTTCTCAAGGGATTACCAGATGCTTTTATTGATGACATCCCTTGTGAACTACCTCCTAAATGAGGCAATGATAACCATGCAATTGAACTTCTTCCAAGAAGTTCACTGCCTAATAAACCTCCGTGTAGAGTTTCTCAAGCTCAGCAAGAGGAGATTATGCAGCAAGTGCATGAGTTAGTTGAGAAGGGTATGGCTAGGCATAGCTCATCTCCATTTTGTTCATCGGTTTTATTAGTGCAAAAGAAAGGCAACACATATTGTATGTGTGTCAATTATAGAGCACTAAATAGGATCACTATCAAAAATAGGTTTCCCGTTCCACCGGTAGAAGACCTATTTGATAAGCTACAAGGGTCGACCTACTTCAGTAAGATTGACCTAAAAAGTGGCTACCGTCAAATAAGGATAGTAGATCAAGACATTGTAATAAAGACCGCATTTTGCACTATGTTTGGTCTTTACGAATACATTGTCATTCCTTTGGCTTGATCAATACATTGTCATGCCTTTTGGCTTGACCAATGCACCACATTTAACTGCTTGACGGAGAAGCTAATTAGGCCTCATCAAGCCTTTAATGGAGTGTTCTTTGATGATATAATAATTTACTCTAATTCACTAGACGAACACAAGCAACATCTCTAGGTAAATTTTGTTGAGCTATATATAGAGATACTATATATAGCTCAACATCATTTGAGTGGGGGTGTTGATCTATATATAGTATCTTTATATATAGCACCCTAGTCCCCTCTATATAAACACATCTCCTGTGATCAGTAGACACACTTTGGGGTTTGCAGTTATGGAGTTCTCTCTCTCTTCTCCTTCGTCTCTCTTCGTCTACTTGGGCTCTCTCCCTCCGATTCAACATGGTATCAGAGCTGACGAAGATATATGTGTGTACAAGAGCTAAGTATTGATTTTCTTTTTCTTTGATTTATTCTACGCTTGATAATTGTATTGATTACTATCTCTGCGACCAAGTGATGTAGTTATTACAAGACGTGCTTTATCTTCAATCTATGGTAGCTTTTGACCATCTACAGCTTATGTAAGAAGAAGAACATAAACGATTTTTGAATTAACAGCCTGTGTAGGCTTGATAAATAGCGCTCGTCGAAGCAAATCACTGTTATATCTAATGCTTTTGGGAGTTTACAGTAGCGAGCATAATAAACAGGAGTTTCCAGCAGCGCGTAGACCCAGGCCATCATGACCATAGATGCTTATAAAGCTTTATAACATTGCCTTCAATAAAACAATCAAGAGAGTCAAGATGATAAGAGTTTGTAGCAAGGAAAAGCAAAAATTGGGGCGCATGAAGGCTCTTGTCTCCCAGCTAATTAGGGTAGAGTTTGCAGCGAACGGTTAAATCAAAAAAAGGGGCGCAGCTGCTAATCTTTGTCTCGTGAACCCAAGGATCATGGTGCCGAAAGAAAGCAGAAGAGGCGAGCTGCTGAGCAAAGCAAAGCCAAGGGCACAGAAAAGTGCAAAATTAGAGTGAGCTTTGTGGAGACTCGCGCAGCTTAGAGAGAACGCAATATCTTCTTCTTAAAATAACGTGATCGATACCTTGGTCTTAGAATAGCACGATGTCTTCTATTATTATCACCCCTCTTGTTGTCAGCATATGTTGGTAATTACCTTGGTAATTATAAAACTACAAGCCAGCGCAGATTAAACATAAGCTGGGCAAGCTCGAGTGCCGATGTTTTTTTTTCGACTTCAGAGCCCGATTTTGTTTCTTAAGCTGAGCTACTTTTGGCTTGATTCTACGTCGAGCCTAGTGCTTTTTAACTATGGTGCTATTTTAATGATGGGTAGCATTGGATCAGCACAGAATAGCACTAATATGCAGACCTCGCTGTTAAGGCGGTTACGCCGCTAGCGGAAGCTAAATAGCGAGAACTTAACCAACAATGGAATTTGTTAGACGAGGATGGAGCTTGACCCACAGGCGCATGGAAACAACTAGGTGGGTGTCAAATCACCTACTCGACCTTCTAATGACAATCACTATTAAGGAAATCAAATCTAAGTTCTAAAATACGCAAGTGACTGAAATCCGTACTACGAACGAATGCTATACGAAACAGGATCAAGAATCATTGAATCGATCTCAAACTCAAGGGGAAGTCTATACCCTAGGTAATAACAACACCCTAAAGACTTGAACTGCAAAATCAACCTATAACCACTCCGTGTGGTAAACGCGTATGAAGACAGGCCGAAAAATACAAGTGATTGAAACTTGACCCCGATGGTACTAATGTGTAGCTCTACTCGTTGTGGTTCTATAGATATGCTGCACGCTCCATTCCGACACACGAGTTGGAAGAAAACTCACACCGAAGCTCGTAGGAACTTACCACACATAGAAGCCGATAGCGCGCACTCTTGGTATCTGTCTGTAGCTCTCGCCGTTGCTAACACAATGGAGGTGTCGCTTCTCCAATGGCGGCTCCGTAACTCCCGTAGCAAGCAGATAAGACTCTCTCTCTCTCTCTCTCTCTCTCTCTCTCTCTCTCAGACACAGTCACGGCGCTCAAAAACTCACTTTGATTAATAATCTACCTCCGTTAGGTTACAAAAACTTTGGCTTATATACCTCAGCCTTGGAGGTGAGAACATCTCTAACTAATTACATCAGCAAGTGAAATTACTTCGGGATTACAAGCTGGAACTCAATTGAGTCCCGTTACTTAATGAATGGCTCAAATCAAAATTAATGTCGGAAAGACATTTATTACAATTAATGGTTACAAAATGATGAGTGTGAGCAAAAATGTGGATGTGATCCTCTGCTGGCTCAACACTCCCCCCCTCCGCGTTCATGTCGTCCCTGACATGACTTTTATGCTTGGTCAATAAAGTCCTGTCGTCTTGAGCATCTGCAAATGTGATTCGTATCGTAGGTTGCCGATGGTCAAGGTTGGGCCGAATATTTTACTTTCGTGGGTGAAAAAGCCGGTGTAGAAAGCTTCTTCGAATGTTTGCATGTGGAATCTAGGCAAAAACATAATCCTTTGGTATAGGAGGTATAACACTTTTGGAGAAGGCTGCAATGAAAGATCGTACATCATATCAGTCACTGTGTCGGCTGTCGATAGTAGACTCGAGGTCGTGGCTTTATCTGGTGCGAACACTTCAATGCAAGCTAAGAGAGTCCTGCAGATTTTCTTGAGCATCTGACATGAAAGGTCAGGAGAGCCAGTAAAGAGCTTGATGGTGCCTGTTAGGGTTTTCACCATGTAGGCTTTACCTATTCTCTCTCCTGCCTTTGGTCCTGGCATCCTGGGATAATTAAGCCAATTTGGCTTCTTTTCTGCAATCCTGCCATGCTCTTTCCAGTTTCTGACTCTTGGCACCAGGCAGAAGGTTGCATCCTCCCGAATCTCCTTTGGTGCCTCCACCAAGTAGATGAGGTAGGATGGGTATTTGTTCAGCCAACCTTTCCTCCATCTAGGTTGTGAATCTACTATCTTCTTTGATTGTTCCTCCTTTGTGATGTCGCCTTCGTAAAGAGCGACATACTGCTCCTCCTCTATTCTCTTTTTCGTCTTTAGCACTTCAAATTTCATCAAACGGAAAGGCAGGCTGGGTTGCATCCACTGTTCATGGAGCACTTTTGTGTCTAGTCCCTGAAGTCTAATGGAGATTAGGAGTCTCCTCTCCCATTCCATTTCCGCCTTGGCACTCTCCTCTGCTGACTTTTCTATTTGGTCATGGAGCCTTTGTTCTTCTTCTTCAGAGATTCTTGAAGTCGAGGCCACCTCTTGAGCTGGGACTGGATCTTCAATTGTGGTTGCCTCTCCAGTTTCTGGTAGCTCTATGGCTGCTCCACCTGATTCTTCTTGTGGTGTCTCTGTCTCTCTTCTTTGTTGCTCTTGTAGATCTTGGAGCTGTTTGCGGAGGGTCTCATTCTCTGTCCGTAGTGTTTGATTTTCTAATGTAAGCCTCTCCTCTGCGGCCAATGATCCCTCCGCAATGTGCAACCTTTGCACTTGCTCTAATCTCAGCTCTCTTTGTAAGCTTCGGACCTGGTCTTCCAAAGCTGGTATGATAGCTCCCTCTTGTTCAGTTCCTGCTCTGCTAGCTCTAGGGGTAGTCCTGAGTCTAGTGATTGTTCTTTCTTGGAGCTCGACTCTCTCCCTTAGCTCAATGAGCTCATCCTTAGCCGCCTCCAACTCATCCTCTATCCGCTCCCTTGCTTCCTGTGCACTTGTTACTTCTCTTGAAGCCTCGGCTAGCTGGAGTATCAAGCCGTCTCTCTCGTTTTCCGCGTCATAGAGTGATGCTTTATGACTTTCAGATTCAGTCATAGCATTCTCTAATTTTCTCTGCAACTCCGCCTCCCTTTGTTTGGCTGTCTCAATCTCTACTTCCTTTGCCTTGGACCTTTCTTTTATCTTGCTAAGCAGTTCATGCACCATGTGTATGTCTTTTTCATCATCATCTGTCAACTCTAAAACTCTTTCCGCCACCACCTCCATTGGCTTTGGCTCTTCTAGTACTTTCGGTTCGTCCAGTTTCTCTTCACTTTCTTTTTTACTCTTTGTTTTTTCCTCCGTTCATCTTGTTTTTGTAGGGTGATCCCATAAACTGCCTCAAGGGCCTCTTCTTCGGTGTATCCTATCTCTACCAGATCCTCATAATCATTTCTCTTTTGTTGAACTGGATCTATCTTTTTTTCTTTGGTCTCGGCCTCTGGCTTTTCCAAATCATCTGTGTCCACCTCTACTGTGGTCTCCTCCACAATTTTTTCCGTCTTCTTAGGGCTTGGTACATCAGTCATAGAGGGATATCTGTCCTCAGCTTCCTTGGCTTTCCCTTTGTCGGCTTGCCCATCTTTCTCTTGAGGCTTAGTAGACTCATCTACTTTCCTTTTCCCCTTGTCGTCTTTTTTCAGCTCAGCTTTTAATTGATGTACCTCCTCTTCAGTGTATGGCTCAACAGGTTGCTGCTCCAGAATAGCCTCTGACTCCTCATAAGCTTTAATATATTGATCGTATTGATCAATATGTGGCCTGGCTGAGCTAGTTCCGACTTTAGTGGGGTCTGGCACCCACTTTTCTTCAAAGTCACCCTTTAGAGCTCTTTCCGCTCTAAACTGCTCCACTAGTCTTTCCATTCTTGCCGCTTTCTGACTTTTGGTTTGCTTGGGAGCAACCTTCTTCTTTACTTTCTTCTTAAGCGGCTCGTCCACATCCTCTGCAGGTTCTGAAACTACTTCTAGTTTCCGGCGTGCTCTTATGGATGCCCTCTTGGATACTTCGGGTTGTTCTTCCTCCTCGTCGGCTTCTCTAAGCCACTCATTCTGGGAGGGAACCTTTGGCCACTGATCTCTAGCTCCAATAGCTTCATAAGCTATTCTTGTCAGAATTTCCGCTCCTCCTATGTACTTTGGCTTCTCGTTGTGCATGGCAATTACTTGCTCGTGGATGTGTTGAGCGTAATTCACCTCTTTTGGAATATTGCTCTTTAATGCCCATGTGATGGTGGTCGCAATGGCATGGGGTGGTGTCGTATACTTTTGCAGTCTTTTACTGCAAACATGAAGAAATTGGTTGTACAGTCGGCAAAGGGTTGCCGCTCTTGGGTCCGCCATATCTCCATAGGTTGCATTCTGCTTCTTGGGCCCATAGACCTCTATGGCCTCCCTTCTTTCCCTGACCGAGCTCCCTTTGTTGTGCAGCTTCAATGCGTCTGCAATGAGCTGTGGAGTGATCTGTACTTCTACTTTCTCTCCATCCATGGCTGTCAATGTGGCTTTTCCATCCTTCTGAATGGATGTTGCCAACTCGTACACTCTTCTTGTATCCACACATGATGGTCTCGAGGTGAAGAAACTGTGCAAGTCTGCCCTTTCCAGGTACCTGCTGATGTCTTCTGACCTGCTATAATCTACCAATTCCTGTGGGATCATCGGTACATCCACCGCTTGCCCTTGAGGATCTCTGAAAGTCCCTTGGTAGATCTTTATTCCCTCTTTCTCCAATACTGCTTCCTCCACCCAAGTTTTGGTTGGCTTGAGGGTTTCTGTTGGAATGTCAAAGGGTTCCACTTCTGCAAGAGCATCTTTGATTGTCGGTCTCTTTCTCTTCGTTGCCGATGACTTGGCGGAATCCATGGATCCTGTAACTCCAATTTCAGAACTTAGCGTCTTTTTAGTACTGAAAGCCGAAGTGAAGCTTTTAACTATTCAAATGACTTGAAAATTGAAACATGAGCTATTCAGGGCCTAAGGATGCAAGGTAGGTGAAAAATTATGCAAAAGGGGCTCAAAATCATGCTGGAGACATCATACGCGTATGATGTCTTTTGTGTCAAAATGACTTCATATTGGTTGTGCTTGTAGCTGATAGTGTATACATGAGTATCATATGCTTGGATTTGAGTTTGGATCCCATTTGGTCAAGTTTTGGCCAGTTTAGTCCAGTTCCGGCTCTTGGAAATTTTTTGAAAGGGATTTGGATTTTATGATCCAAATTGGATAAAACTTAGTGGTTCACTTTCAAATGGCATGTAGATCACTTCTGTTTGGTGGTTGAAGCCTTGAGGTGCCAAAATCACATAGTGAGACATCATACGCGTATGATGTCTTTTAGTGTATTTTTGGATCAAATTTCTCTATAAGCTTGGATTTGGCTTTAGATAGGCTTATTCAGTGGATTTATGAAGTTTGGATAGATTTTGGGCTAAAAATGGCTCTGGAGACATCATATGCGTATGATGTCTTTTTCATCAATTTTGCATGGGATTGGTTCTGTGGACTCCCCATGTACTAGTGAAGGACTGTTTCTACTCAAATCTTGGTTTGGACTTGAGTATGTTGGATTTGGGCCAAAAATAGGCTTTAGGTGAAGGATTTTCCCTCAATTGGGCTAGTGGGGTGATCCTCTTGACCAAATGGTTCCAAATTTCATATGTAGCATGTATTAGATATATATAATGGATGTATGATGACAAATGAGCAGTTTTGGCTCTGTAAGTGCAAATAGACATCATACGCGTATGATGTCTTTTGTGTCAAAATGGTGCTTTTTGGTTCCAGATAGCTTGTAGATGTGTTAATCAACAATCCTACAAAGTTTCAATGAGTTTGGAGTTATTTTGACAAAATTAGGACCAAAAATCAATTTTATGGCCTACTTTGCGTCTTTTTGGTTTTCCTTGGGTTTTCTAACTCCAATTCTCATGATACTTGGTTCATAGGATGTAATTAACATGTGGAATGAGGCTATGCACTCAAATGTTGAAATGGATGTGAAATTCATGCTGTGAGACATCATACGCGTATGATGTCTTTTCTTGAAATGTTGGTCTTTTTGTGCAAAGAATGTTTTGTGCTAGTGCCCTAAGCCCTGCTAACTAGTTTTCAACTTAAAAAGTCATCAGTTTAGCTAAAAAGCCCCCTTATAGGCATTTCAGTCTCCGAAGTCGTCTTTTTGCCTTGGAGTTGAATTTCTTCAACTTTTCTTCTCGAGAGTTGCATTTCCAGCTCATTGGATATGTTGTGAAGCCATCTATTTGGTTGAACTTGACTTTGGCTCCCCGTTCTCCATCTTTCTCCTTTTGGTTGCCCGAAAGCGTCTTTTTCACCATCGGTAAGTGAATCAGCTTTCTTTTGGGTTTTTCTTGCAAACATAAGTCATCCATGTATATTTGAAGCTGCTTGTGAAGTTTCATTTCATTCGGTCGTCAATTTCAGCCGTTATGCCAAAATGACGCTTTGTGTGTCTGTCGTCGAATCGGTTGTTTTGACCCACTTTTGGTGGTCCAAACCTGGAGATACTCCATGGTTGCATTGCCCTCGATGTTGTTAAGCTTCATGAGAAGTTTTGTGTCGTTTCGACAACTTTTTCCTGTTTGCCTCTTGCAGGCTCTGTTGACCTAGGGTTTTTCCAGTCGTTCTTTCTCGAGCTTTGAGTGTTAGAAACCCATCTTCTATACTAGGGTAACCCACCTATAAGTTCCTGCAAGGTTTGGTTAGGCGGTTGTGCCACTACCTAGCATTCTACCGCATTCCCCGTCTGCTCTTGTTTCTTGGTTTTGGTCAGTTTTCGCGACAAAAGTTAATGATAAGCATCAAAAGCTTATGGCAACGAGTCTACCTCTCATGTCTGGTGTCCTCTGAGCTCTCGTAGCAGTCGTAGAAGGCTGTAGAAGGTTGGATGCTCCTGTGTGCTCTTTGCTCTCTCCAAGAAAGTAATAGTGGAAATGAGCTTGAAAGTGATGTGAAAAATACTTAACTTCGGACTTCCCGGATCACTTGTTACCAAATTTGACATGTGCTCTTATCTCGTCGTGAAATGCACTTTAGGATTTGAAATTTCTCAATTTGGACTCCGTTTGACCTGTTTCTGAGAAATCTGTCCACTTTGCCAAAATTCTGTCATTTCGGGCTTTCCGCAACTTTTCCTGAATTGTACTCAATTTTTACCATGGGTTACCGTTGTCATTAGGATCATCACCATCTATTCTTTTCTTTTTTCTGATCTCGTTTCACCTGCTTTTTTATTTTTCTTTTACTTTTATCAAGAAAATCATTAAAAAAAGGAAAATAGAAAATTGAAGCCAAAAAATTCCAAACATACACAATAAATAGTTGGTAACCCTGTGTATATGAATATACACTTATTTGTGGTTTTTGGACTTGGATTACCACTTTTTTCCACTTTTTAGCTCCAAAAACACTCTTATTTAGTGATATTTACACGTCTAGAGACCCAAATTCATCATTTGATCTCTTCTTGTTGCAAAACAAGGTATATAAGGGCATAAATATTATCAATATCCACAATCAAACATAAAAATTGCGAAATCATGTAAGACACTGCCCTTGTAATATAATTTTTTTTTTCTTTGTTTTTGTCGCTTGTAGCTGCTTTGTAGCTCCTGTATACCTGTATACCTCCCCCCCTCCTAGTCTGAGTCCTCCTGGACGACTATGAAGTGTCTGTGGGCGAAGCATTGTAGTTGTTTTGGTCATAAGTTCCCAATGCAATTGTAGAGCGATGATACAACAGTCTTTCCAATAAAGCTGCTCTTTGTTTGATTGAAGGATTGGTGGTCGGGTTTTGGGTTGGTTTTGGCACTTCGGTAGTAGAATCAGTAGATGGATTCTTCTTTACCTCGTTGTTCTTTTTCACAATCCAAATGTGCTTCCGCTTCGCTTGTGCTTGCCACAAACTCTTTGCGACCCAAACCTGATTTGTTCTTTGTGTTGATTTCCTCTCCTTGAAATACCTAGGAGTTTCCGTGGATTGTACTGAAGGGAGTTCCTGTTTACAAATCCTTGGGATCCAAATTTGCTTGCTATAGATTTGTGCCGGCATGAACTTCTTTATAATCCAGATCTGTTTCACTATCCTTGATTGTCTGGAATCACTCTGTTGTCTGGTATTGAAGACTCTGTTTTCCACCTTTGTGTTCTCTGGCACAACCTTTTTTGGTCTCCATACCAACTTTGACTCCGTTTTTTCCCAAGGTTGAGCTGTTATATTATTGCTTGTCTTCCTTATCCAATGTTGAGAGTTCCTCGTCGAAGAGCAATCCAGTTGTATAGAAATTTTTGGTTGCCATTGCTTCTTCTTTTTCTCTGGTTGTTGTTTACCTTTGTTCTTGGATTCTTCCTTTAAAGTTGTCTCTGATCCTTTAGTGAACTTAACTGATTGACTTTCACCTTCGTATTTGATAAGCACTGATTTAGAGCTCCAGTCAATCATTGCATTGTATTGCTTATGCCATGGTTGTCCTAGCAATAATGGATGTTGTGTAGCTTGGTCTTCAACCACGTAAAACATATGAGGATACACATACTGGTTAATCTGTATATGTAAAACTGTGCATCCGACAGTTTTGATTGAATTCTCAGAGTAACTTTTTAACTCTTGCTTGGCAGTTTGTAATTTAGTGTCATTTGTCAATTGTTTGTACAAACTGAGTGAAAGTAGGTTAGTTTGAGCTCCTGAATCCAATAGTGCTCTGGCTTTGATTTGGTTGGTTCCTACTTTGCATTCAATGATGGGTTCTTCTTTGTCATTATCCATTTCTGTTATACTGACTGCGTTTATTCGTATTGCTCCTTCATTGTACTGTTTCTGACGTAGTAGTCTTCTTTTCTCCATTCTTTCCTTCGCCTCGGCTTGCGCTTCCTCCACAATCTTTTTCTTTTTCTGGGCACGCAGCTTTTCTTGATGTATTTTGAGAAGCATGTCTTGGGTTAGCGGCAAAAGATACTTTTTCACTCTGCATCCACTAATCCAATTGGGCATTTCTTCTCCGTCTAATGTAGCAAGCTTGACGGCTCCACTTGGTGATAGATCTTTAATCACCAGAGGTCCCATCCCTCGCTTTTTAAGCTTCTTAGCATGTTGTTTTAGGGTGTAAACTAGGACATAGTCCCCAACCTTAAACTCTTTAGTCCGCACATGCTTATCAAAAAATTCTTTTTGTCGCCTTTTTTGAGCGTAGATAGAAGCTACTGCTTTTAGGCGAAGCTCGTCTAGCTTTTCCAGGTCATCTATTCTATCAGAAAGCTCGTGCCCTGTCCACTCTAGATCCTTAGCCACCCTTAAGGTTGAAATCAAGAATTCTATTGGTAAGATAGCATTTAGCCCAAAAACTATGTTATATGGGGTTGTTCCTATTGATGTTTTATATGCTACCCTATATGCCCATAATGTTGAATGCAACTTCTGGTCCCAGTCAGTTCTCGACTCAGATACAATCTTCGTAAGGACCGTGCATATGGTTTTGTTTGTTGCTTCAGCTTGTCCGTTTGCTTGTGGATGATACGGGGATGATTTCCTATGGATTACCATGAATTCATCTAGAAGGATCTCTATCACTTCATTTATAAAATGTGTGCCTCAATCACTCACAATTTTTATTGGCAATCCATATCGTACAAAGACGTATTCATATAGAAATTGTGTCGTGGTCCTGGCATCTGCTTTTTGAGTTGCCTTTGCTTCGACCCACTTCGTTAGATAGTCTGTAGCCACAACGATGTATTGTGCATGAGTCTTATATGCAGGAGGTGAAATGGGTCCGACATAATCAATCCCCCATTTTGCAAAAGCTCTTGCCCCCATCATTGGTCTAAGCGGCATATCATCTCTTTTAAGTGGTACTTTGGTCCGCTGACAGTCATCACACCGTTTAACGTATTCCTTAGCATCCATATGTAATGTTGGCCACCATATTCCTGCGGCTAAGACAAGTTTTGCTGTCTTATCACCTGAGAAATGGCCTCCACCTACTCCTCCATGAGCTTGCTCCAGGATTATCACATACTCAGACTCTGATGCGCAAATCCTAAGCTGGTTGTCTTTACCTCTCTTATAGAGTTGATCTCCTATTAAAGCGTAATCTCTAGCTTCTGTCTCTACAGATTTCTGACGAGCTTTTGACGTTCCTTCTGGGAAAGTTCTATTTGTGAGATATTCAACAATATACTGACTCCATTCCGGAGCTATCATTATCTGATATAATGTCGAATACTGTGCTGGCGGTTTTGATGAACATACAATACATACAGTGACATATTCATGTACGCTTTCTTCATTCCTGGCCAATAGACTCCCAATTGTAACAAATTCTATATGTGTTCCTTCTTGAACAATGAAATGCACATTCCTGAACATGTGCTTCGCGCAGATATATATTATATTCCTCAGGATTGATGCATAGTCGTAAAACATGATCATTTCCCAATTGATACAACCTTCCTGCAACCAATTGAAGATTCTTGGATTGCTGAATAGCAATATGTTTCTGGTTGTATTCTCTTCTATCAAACTCTCCTCCATAGGTTAATAAGCTAACGACATTTTGAGACCACTTCGGTATCATTTCTATGTTGAACAAGTACGCGTCTGGCATGTCGTCATCTACTCCTATAGGGTCTTCCCATTCGTCAATCGCGAAAGATGATCAGCTCTAAGATGTGTTTTTCCTTTCTTTACTACTACCGTGAAGTCGAATTCCAGTAAGATAATGAACCATCTCACTATTCTCCCGGTATTGCATGGTTTATTCACTAGGTAGAGCAAGGCTTGGTGATCCGTAAAAAACACAAACTTGTTGGCTAGAAGATAATGCCGAAATTTCTTCACAGCATATATCATTCCTAATCCCTCTCGCTCTGTTGTGGTGTAATTCTTCTCTGCATTGTTGAGCTGTCGACTGGCGTAACAGATAGGAAAATCCATGTTTCCTTCTTCTGGCTGAGCCAGAATGCATCCTATTGCATATGCCGAAGCATCTATATGCACATGGAATATCTTCTCCCAATCTGGTGATTTCAAGACTGGAGCAGTAATGAGTGCCTCTTTCAATTTCTTGAATGATTCCTCACACTCCTCTGTCCATTCAAAGTTCACTATTAGCCTGTAAAGTGGTTGGCCTATTATAGCGTACATGTAAATGAATCGTCTATAATATCCGCAATGTCCCATAAAGCTCTGTACTTGTTTCGCATTGGTTGGTCTAGGCATATCCACTATAACTTTTATCTTCTCTAAATCCGTGGATATTCCGTTTTGTGAGACAATATGTCCCAGAATTCTGCCCTGTCAGACCATAAACACACATTTCTCAGGATTGAGACAAATGCGATATGTCCTACATTTCTCAAATACTTTTCTTAGGTGTTCTAGATGCTCATCTCTCAGAAGAGAATGTACACATAAGTCATCCATGTATATTTCTAGAAACAATCTTAAGTATTCTTTGAAAGCATGTGTCATCAGCCTCTGGAAGGTTGCGGGAGCATTGGTTAGACCAAAAGGCATAACCCGATAAGCATAAATTCCCCACTCCGTTGCAAAAGCTGTTTTATGTTGATCTGTCGGTGCTATGGCTAGCTGGTTATATCCTGAAAAACCATCAAGAAAGGAGTATGTTGTTTTCCCTGATACACGCTCTAGAACATGATCAATTATCGGCAGGGGATAATTGTCCCTGATTGTTGCAGCATTCACTTTCTTTAAGTTGACACACACTCGGAGTTTTTCGTTCTTCTTGGGTACCACCACAATCGGAGATACCCAATCGGTGTGTTCAATCTCGTATATGAATTCAGCTTCCATTAGCTTATCTATCTCTTCTTTGATTCGCTTAGCAAACGTATCATTATATGTGTATGGTCTCTGTCTGCTAGGCTTTGCATCTTGTTTTAGTGGGATTGTGTGTTGGCATATCGATGGGTCAACTCCCCTTAAGTCCTTATAAGACCATGCAAACACATCCCTGTACTCTCGGAGAAGACTCAAAAGTCTCTCTTCCTCGCCTGGAGACAAATCTGTGGCTATGTACACCGGTCTAGGTGTCTCACCTGGAGCTGCTAAATCAACTTTTTTTGCATCCTCCGGTCCGTCATAAGATTCGTTCGCCTTTCTCTCTCGAATAGGTTGGGTTAATACCACCTTCCTATCCTCTATTGTGAATTTCCAGTAGTGAGAGGGAACATCCATGTTTTCCTTGATTTTGGCGTTTTCGTCCTCTCCACTCTCAATTTCTGTCGTCCAAACTTCTTTCAGAGTCTGTCGTCCAAACTTCTCTGTACTTGTTTCTACGTTCTAACTTGGAATCCGTGTGTTCTCTGTTGCGCTTGTTCTTTTCTGATTTTTCTGTTTCAGTTTTCGTTTCATTCCTTTGAACTTGATTTCCTGAGCTTCTTTTGTCTTTTCGTAAGCTCTTTTGATCATTGCCTCTCATTCTTCCAGAAATCTTGCCCTTAACACAATCTTCCACCTTTACTAGCATTAGGAATTGATTTTTTCCTCTTATTCTAGGCATCGGATTGGTTCTAACCCCCTTTGTTTTTCTCTTTGCTCTATAGCGTTTCTGGCGTTGTTTAGTTTGGTTCGAAAAATCATAAAATCGGACATCCGTTATAGTTTCTTCGTTTCCGCTTGAATTGTCCGTTGACTCGTTGTCTGCTTCATTTCCCCACTCTGGATGATCGGGAATGTCGTGAAACACCTCTTCTTCATCTTTCTTTTCCAGTGTATCGTTTTTTTCATTTTCTTTTTCGAGTACAGTTCTCAACATGAAGTACGGAACCACGTCGTACCCGTCCTTGTCGTAAAATTTTATTGTGGGACCATCCGGAATTGCACAAACATCTAGGGTTGCTAGAATGTGTGTCCATTCTAATGGTTCAAGCGTGTCCTCTGGAAAGGGTTCTCCTATATAACCTTCGTCTTCGATAGCCCTTTCTAAAACATATTCTTCTCGCCTCAGACTTCCACATTTCGAGGCCCCACACATCCATAACTCCTTGGGCTTACCTAACCAAGCTGGAAATTCGGATCCCGCCAAAGTAGCTGAATCAAACTCCTCTACCGTTGTCCGGTTCACATCTTTGTAGCTATGGTCTTTCAGGTTCACACGTGTAGTGGTTTCCATATTTCTCAGGTATATGTGATCGTAGCCCCAATCCTGGACCATTTTCAACTGTCTCATGAATGGTCTTCCCAGTATGATATCATAGTTATTCTCCTTGCCAAAATCGACAATAGCAAAAGTATGTTCGTATTCAATGCCGCAAGAAGTCACTACGACTTTCTCTAATAACCCCATAGGTTTCTCCATGTGTCCATCTGCTAATTGGAGTTTCAACCTAGTCTTCCTTATTGCTGGTTTCCCCCATTTTTTCCAGATTTCTTTTGTAGCAATGGCTACCCCAGCTCCGCTGTCTAGTATTGCCATCGTGTTCACTCCTTGGAATTCAACTGGTAAGGTTGTATTCCCCTCTTCACCTTCGCAATACTCTCCGACCTTGTTTAAGGGTACAGGCTTAGCGTTCTTTTGTGGTTTTCTCAGCTCTTGTATACCCTCTTGCAGTCTCGATGTTGGGTCTTTTATCCCAATTTTCTCCAAGCATTTTCCTACAGTGGTCCACATATGTGGTCTTAGCCTCAAAAGCTCAGCTAGAGTGATAGTGCATGTCACTGGTGTTGACAAGATCTCTATCAATCCTTGCGAGTCCATGACTTTTTCTGATGAGATTCTTCGTGAGGGAAGTGCTCTAATCTCGGATTTTGCTTCATACTCTCCTAAGTATGAAGGTAAGGTATTCAGTGAATGAGGTTTGCTCTCCATTGTTCTAACAGAGCCCCCATCTCCCCAGTAAGATTGCAGATCCAAGTCCACTTGAGATCCTGCCTCAAAATCCTGCCTCAAATTCCACTATGGGAGGATTCCTAATGTCCTTTTCCCAATTTGTCTGATTAGCTTGGCAACTTAGCTCGTTTGCAAAGTTTGCCTCTCTCACTTGTTTCCAAAATTCATTGTAATCCTCATCTCTTCCGTAAGACCTCTGTATGACTGGATGAAAACTCTCTATCTCCTGATCGGTTGTGTTCAATACTATGCGGTCATCCTTGTGTGTATTTTCAGGCTTTTGTGCACTGGGAGTCTTTTCAGCTACCCGTGAAATGATAGTCTCTTGCTGAATTGGGTTTTCCGTTCCACAATTCATTGTTTCTCTTGGTGGTTCTAATAAGGCTTGTGCAGTCTCGATCATTCTCTGGCACATTTCAAGTCTCTGCTTTTCCAATTCCGCGTTTGGGTATGTCATCCACCTCTGTTCTTGTGTTTGGTTGTTCTTTAACCTAGCTTCGTAAGCTCTCATCAGTGCGTCCAATGGTTCGTGTATTTTGTCGACTAGCACTGATCCCCCTGAGCTTAAGCTCGTTGTTTCTTTGATACTCTTTTGTTTCGTTCTTTCCGGGCTCATCTCTCGTTTCCCGTTTTGACTCTCAAGTTTTTCTAATCTATCTTTAGTTCCTCAGCTAGAATAGCGTCTTCACGTTCTTTTCTCAACTTCATGCGTGCTTTTCTAGCTTTCCATGTGTTTCTCTGACTCCGCGGTCCTTGACTAACCACTTCAGTCGCTAACTTTCCATTCTCAGGTTCTCTAGTGGTTTTCTTAGCTTGAGCTCTAGTAACAACTTGCGTTGGTATCAGAGTTTCATTTTCAGACCCACTGCTGGTAGGAATAGTTTCTAGCATATTCAATGTCGTCTTTTGCACTTTGTTTGGATTCTTTGAACAATCCTCAATGAAGTGAGTAACCCCACACTCAGTGCAATAAGCGTTAATTCTAATGATTTCCGTATGTGGACAAACATTCATCAGATGGTCACCTCCACACTTGTAACAGGGTCCTAGTGCTGGTCTTGGTCCCACTTGATTCGTCCTTTGTGGATAGGATGGTCTTTGTCCTGTTAACCCTCCATGAGCTATGAACATCAATGTTCTTGCGTCCAAATTGTATCTCTCTTCATCAGAAGCACTTGTAACTGTTGGTATTCCAACATTCCCAATCATGCCCCATGGTTCTGGTTGTTTGGGTTCTTCTGGTGGGTAATACACAGTTGGAGACATGTGTGCACCAGATTCTTCATAATAGGCTTGAACAGGCACTAAGGCTTGTTCTTCCTGATTCTCTAAGGTTGGTGCATATCTAATGCCCACTGGTCTTGCTCCTGGTAAAGGTGGTTGTTGTCCCAATACCGGTTGCGGTCTTTCTATCCCCATAGGTCCTGGTACATTTCCCGTTGGGTATCGAGGTACTGGATGTACCTGAGGTGGTGCTAATTGAGCAGGAGGTGCATACTGACGCTCCCTTACATACCCTTTGTTGTAATAGCACTCCTCTGTTGGATGGTTTGTCCATTTTTGTTCAATAGCACACCATTTCAGTGGTTTTGGCAATGGTTTTTGGTATGGTGCCATCCTTTTTAGAGCATCTTCTATCATTTGCTCTACATTTGGCATGGTTGTTGTTTGAACATTCTTTTTAGTGGTAGTCTCGCTCGCTATGGAGGAAGAGCTACTGGATGCAAAATCTGTATCCGCTGACACCTCTCCATAAACCGTACAGTTATCCACTAAGTACAATGCTTCTCTCGTTACTTGCTCGAAACTTGTACAAGCTTTCAAGTGCAAGTCCTTCTTGAGAGTGTCGTTTCTCAATCCTTCAATAAAGAGAACAGATAGTCTGTCATCTTGTGGTCGTTCACGTACTGGACATCTCTCAATGTATTGTTTGAAGCGAAGTGAAGCTTCCTTCACTTTTTCGTGTTCTCTCTGTTTAAAAGCATATATTTGTGAGACCGTATTGTGCTTAATCCCTCGTTTTGAGAATTCCTCAGCAAACTCTCTTAGCAAATGGTCAATGTCATGGAATCCCCCTCTGTTCAGTGGTTGAAACCATGTCAATGCCGTACCTTCTAGAGTAAGACCAAATCCCTCGTATTGTGTATGGAAATCTGTTATCTGCTCAGCTCTTAAGACTTGCTTAAAGAGTGACACATGTGCATACGGATCTCCTGAACCACCATACTTCTTTGGCATACACTTGGCTACTTGAGATGGTCTCATACGTCTATGGTTTGCTACCAATCTCATTGCTCCTGTGTCCCGGCTAAAGCTTTCTCTAGCATCATGGACTTCATGGGTTACCCTTGTCGGTTCCCCTGCCCTGAGTCTACTACTAGGAGGTAAATGTGATGGTTCCGCTTCGAACCTTGGACCTGGAGTGGTATACGTGGGGATTGGAACTGCACTACCTCGATTCGTATCCATTGACTCTCCGGAATGAAATGATCCCATTGGTCCGGGCTTCGAGTACTGAGGTTGACTGAAAGAGTCAGCAGCCTGAGTTCTTTGTCCTCCTGTCGTCATTGGGTTTTGCACTCCATTTGTTGGTGCTGGTCTTTGTGAGCTAGAAGTAACATAATACTGATGTAGTGGTCTCCCAAAGTATGTATATCCTTCTAATTCTTTCTTGCCCATTGTTGAGTATTGCCTCCCATACTTGTCGTAAGCGGCAATTTTCACTTCCGATCCCTCTGTGTAGGTAAAGATATAAAGTCTTTTTTGGTCTGTCAACTCTCTGGTGTAGGGTTCTTCACATCTATAATAGAGATCTTGCTCCCCATTATTATATTTGTATAGCCCCACATAGATGTTATCAGTGTTGATCCTTGTAGTTTCATTCTCTTTTCTTAACCTCGCATCAGGGAAGTTCATTATTGGTGCTTTCTCCTCGAGTTCTTCATCTACTTTGGCTTTGGTGCCCATCAATCCCCACTTTTCCACAATGTTAGGGTTTAGGACTACCAAGTACATGGTACCCTCGTCATCTAGATATCTATCTCCGCTATAGCTCACAGGCACTAAGTCCTTGAACTCACTAGGTCTATCTTCTATCTTTACACAATAGCGGTCCATTCCATCTTTGTAGATCTTGGCACCTTGCTCATTGTCGTACTGATATTTTATGAACAATAGCTTCATTGTGGCGGAAGGGTTTGATGATCCTGCTGCCATATTTTCTCTGTTGTTCAAGTTCAAGTGTTTCAAGTGTTCGGTGAAAATCTCGTAAGATCTCTCTGAAGAAGTATCAGAAATACTTCCTTCAAAGATCGGCTCTAATGGTTGCACCCAACTTTGGTTTACACTTCCCTCGGTTAATATGACACTTGCTTGTTCCCCTTGTTTTGGTTGGTTATTCTGGAGATTCCTGCCCGATCTCAAATTCATCAATTCCCCTAAAGGACTTTAACTTTTCTGTCTCGGCAATTTGTTTTCCCAAGTTTTTGTGGTCAGAATTGATCCAAACTGATTGATACTTGGTCAATTGTTTAATCTTGTCAGTTTGACAACTTCTATTTCATCAAGTGAGAATTTTGTTGCAGTTATGCTGAAAAAAACATTATACGCATATGATGTCTTTTTTCACAGATTTGGACTATTTTGGTTATGCTCACTCTCAGTAGCCCCCTTATGCTCTGTCCACTCACAAAATTCAGTTTGAACTCTGTTTGAGCAAGTTATGGTTAATTTAGGATTTTCTTGTCAATTTTCCGCTTTTGACTTGTTTTGGGTCAATTGTGATCCAAATGGGATGAAACTTGAAATATAACCTCTAGACAGCTATTACAATGGATCTGTGTTGGCAAAGTATCAAAATATGTCCAAAATTAGGTCAAAGACATCATACGCGTATGATGTCTTTTTCATCAATTTGGGTCAAGACTTGATATTTATGCTTTCTACAATGTTTGTAACAATCTTTTCAGGTCAGATATAAAAAATAAGCAGTGGATGTGCTAAAAGACATTATACGCGTATGATGTCTTTTATCCCAGATTTTGACTATTCTTGGTTTTAAGCCTTCTCCAATGTTTATAATTGAATTTCAAGTCTTTTTGTCAGGTTTGAATGTAAAAACAAGATCTGAATCCAAAATTTCCTATTCTTTGCGTTTCTTGGACTCCGGCTTGTCTTTTTGGGTTTCTTTGAGTGTTAATGCTCTTGTTTTAAGTTGAAATTAGGGTATAACCCCCCTTTTGAACACTCTGGTAAAGTCAAAATTTCTGTTTTGGTCTCTGTTTGGTCATTTAGACATCATACGCGTATGATGTCTAAAGTTGCAGATTTCCAGTTTTTTGGCACAGAACCCTTCCTAAAGCTTTCTTAAGTGCTCAGCAGCTCCCAGATACACAGAAAATTTCTCTGACTTTTGTTTATTGCAAGTTTCACTACTAACTCGACGGTTTAGTGATCTATCATGCAATCAACCATATCAAGCAAATACTCCAATGATTACTAGCTCCAGATCAGGATCAAATGAAGTCCTACCTAAGCTATTCCTAATCATAAAATGGGTTTGGTAATTGTGATTTTAAAGAGATCCACTGTCACTCACGGACTAGCAAATTCTTCTTCTATCAACAACTACTCAACACCAACAAAACAACAAACAAATCTAAGCTAAACTAAAAATACTGTCAACACGGAAGACCCAGGAATACCCCACTTCCTAGTATCTCTCAAGATCTTCGGAGTCCACCACTCCTAGATCTTTTCTAACTAAAGTATACAAAGTAGTTTATACGACTCACCTCGTAGGATTAGTCTAAGGTCACCTACTTAGGGCTCTCGTCCCCGGCAGCGGCGCCAAATGTTAAGGCGGTTACGCCGCTAGCGAAAGCTAAATAGCGAGAACTCAACCAACAACAGAATTTGTCAGACGAGGACGGAGCTTGACCCGCAAGCGCATGGAAACAACTAGGTGGGTGTCAAATCACCTACTCGACCTTCTAATGACAATCACTACTAAGGAAATCAAATCTAAGTTCTAAAATACGCAAGTAACTGAAATCCATACTACGAACGAATGCTATAAGAAACAGGATCAAGAATCATTGAATCGATCTCAAACTCAAGGGGAAGTCTATACACTAGGTAAGAACAACACCCTAAAGACTTGAACTGCAAAATCAACCTATAACCACTTTTCATGCGGTAAACGCGTATGAAGACAGGACGAAAAATACAGGTGATCGAAACTTGACCCCGATGGTACTAATGTGTAGCTCTACTCGTTGTGGTTCTATAGATATGTTGCATGCTCCATTCTGACACACGAGTTGGAAGAAAACTCACACCGAAGCTCGTAGGAACTTACCACACATAGAAGCCGATAGCGCGCACTCTTGGTATCTGTGCGTAGCTCTCGCCGTTGCTAACACAATGGCGGTGTCGCTTCTCCAATGGCGGCTCCGTAGCTCGTGTAGCAAGCAGATAAGACTCTCTCTCTCTCTCTCTCTCTCTCTCTCTCTCTCTCTCTCTCTCTCTCTCTCTCTCTCTCTCTCTCTCTCTCTCTCTCTCTCTCTCTCTCTCTCTCTCTCTCTCTCTCTCTCTCTCTCTCAGACACAGTCACGGCGCTCAAAAACTCACTTTGATTAATAATTTGCCTCCTTTAGGTTACAAAAACTTTGGCTTATATACCTCAGCCTTGGAGGTGAGAACATCTCTAACTAATTACATCAGCAAGTGAAATTACTTCGGGATTACAAGCTGGAACTCAATTGAGTCCCGTTACTTAATGAATGGCTCGAATCAAAATTAATGTCGGAAAGACATTTATTACAATCAATGGTTACAAAATGATGAGTGTGAGCAAAAATGTGGGTGTGATCCTCTGCTGGCTCAACACTCGCAGCCTTTTGTTGAGAGACACGCTTCTGTTTTAATCTGCGCTAGCACTAATATGCAGACCTTGCCGCTCCTCATCAAGCCTGGTTTATAGTTCAAGCTATCAAGCCGTCATTTCCTTTGTACACAATCGACCTCGCCTTGTCGTACACTATCGAGGGTGATCTTCTCCCATGCTGACAAAGACGAGCTTGCAGTCGCCATGGCCGTCGATGATGTCAGGTGCGCTCTTTCCTATAAGGTTGCAGATATCTTCTTGCCATATTCAATGAGATTTGTGTGATGGTTGGAAGAAGCTGTGTGCTTTTTCCCTCATCCTCATAGGGACTATTACGTAAGGCTCAGGATTTATTAATCTAGTTGACTCACGCTCAGGAAAGCTACAATTATATATATATATATATTTTGTACGCCTTATTATGGCACTAAAAACCTTCATGGAAATCACTTCGTGTTCTAAATATCCTCCAGTAAGTCGACGTTATAGCCACCACTGAGTCTTTGTGATGCCAAATCGAGCGGTGCTAAAAATAGTCAACACTGAATTAATAGGACCAGTGCTATCTCTGTCGACCAGTGCTTGGAGATGGCTGCGCCACAGAATGTGAAGAGCCCCTGGGCACGTGGGGCACTACTCCTCCATCCCCTCTACTGTCATGGATTATTACACAAGATAAGTATTTTAAAAGCAAGTTTTTTAAGGTGTTTCCCACACTAAGATGAGAGTCGTCTTGCGGATGCTTTTTACGAGGCGAGATTAGATCTAATACATCTTGAGTTCACCAACTCGAGCTCCATGATGTCATGGGTAAGGTTACAGGATGCGTTTTTATTATCTTCATCCATGGTTCAAGGTGATATTATTTGTTGTGTTTTTATTTTCTCCATTGATCATGGCTTTGGTTCTTGATACATGCTACTAATCTCGTCACGATTTTTCTTAAAATATTTCACGTGATTTTACAAAGCAGTTATCTATTGACTCGTCATTGTCTTGAGGTTTTGCAGATTTTGCACAAAACTAGCGTCTGTAATGCCATGGTACGTAAAGCCATGATGGTGATTTCTATTTTACAATTTTTATTTGATTTGAAGAAAACGTCTCTAAGGCCATGGTACGCAAAACCATGATGAGGTATTTCAAAACTTTTCTGAGCGTCTCTTATGCCATGGTGAATACCGTGATGCCATGGTACGTAAAGCCATGATGATCGGTATTTCAAAGTTTTTATTTATTAAAATCGTCTCTAATGCCATGGTACGTAAATCCATGATAATGACAACTGTTAGTTGAGATCTTGGGGGTCCAATGCATTTATCACATGCCGGCTTTGTATATATTTGTGCACATGTGATTACATTGATGTTACGTTTGTTTCTATGTGCATTATGTTCTATGTCGTCTCTAGAGCGGCGTCGCGAACCGTCTCTAAGGATAATGTGATGTATTTATTTCTAACCTTCACGTCTCGATATGTTTTTCTTGAGTTGATGTTGTTTACATGATGAAAGGCGCGTCAAGCTGTGTGTACATGGGCTCAAAGATATTGAAGCATCTCAAACATATTGAAGATGTTCAAAGATATTGAAGAATTTGCATCAATTCAATTGTATATATAGGGTTGTTAAAGACCCTTGAAAGGGCACATTGTAAAACAGGAGTGATGTAGCTCCTTTGAACATTGTAAATGTATATTTAAAACATTTTAATAAAATGGTGGGTGTATATAGAGCTGTGGGTTTTTCCCTTGAGCCCCCAAGGGTTTTTTCATCCACAGTTAGGGACCTTCATTTGAGTGGGGATGTTGAGCTATATATAGTATCTCTATATATAGCACCCTAGTCCCCTCTATGTAAACACATCTCGTGTGATCAGTAGAGACACTTTGGGGTTTGCAGTTATGGAGTTCTCTCTCTCTTCTCCTTCGTCTCTCTTCGTCTACTTGCGCTCTCTCCCTCCGATATAACAAATTTTCAAGTCTTACGAGAGAATAAATTTTAAATTAATTGAAAGAAAAGTGAGTTTTCTTTACAAGAGATTCAGTATTTAGGTCACATCATCTCTCAAGATGGCATCCAAATGGATCCATCAAAGCAGCTAAAGATAATAAAAGAATGGCCGAATCCAAGGAATCTACATGAACTAAGAATCTTTATAGGTACATGTGCATACTATATATGCTTCATGGAAAAATTCTCACAAATTGTGAGACCATTACATGACCTAACAAAAAGAAACTTTAGGTATACATGGTCTACCAAGGAGAAGAATGCTTTCAAAAAGCTTAAAGAAAAGCTTATCTCTCAACCTGTGCTTACACTGTCGAATCTCTCAAAGCCATTTGAGGTCCAATGTGACGCTTGTTGTGATTGCCTTGGAGCTGTTTTGCTCCAAGAAGGGCACGCCATAGCCTATGAAAGTCGAAGTCTTGACCCTGTTGAGCAAGCTCTAGACATATATGAAAAGGAACTCCTCGCAGTTCTACATGCCTTAGACTCGTGGAATCAGTATTTATTGGGGACTCCTTTCATTCTGTGTACGGATCACCAAAGCCTTAAGTACTTCATGACGAAGACCAAGCTCTCCGACAGACAAATGAGGTGGGCAAATTTCCTTTCGCAATTTCATTTTCATATTGCTCACATTATTGGACAGCATAATCAAGTAGTTGATACACTCTCAAGATGACCAAGAGTAAATGCGGTTTCCATAGCAACTCACTATGATCTATCTTCTATGATAGATGAGTACGCTATTGATTTTGATTTTAGAGATGTGAGTTAAGCCCTTGCACTAGGAAAGAAAGAAGAACCATTTACCCTACAAGATGGTTATCTTCTCTATGGTAATAGACTATGCATTATTGACTTACTATGTGAGAAAGCAATGTATGAATCCCATGCTCCTCCTCATGCAGGACATAGAGGGATTCATTTTACCCTAAAAGGGATAGAAACATATTTCTATTGGCCTTCCATGATAGCAAACATACAAAAGTATGTTTCAAAATGTGTGGTATGCCAAAAGACGAAGTTTGAGAGAGGAAAGCAACCTGGATTGCTTCAACCTTTGCCAATCCCTAATTCGCCATGGGAGAGTATATCCATGGATTTTATCTTTGGATTACCCAAGTCTATCCATGGGAATATAAGAATATGGACGATAGTAGACACATTTAACAAACAAGCACATTTCATACCTGTCAAAAAGACTATCAAAGCCCATCAAATGGCAACCCTCTTTATATCACAAATCTTCAAGTACCATGGTTTTCCAATGTCCATAGTGTCGGATAGATATCCTAGAATCACCAGTAATTTTTGGAAGGGTATCTTTGAGAATTTAGGTAGAAGGCTAAACTTCTCTTTGGCCTATCATCCCCAAACGGGTGGCCAAAGTGAAATAGCTAACCTAACAATTCTTGATCTACTAAAATCCCATGTAACAGAAGTAGATCAAAGGTCCCAATGGGAGAAATACTTACCCTTAGTGGAGTATGCCTACAATAACATTGTACAGTCTTCCAAAGGAAAAGCACCTTTCGAGGTAATTGAGGGAAGATCCAAAAGTCCCCTGCTACTTAAGGTACATGAAGATCTTCGCCTGTAGATGAGTAAAGCCGAGACCTACAACAATATTTCCAAAATATTAAGGATGCTATCTCTATCTCACAACAAAGGCAAAAAGCTACTGCTAATAAGCACACAAGATCTCGAGCCTTTACAGAAAATGATTGGGTCTTGCTTAAATTTTCCAAGGCTTGATTAAGGCACATGACAGGCAAGAATCCTACGGGACACCAAAAGTACTATGCTAAGTTAGCAAAAAGGTACTATGGTCTCTTCCAGATTCTTAGACTAATCAATGAGATGGCCTATCAACTCAAGTTGCCTAGCTATTGGCTCATACACAATGCTTTCCATGTGAGCCTACAAAAGCCTTACAAAGGAGAGCCACCTCAAGAACCAACTATTGAAGACCCACCGGAGATCGAGAACCAAGAAGACGCAACCCTAGTCCATTCTCCAACATGAAGACAAGGTATCAAGAGGCGGTAAGATTATCCGACGGTATCTTATTAAGTTTAAGAACTATCCTTTTGAAGATGCTAGATGGATGCAAGGCATACAATTAAAGGATAACCTAAACCTTGTCAATGCTTACAATGCTTTCCTAGAGTAAGCAAATGTAAAAATGTTCAAAATGAACAAAGTTTTTGTCTTATAAGACTTTCTTTTTCTTTATTGTACACAAATGTTAAGAAGTATGCATGCTTAGGATCAGGTTTGTGGAGAGGACATCTCCCAAACACCAATTAGAGTTTGTCACTCTACTATGCAAGATTGATAGGACTAATGTGCAGACATGCTTGCGGCAGATTAGACTCTCAAGCACCAAATTGATTAGTCATCCATTCTTGGAACAGTGTCGTAGGGTAAAATAGGGATCCTCTACCCACTAGTAAAAGGACTAATGACTAGGCTTTATCTTCTCTACCTCATAGTCAAGGATGACTATGATTTCAAGAGAGAGGTAATGTCATAATAACTAAAATCTAATTCTCCTAAATGATTTTCTCATGTTAAATTGATCATTTAATATGGGGTGGTATCAAGGGGAGAAAAAGCTAGAGTATTGGTAAGGCTAGCAAATCGGTCTCAATAGGCATCCAAAGGAGGGAAAATAGGGATCCAAAAAGGGATCATCTATAAAAGAGCAATGTGCATCAATGGGCATCAAAGACCCTAAGGTTCAGCCCATTAAGACTTCCAAAAAGCTTAGGTTCCAAAATTAAATGAAATACTCAATGGTCAAGCCTTAGGGAAAATTTGGATGCTTGTGGGACGACTCAAAAGTCTTTCCACATCCCTATCAAGAAGGGGGCAAGCCATTTTTGTAGGGGATGAGAGAGAAACACACACACACTCTTCCAAGCTCCCTTTACACAAATGGCAAAGTGGACACATGTCAACTTCCTAGCCCAGTTGCCCCCAAGGTGAACTCAAATCCTATTGGATGGCCATGGAGGTGGACCAATGAGAATTAGGCTAGGTACATTTAGTTTAATTCATTTAAAAACACTTGATAGAAGAACCAATAGAAATTAAGCTCTCTAGAAGACTATTGGACAGTCTTCCAAGGGGTCCAATGAGCATTCAGTAGCCCAGTGGCTTGCTTGATTCCTATTGGCAAGAAGACTAAGAGGTCCAATGAGATATTAATTGAATTATTTAAATACCTAAAGCTCTCACAAAAAGGGAAAGGGAGACACATGTCACAAGGCTAGCAATTATGCTTCTAATTTCCTATTGTCTAAGCCTGGCATGAGCCAATGAGGGGCCAGCAAGAGGAATTAGCAAGAGGGGTTGACCGAGAGAGAGAGAGAGGGGGGGGGGGGGCTGATTTTTACAAGAATTTTCTCATGTTAAAATGATCATTTAATACGGGGAAGTACCAGGGGAGAAAAAGCTAGAACATTGGTAAGCCTAGCAGATCGGTCTCCATAGGGATCCAAACAAGGAAAAATACGGATCCAAAAAGGGACAATCTGCAAAAGAGCAATGTGCATCAATGCGATTCAAAGATCATAAGGTTCAGCCCATTAAGACTTTGAAAAATCTTAGGTTCCAACATTAAATGAAATACTCAATGCTCAAGCCTTAGGGAAAATTTGGATTCTTGTGGGAAGAGTCAAAAGTCTTCCCACATACTTATCAAGGAGGGGGCGAGCCATTTTTTTGGGGGATGCGAGAGAAACACACACACACAAACTCTTCCAAGCTCCCTTTACACAAAGGGCAGTGAACACATGTCAACTTCCTAGCCTAGTTGCCCCCAAGGTGCATTCAAATCCTATTGGATGGCCATGGAGGTGGACCAATGAGAATTAGGCTAGAGTACATTTAGTTTAATTCGTTTAAAAACACTTGATAAAAGAACCAACAGAAATTAATCTCTCTAGAAGACTATTGGAGAGTCTCCCAAGGGGTCCAAGGAGCATTCAGCAGCCCAATGGCTTGCTTGATTCCTATTGACAAGAAGACTAAGAGGTCCAATGAGATATTAATTGAATTATTGAAATACCTAAACCTCTCACAAACATGGAAATGGGGACACATGTCACAAGGCTAGCAATTATGCTTCTAATTTCCTATTGGCTAAGCCTGGCATGAGCCAATGAGGGACCAACAAGAGGAATTACCAAGAGGGGTCGACCAAGAGAGAGGGGGGGCTGATTTTTGCAAGAATTTTCTCATGTTAAACTGATCATTTAATAAAAGGAAGTACCACGGGAGAAAAAGCTAGACTATTGGTAGGGCTAGCAGTCCAGTCTCAGTAGGAATCCAAAGGAGGGAAAATAGGGATCCAAAAAGGGACCATCTGCAAAAGATCAATGTGCATCAATGGGATTCAAAGACCCTAATGTTCAGCCCATTAAGACTTCCAAAAAGCTTAGGTTTCAAAATTAAATTAAATACTCAACACTCTTTCAAGCTCCCTTTACACAAAGGGCATAGTGGACACATGTCAATTTCCTAGCCTAGTTGCCCCCTAGGTGCATTCAAATCCTATTGGATGGCCATGGAGGTGGACCAATGAGAATTAGGCTAGAGTACATTTAGATTCATTCATTTAAAAACACTTGATAAAAAAACCAATAGAAATTAAGCTCTCTAGAAGACTATTGGATAGTCTCCCAAGGGGTCCAATGAGCATTCAACAACCCCAATGGCTTGCTTGATTCCTATTGGCCAGAAGACTAAGAGGTCCAATGAGAGATTAATCGAATAATTTAAATACCTAAAGCTCTCACAAGAGGGGAAAGGGGGACATATGTCACAAGGCTAGCACTTATGCTTACAATTTCCTATTGGCTAAGCCTGGCATGAGCCAATGAGGGGCCAGCAAGAGGAATTAGCAAGAGGGGTCGACCGAGAGAGAGAGAGAGAGAGAGAGAGAGAGAGAGAGAGAGAGAGAGAGAGAGAGAGAGAGAGAGAGAGAGAGAGAGAGAGGGCTGATTTTAGCAAGGCATTATCACACACACACTCAAAAAAACTTATGTGTGAAGTAAAGAAGACTATCCCCTTCTCAAGCTTTAATGGAAAGCTCATCATCTACTCCAAGCTTGTGAGAAGGGAGGCCTACACCAACAACTCTTGGCTTTGTGATGCAAATCCAACCAAGAGTCAAGGTTTAATGCATGCTCGTCTCCTCTACCATGCTAATTACTAAGCTTTTCTAAGCTATTAAGAGTGATTATGTGAGGAGAAATACTTCTTTCTCATAAGAATACTTCTTCTTCCTCTCGATCTACTCTCATACCCCGCTAGCTCTCACCATCTTCGAAGGTGTGTGAGGTCTTGGGTCTCAGATCGTGTGGGAATTGATGTTGTGTTTTGAAGTGTAAGCTTGGTGCTTGAAGCTTCCATCTTCATTGCACCAGCAAGTTATTGAAGGAACACAAAGTATTGTAGTGTAAAATGTCTCCCTTGATGGAGGAAACCTATAATACTAAGCCTTTTGGAGGGGGAACCACCGACTCCATCTAAATATGATCCTCAACTATTGTCAATATCTTAATTTCTCTCTCTTTTTGAAGTATTGTGCATGCCTATCTAGCTACGTGTTATGCTTTTGTTGCTCTCTCCATCCAAGAACTCTTGCTATGCTCATTAAGAATCTATTCTTAATGAAATTCTCACTATGTCTATGTTATTTTCCGCTACACACAAGTTACTAGACCATTAAATGTTACAGAGGGAATCCTGTTAGGCAATTCTTTAGTGGATATGTATGTCAAATACAATGCTCTAGTGAAGTCAACACAAACCCTTGATGATGAAAGATTGAGCTTTTAAAATTGACATTTCTTCTTTGCTCAAAGATCATATTCCAACATGGATGCACATCGGCATATCCATGATATCTCCTATCACAAGCTCGTGGTTGATCCAGAACAGAGTTACTAGCATTGATGGCTTAGAGGGGATAATCTGGTCTTTAAAGGGCATATACAATCGGTACTTAATACAAAGGCTTGCGTACAAACAAAGATGCAAAGGTCATGGGGGAGGCGATGGAGTGGAGGGAAGCAAAGCCTTGCGAGGGTAGGAAGGGAAGTTTTCATTCTTGAAGATTTTAGGGAATCTCTACAACTATTGAATTTAGTTTTAAATGTGCCAAATATTAGTGAACGCCCAATCATTTTCAATTTGGAATTTTGTAGAATCTAAACAGATGTCATAGTCTCATCTTGGAGTAAGGCTAGAAAAATACATTTTTTCTAGCCAGTAAAAATAAGGGCAAACTTGAAATTCTCTCGAGTTTTAGGTTAAAATTTGAAGCTTTTGTCGGTTATAACACTAAAACTTGTGTAAATTTCTTGGTTTTCTTAAATGCAATCTCAAAATCTAACCGGGATTTTACAATCTCCCCCCATTCAAATACACTCAACCTAGGTGGTTTTCTAACACTGGCCTTGAGATGCGAGAGAAGAGGATAGGCAGCCCAAGTGGAGGCCATGCCTCTCTTTGTATTTTCACTCCCTCTTTCCATTTTCACGTGAGCCTATTGTAGGGGTGTGTGTGTGCGTAGAGAGAGAGCCTGTCCTAGTAGGAGTCTATTTTCTCTCCATCTTTGCATTTGCAAATGAACCTGTTGTAGCTCTCTCTCTCTCTCTCTCTCTCTCTCTCTCTCTCTCTCTCTCTCTCTCTCTCTCTCTCTCTCTCTCTCTCTCTCTCTCTCTCTCTCTCTCTCTCTCTCTCTCTCTCTCGCTACAAGAGTGGTCCCTCAAATTGTCTTTACTTGCACATGGCTACATGTGTACTACATAGAGTGTGTGTGTGAAAGCTTCTATTTTGCAATGAATTTTAGAGGCGCCAAGTATATAAGTATTTTGTTTGAACCTTAGAAAACCTAAAAGTAGTGTAGATATTCTACAGGCTCCACCCAGTGCCAGGACAGTCTGAAAAAAAAGGGAAGGGGTTGGAGCCTCCCCATCATCCACATGTGCATGATGGAGGAGCTCCCACCCCCCCCCCACCCCCGCCCCCTTTTTTGGTATGTGCCTCACCAAAAAATACGTTCTGTTGACTTGAGAAAAACTTGCTTTGCTACAACAACATTGCATGTTGGGTCAGCAACTGATGAATTGCATGGGCATGATCCCGACGTATTTATCTTTATTTTCAACTCTCACCACAAGCATGGGAGTTGTCACGCCAAGTATCAGCAAGCAATGCTTATCTTCATTTGCAACTCTCACAACAAGCATGGGAGCTGTCATGCCAAACATCTCCAACACACAGCTTGCTTCTTGCTAAGATTTCTTTGGTCTGCTAGAGTCCTGCTCCATGATCCATAGCCAGCTTGCCCTTTTGGTTTCACTAGATCTCAAGGTGAAATGATAGCTCTTCTCAGCAAGCAGCAAGCTGCTATCATGAGGGTACTAAGTGCCCGACTCTTGTGGAGCTTGTTGGTCATCTGCATGCACGCGAATGACTAGGATGCTTTTGATCAATAAACCATATATTAAGGAGGCCTTTTAACTCCCATTTTCAATAGAGGGACATGTTATCCCCAATATAATGGGTATGGGTTGTACCTCCGGATGTCAAATAGTCAGTGCTATTGATGTATATTGTGAAGCTTAGTTTCCCGTAAGTTGAGCCGGCAAGGTTTGACGGTAGGCAGCTTTTCGTAGGCTCAGTCTAAAAAACGGGCTCTGAAGTCCAGTTGGCATCCACGCAAGCACAGTCAAAGCGCGTAGCATTGCCTGTAGCATGGCAAACAAAATCTGCACGCATACAGCTGCATCGCATCAACACCTCGAGCGCCTTTTTAGTTGCAAAGCTGGTGCCGCTTCATTTGTTGGCATATTCTTGAAGGTGCAGCGTTGCCAGGCTCCATCAATTAAACTTCATGTGCCATCTACATTATTAATATTAATATTGGGTCCTCCAAAGGTCTCCAACTTGGCGCTTTCCATCTCTCTCTCTCTCTCTCTCTCTCTCTCTCTCTCTCTCTCTCTCTCTCTCTCTCTCTCTCTCTCTCTCTCTCTCTCTCTCTCTCTCTCTCTCTCTCAAAAGATATGGAACACTTTACACATTGACACACACACACACATATGAAACACATTCACTCTCATACACATTCAGCCTCTCTCACTTTCGGTGGTTCATGGGCTCACCATCACACAAAGAGATTTCTCTCTCTCTCTCTCTCTCTCTCTCTCTCTCTCTCTCTCTCTCTCTCTCTCTCTCTCTCTCTCTCTCTCTCTCTCTCTCAAAAGATATGGAACACTTTACACATTGACACACACACACACATATGAAACACATTCACTCTCATACACATTCAGCCTCTCTCACTTTCGGTGGTTCATGGGATCACCATCACACAAAGAGATTTCTCTCTCTCTCTCTCTCTCTCTCTCTCTCTCTCTCTCTCTCTCTCTCTCTCTCTCTCTCTCTCTCTCTCTCTCTCTCTCTCTCTCTCTCTCTCTCACACACACACACACACACACACACACACACACACACACAAAAGAAAAAATTCACAATGTTGATCAAGGGAGTAGACAATCCTCTCTCTCTCTCTCTCTCTCTCTCTCTCTCTCTCTCTCTCTCTCTCTCTCTCTCTCTCTCTCTCTCTCTCTCTCTCTCTCTCTCTCTCTCTCACACACACACACACACACACACACACACACACACAAAAATTCACAATGTTGATCAAGGGAGTAGACAATCTGTGCTCTCTCTCTCTCTCTCTCTCTCTCTCTCTCTCTCTCTCTCTCTCTCTCTCTCTCTCTCTCTCTCTCTCTCTCACACACACACACACACACACACACAAAAGAAAAAATTCACAATGTTGATCAAGGGAGTAGACAATCTGCTCTCTCTCTCTCTCTCTCTCTCTCTCTCTCTCTCTCTCTCTCTCTCTCTCTCTCTCTCTCTCTCTCTCTCTCTCTCTCTCTCTCTCTCTCTCTCTCGCCTCTCCGCATTCCTACTATGACTTCGTTCATGTGAATTGCAAGTGCTAATTTCCTCCCTTGCAACCTCTCAATTCACGATGAATCTACAAATTCCTAACCCCAATATCTTCAATTCTTCATCACTACAATGGTTGCATATATACAACAAGAAATCCAAGTATCGAATAATGCATGAAGCTCAAATTCCGTGGTTTCAAGTGAATGACTTCATAACTGGCAAGGCAAAGTCTGAGAATTTTCCTACATCTTTCAAGATTAAAACGCACGATAGGCGAACATCGAAACAACTTAAACGCATCACTATTGACACATGGATTGAGCGAAAAGTGTATCTCCAACTTTAATCAGTTGTTATGTTGGGTAATTGCAATGCAATTAGGAATTTTGTGTTCTTCATACCAGGTTTTGGTGTGCATTTGGACCAAAGACATCATCTACATCATCTCATACACAATATTGTGTGATACAAGGAGATGGTGCACCATTTGAAGATGGTAATCAAGCATCCCCACAGGGCGCATCAAGCGGCAAGAAGAAGAGGCATCCACCTCTTAATAAAGGCATGCTTTTACAAGGTTGTCAATGTCACTTCCAAGCTAAGCGATTGGAAAACGAGCCAGATGTGGGCATCATTTCATACATCCATCCCTATCACACGAATAGGGATGATGAGGTGTGCTATGGTTCTTCTCATGATGATGATTCTTCAAAGTTCTCTCCTTGGATATCTATGCACAAGAAAGTTTGGGTTGCGAACATGTTGTTTCATGGACTCTCAACTCAACAAGTTATGGAAAAGCACATTCAAGCATTGCACACTCAAACGACCAAGGATCATGCGTACTCCATGGTTAGGGACGATTTAAAAGATTTCCTAAATATCAGCCAAAAGCTCTCCATTGATGAATATCAATGGCACGACAGTGATGCTGAGAGTGTCAGGAGATGGTGCATGGAGAACAAGGGGAATATTTTTGTATACCAACAATTAGGATGACAAGAACTCCTTGGACTTTGTGTTTGGAATACAAACTCCATGGCAAAGAGAGATGTGTTCCAAACACAGCAATGCAAATCTCCTTGCAATGGATACAACCTTCAGCACCAATAAATACAAGGTAGGATTTCTTGTCTCTTGCATTATGTGGTTTTCCTCTCTTGCATCGGGTGGTTTTTTTCATTAAGGAAATTTATAAAGCATGCCCAAATGTGTATTACAGTTCAATCTTTACACTATCCTTGTGTTTGATAGCCATCGTAATGGTGTCCCCATTGCATGGGTCCTAACATCATCAGCCACCTTTGAAAGCACTCGAACCTGGTTGAGCTGCTTTAGGAACTCCATGCTTGACCACCACAAGTCTTGGGAGCCTGGAGCATTTATGGTTGATGATGCAGAGCAAGAGATTACTGCTCTAAGGTATAGACCTTCCAAAACTTTATGGTTTACATTGAATAACTAGGTTGAGGCATGCACTTACAAAAGTCAATGGGGTTTGTCAAGCAGAGTTGTTTTCCATCAACCCATTCTACTTTGTTTGTGGCATGTCAAGCAATGTTGGCTAAAACATCTTATTAGAAAGGTCAAGGATTGGCCAAAAAGAGCAGAGATGTTTAGGGCTTTGGGGGCCGTTATGGATATGCAAGGTGCATGTACAAGGGAGGAGGTCACCAAGGAGGAGGCAAAGTTGATGCTCGAGTCCTTCTACAATAAATATAGCCAAGAAATTGAATTCATCATGTAACTAAAGACCTATTGGGAGCCCAAGATAGGTGAGACAATGTCATCACAAATATCTCATGTATCCCTATCCTTATGCCAATTTCTCTTAACCTTTTTTTTCCTTATGGCACAGAAATGTGGGTGCGGGCAACATGCACTTTTCCTCATGCTGGACAAGATACGAATGTTGCCATCGAGGCATATCATGACCAACTAAAGTCTAAGTTCCTTGGTGCCACAAAAAGGCTCTTGGCTTGGCGTGTAGATTGGATTTTGCACAAGCTCACCACTAGTTGCTTGGCTCACTATTGGTTCATTCAGCAATTGAAGGATAATGGATTCATGTGCAACAATTCCATAGAGGTGGTTGTTGAGAACTCCTACCAACGAGAACTTCAAATTCTTGATGGGCATGTCACCTTCGTGGATTCCTCCAAGGGGGTGGCTTTGATGGAAAGTGTTTCATCCCCTAGCCAAGGGTACACGGTATTCAACGCCGATTGTGAATGGGCATGTTGCACTTGTAAGTGGGCTAAGCAAGGGAATATATGCAAGCATCAAATTAAGGTCATGCTAATGAGAGGAGACACCCAAGCCTCACTTGTGAAGCAATGCATGAACATGTTTGAAGCATGGCAATTAGGCATGCAACCAAGAGGAAGAATGGAGGCCCACACAAAAGCGTTCTCTAGTGGGGAGTCTCCTCCTACCAGCATGGGCTTACCCATTTAGGAAGGGGGGCATGAACATGTTGATTCTTTGACATCAAAGGTGAGCATTCAACTACTCCGGAAAATCTTTGATGAATTGTTAGTGATTGAGGGAGGAGACAAAGAACTCATTAAGGAAGCATGTGATAGACTAAGACGCAAATTGGCCCATGTGAACTTGATGAAGGCACAGCATGACATGGCAGCTTTTTCCACTATGGAGGATGGCTTTGGAAATACCCTAAAGAGGGCAAAGCCATTCATTGAGAAAAGATTTTCTAAAAGAAAGAAAGAGAGGGGTGTGCATCCCTTTACCAGGCCTGAGAAACAGCACAGAGTGTCCATGCAAGCTAAATTGGATAAGAAAGCCAAAACGGCAACCCCGATGTGTTGTAACATTCCATTGTATCATTCTTGTGGTAATGCTTAATATGTGACTTTTGCTCATGCAAGCTATTTGTGGAGAGAGAGAGAGAGAGAGAGAGAGAGAGAGAGAGAGAGAGTGTATGGGTGTGGGCAAATTTTTCTCATGCAAGCTGTGTATGTGTGTACGTGTGTGTGTGTGTGTGTGTGTGTGTGTGTGTGTGTGTGTGTGAGAGAGAGAGAGAGAGAGAGAGAGAGAGAGAGAGACTTAATTGTGGGTGTGGGCGACTTTTGCTCATGCAAGTTGTCTGTGTGTGTGTGTGTGTGTGTGTGTGTGTGTGTGTGTGTGTGTGTGTGTGTGTGTGTGTGTGTGTGTGTGTGTGCGCACATGCGTGCATGTGTGTGTCTGTGTGTGTGTGTGTGTGTGTGTGTGTGTGTGCGCACATGCGTGCGTGTGTGTGTGTCTGTGTGTGTGTGTGTGTGTGTGTGTGTGTGTGTGTGAGAGAGAGAGAGAGAGAGAGAGAGAGAGAGAGAGAGAGAGAGACTTAAGTATGGGTGAGGGAGAGTTTATAGTGAGGGAGAGGGAGTGAGTGCTCATATATGTGTATCACAGAGTCATGAATTAACAAAGGAAACATTTGTCTTTTGCCCATGGCAAATAAAAGGAATCCCACATAGCTTTAATACAAAGCAACATTAAACTCCACATGTATTCAATCTTGTAGATCGTTGGGTAGCAACAAGATCGTTCTTTGACACTTTTTTACGAGGCCTTTTACCCTTGCTAGGGCCCGCCACGACATGGTCAACAATGATAGGACCTTCTTCCTCAGCATCAATGGAGTTGTCCACCATTTCAGCTACTTGTACTATGTTTTCTTCCAATGCGTTCATGTCGGCCGCTACCTCGTGAAGCACATCTTCAGGAATGTGAGGCCCTCCTTCATGTCTTTGTACATGAGGAGGGGTGACCAAATCAACTGCAACCACCGATCATAACGATTAAAGAAATGTGTAAAGCACAACATACATACAAGAAGATGCTTGAGTAAGATTCTTTATGTTACCTTCATCGAGTGGTTGTTCTTCTCTCTTCCCTTTCTTGCACTCCATGTAACCGGCGATGAAGACATGGGCTAGCTTGGAGTTGTGTGGACGGGATGGGTTGAAAGATCACAATGCACACTTTGCTGAGTCTATGCCCTTATTATCCCCACCCGTAGTATGTTTCTGAGCAAGGCGTTGGTCGGGGATTTCCACACTGAGTCCATGCTCTTTTGAGAAGTGGCGTACCATACGCTTTCTGCCTACAATGCCTGCTCGTAGGTCCTGACATGCCACAAGTTTGCATTAGAATATCTTTCAATTTAAGGCTGAATAAACAAGCTCCTTGTACTACATCAATTAAACATCCCATGCCATGAGTAAACCTTTCACATGTATGAACCTTGCCCCATGAATAAACACACAAGGCTATATATGAACATACACGTGCTTAGACCAGGCATATATTACGAACATGCATATTTGAATAAACCTACATATGCAGGTACAAGGTTGTTCTTGCATGGGCATGCACGATGATTATGCATATTTAAACATGTTTATGCTTGTATATATTAGACCTAAAATTGCTTAAACATACATATGCATAGACACACATGCATAAATATACGTGTGCTCATACCCATGCATAATTATGAACGTGTATATTTGAATAAACCTACACATGCATGTGCAAGGTTGTTCTTGCATGGGTATGCGCGATGATTATGTGTATTTACACATGTTTATGCTTGTGTATATTAGACCTAAAAGTGCTTAAATGTACATGTGCAAGGTACAAACACATGCATAAACATACACGTGCATGGGCATAGACATACACGTGCATGAACATACACATGCATAGACCCATGCATACATTATGAACGTGCATATTTGAATAAACCTACACATGCATGTGCAAGGTTTTTCTTGCATGGGTATGCACGATGATTATGCATACATAAACATGTTTATGCTAGTTGTGTATATTAGACCTAAAATTGCTTAAACGTACATGGACATAGACATACATAAACATGTTTATGCTAGTTGTGTATATTAGACCTAAAATTGCTTAAACGTACATGGACATAGACATACACATACATAAACATACATATGCATAGACCCATGCATACATTACAAACGTGCATATTTGAATAAACCTACACATGCATGTGCAAGGCTGTTCTTGCATGGGTATGCACGATGATTATGCATATTTAAACATGTTTATGCTTGTGTATATAAGACCTAAAATTGCTTAAATGTACATGGACATAGACATACACATGCATAATATACACGTGCGCATACCCATGCATACATTATGAACGTGCATATTTGAATAAACCTACACATGCATGTGCAAGGTTGTTCTTGCATGGGTATGCGCGATGATTATGCGTATTTAAACATGTTTATAATTGTGTATATTAGACCCAAAAGTGCTTAAACGTACATGTGCAAGATACAAACACATGCATAGACCCATGCATGCATTATGAACGTGGATATTTGAATAAACCTACACATGCAGGTGCAAGGTTGTTCTTGCATGTGTATGCACGATGATTAGACATATTTGAACATGTTTATGTTTGTGTATATTAAACCTAAAAATGCTTAAACGTACATGGGCATAGACATTAAACATACACGTGCATAGACACATGTATACATTACGAACATGCATATTTGAATAAACCTACACATTTGTTTGCAAGGTTGATGCATATTAATGCACACAATATGTGTGAAGTTTATGCATGTGTATGTTTGTGCATATGTATGTTTAAGCATGAGTATGGGTGTACGTATGTGGGTGTTTATGCATTTGCACAACCCTAAACCGTTTGCAAACATGGTCACACAAAGTAAAGCTTAAATGTAATGCATAATCTTAGTGTTGTCTTTACTCAAACATTGTATTTGATTCACAAATTCAAATTGTTTCGTCTCACACTTCAAACTTGCCGGAGGAAGACGTTATGAGATCATTTCATTTCATCCCTTTGCACAATTTTTCCTTTTGGATAATGTTAAAGATCATTTCATTTTATCACACAAGCCACTTAGACCTTTGAAGACATTAACAAATCATTTAATTTAAACTCTCTAACTCTCACAAAATTGTGCCTTTTGGAAACGTTAACATATCATTTCATTTCATCACACAAGCCACTTTGACCTTTGAAGACGTTAACAAATCATTTCATTTCAACTCACACACATACACACTCGGACATTGTATCTCATTCAACAATTTGTAATTTTTTAAACTAACAAATCACTTAGGCCTGTTGAAGACGTTTACGTTGTACTCTCTCTCTCTCACACACAC
Source organism: Adiantum capillus-veneris (assembly GCF_014529385.1). Lineage (NCBI taxonomy): Eukaryota > Viridiplantae > Streptophyta > Polypodiopsida > Polypodiales > Pteridaceae > Adiantum > Adiantum capillus-veneris. The sequence continues at coordinate 140,042,764 of NC_140935.1, read as the reverse complement.
ACACATACACATCCATATGCACACAAACCATTTCCTCCTCAATTCACTCTCATACCTCATGGGTCTTGTAATGCATAGGAGAGACTAGAGCCTCGAATCCACCTCCTAACCTCTCACTATATAGGCCAAGCTCCTAGCCCTTTGCCCTAGCTGGATTCCCTTTGCACATTGCCTAGTCCGGGCCGTCCATGACTCCCTGACCTTGCCCTCAGTCTTGACATTACTCCTCCTCTTAAGGAAGAGTTTTCGTCCTCGAAAACAAAAGTGGGAAACTTCTTCTTAAAAACACTAATGTTTTTTCAAGTGGCACCTTCCTCAAGTCGATCTTTTCACTTGATTAAAGCTTGTCAACGTTTCTCATCAACGTACTTTTTATACCGATCCTGCGCTTGTCGGACATTTTGACGAGCAAGTTTCAACATATCCATGTGGTCTTGGAGAAAATCCTTAACATGTTGGAGTTTTTCGGTTGCCAACCCGACCGTGACAGGTGACCTAAGTTGAAAACCATACATGAGCATGAAAGGACTAAATCCAATCGTGACATGCTTAGCACTATTGTATGCAAACTCAAGAAGAGGTAAATATTCTTCCTAGTCTCACTGTTTCTTGCTAACGTATGTGCGTAGCATATCCTCTAGCACTTGGTTAACTAGTTCAGTTTGACCATCCGTTTCTGGATGATCGGTTGTACTGATATTTAGTTGTGTACCCAATCATTTAAACATAGCCCTCCAAAAATGACTATTAAACTTGGGATCACGATCACTGACAATGTTACTTGGCAAACCATACAACTTGTATAAGTTGCCCACAAATAACTTGGCTAATTCTGGACTCTTAATCGTTGATTTGGTTGGAATAAAATTACATAGTTTAGTCAACCGGTCTACGACCACCCATACCGAGTCATGAACTCGTACAGTGGTTGGTAAACCCACAATAAAATCCATAGAGATACTTTTCCATTTACCATTGGGAATCTCCAAAGGATGTAAGAGTCCTCCTACTTTCAGGCGCTCTGCTTTGTTAACCTGATATTTTTGGCAGTACAAGACATAATCTTGAACAAATCCATGTAAACCTGGCCAATAAAATTATCGTCGTACGAGAGCATAAGTCTTCCTAATACCCGAGTGCCTTACACTTGGACTATCGTGACATTCATAAAGAATTTGGCATCGGATGTCTGTGTCCGTCGGTACACAAACTCTCCTCTTATGGAGTAGATACCCATTGTCGATGGTGAAATGCTTCCATCGTATAGCTCATCACTCGACAGAGGAGAACTATGTGTGGAGGTTAACGCTACACTGCCATCATTGGAGTAAGAAGGATCCCTCATCTGTACATGGCTCCATACTTTGGAATATGCGTCATCTTGCTCATATTTGCCCTTTAGAGAATCCAAAAATTCACTACGAAGTTTCGTGAACAAGAGAGAATTGATCTCTGACATACGACTAAGAGCGTCAGCCACCACATTGTATCGTCCTTTACGATACCCGAGCTTGGCGTCATATTCCTAAAGAATCTCAGCCCACCTGGCTTTTCGACCCTTCAAATCGGTTTGTTGTGTAAACCATTTAATGCTTTCATGGTCAAACACAATCTCAAACTGAGCACCATACAAATAATGTCTCTAATGCTTTCATGGTCAAACACAATCTCAAACTGAGCACCATACAAATAATGTCTCCATGTTTTCAAGGCAGACACTATTGTATAGAGTTCGCGTTCATAAGCAGAGTAGTTATGCTATGCTGCATCAAGCTTCTTGCTTTCAAATGCAATTGGTCATCCATCTTATAACAAGACTGCTCCAATAGCACGGTCACTGGTATCCATTTCCAAAACGAATGGTTTCAAAGGATCTACAATAGCTAGTATTGGAGTTGTAGCTAATGCATCCTTGAGTGTATCAAAACTATGCTATTGAGCAGGTCCCCACTGAAAAACTTTGCCTTTGCCTTTCAGTTGGTTCGTCATGGGAACGGCAATATTAGCATAGTTTTTAACGAACCTTCAATAAAAACCTACAAATCTTAAAAAATGTGTAACTCTTCCAGATTTCTAGGAGAAGGCCACCGCCGAATTGTATCCACTTTGGATTGATCCATATGTAGGTCAGTAGCTGAAATAACATGCCCAAGATAGTGAATTTCTTCCTTCAGAAAATCACACTTAGATTCCTTGGCATATAATTGATTTGTTCGTAACAATTCAAACACCTCTCTCAGATGTTGTAAGTGTTCTTCTTCAGAAGCACTGTATACTGAAACTCTTTCGTCAGAATGTGTGCTTTGACTATGGCTTCCTCAAGTGTTTTAGGGTCTTGAGTCTTGACGTGCTTCTTGAGCTCTAGCATCAGACCGTGGATAAACCCACGTACTTGCTGAAAGGGTCTAGTCCTTCCAGCTTGAGGATAACATCCCAATAGTGAGATATATATTCAAGTAATGATGGGTACTGGCGCATGGAACACGTGTCCCAAGCCATCCAATTCCGATCTGCCTCATTTGTAGGCAAGAATTCTTTGCGAAACATAGTCTCAAAAGCTGCCCAACTCTGTGGTAATCCACCACTTGTAGGCCTTGCCTTCCAGAGTTAAGCTTGTTTGCAGTGCTCTGACTGCATTCGGAGTACACCGTAAGGCGTGAATTCTATCCCACTTGCTGAGAAAGATATTCACTGCATCCTTATTGCGATCTCGGTCTTCTCCCTTAAAAGTCGGTGGTTTGGTGTTTTTCAACAACTCATCCACCTCTTTTGCAGTGAGAGTGTGCAAAGCATCGGTAGATGGACCCTGTCCATGATCAGAAGGGCCTTGCCCCTGTGTAGCAACGTGCTCATGCATGTGCGTGTCAGCACGACCCTTGGACTGCTGTTGCATAAATTGTATCACTAACGTAGATAATTTAATGACGTTTTTATTTAAAGATGCAAAATTTTCTTCCATGACTGATATGCATGTCTGAAGTGCACGAAATTCTTGAATATCAAGCAGTTCATACGCTTCGTCACCCGTCGTAGCGTCGCGGGTACTCTCCGTGAGAGCATCCGATTGCGAGCCATCACAGGCAGGATCAGGTGTTTGATGCTCAAAATCAAAAGTCATATTAATATCTAAATCCATGGCAACAACGTGCAGTGGAAGGAACAGAAGGAAAAATACCTTGAGTCGAGGAAAAATAATCTCGTAGTCGTAATTCGCACCGCAAATTGTAATTAGCCATGCTAATTACGTTGGTTGTCCAAGTTGTAATCAATCCGCAAATCCAACCGTGCGGGTACCCTGCTTGAACACGTCGTAGCCGAACCAGTTGCAATTGTTATTGCTTTAATGTAATTGACTCTATGAACACAGTCGCCAATGAATCCCTTTGAAAAATTTATCGACTTGCTAATTGTTTACACACAGCACGCAGGGTAGTATCTAATTGCCAGCCCCTTTGCCGATCACAGCCGAGTATGTGGTCACAGTGTGCAATTATCCTGGGTTCAAAACTGTGATGCGACCCTCTTGATGCGATGTGGGTACTCGCCCTTAGGTGACTTTAAGTCCTAAGGCCAAAGGCCTTAGGCATTTTGGATGTGAACACAAAGCTCACAGAGCTATGGCCGTTGAGCAGACAGCACGCAAGGCAAGCGGAGTTGAGGAGGAGCGAGGTGATGAGAACCAGGTGCCGCCCCCGTGCCGAAAGTTGCTCAACGCGCCGTGGCACTCATGTTGAGCCGACTCACGGCCGATTTGTTGCACCTTCACCCGGCGGCTCCTCCTTCCCAAGCCCCCCTGCACACGCTTTTCGACTTCGCCTTCCTCCCTTAGCAAGAGAAAGTCTCCACGGCATGCAACATGCAAAGGCTTTCTTTGGCTTAGAATCACCATGTCCTCCTTTCCCAAAAAAGCAACTTGGCTCTTGATACCAGTGTAATGCCTAGGGGAGACTAGAGCCTGGAATCCACCTCCCAACCTCCCACTATATAGGCCAAGCTCCTAGCCCTTTACCCTAGCTGGATTCCCTTTCCACATTGCCTAGTCCGGCCCTTGGCCCATTCATGACTCCCTGGCCTTTCCCTTGTCCTGACAGGTCTCCCTTCGAACGTAAAACTTGCCCAACCTACGAGCTCTCGCAATAGCATCATTTGCGTCGATGCATGACATAGCCGCTCTTCTCATGTTGCAAGAGCCGGGAGAGATAGTCGCCCGTGGTGCCTTGGGTCGGAGTGCGCGGATTGTCGATGGATTCACACATAATTGCAAGCTCAAGGAGGAACGTCTTGAGCTCTCCAGCTTTATGTAGGTTGGCATGATAGTACCGTTGATAAGAGGGAGCTTTGAGGTTGAGAGAGAGAGAGAGAGAGAGAGAGAGAGAGAGAGAGAGAGAGAGAGAGAGAGAGAGAGAGGAAGGACTCTCAAACCTGCACACGAAGGAATTCTCAGTATGAGAATGAGAGAGAGAGAGAGAGAGAGAGAGAGGGAGGGAGGAAGGGAGCGAGGGAATGAAAGCGGGCTTGAATGCCTCGACATGAAAAGGTGTGCGTTGGACCTCCCGTTTTTGCTTTTTCCACAAGCCCCATTTTTTGCTGACTGGGCTACCAACTGGACGTAGAGGCTACCAACTGGATGTAGAGTTCGTTTTTTAGACTGAGCCCTTTTCGCAGGCATCCACTGGCATAGTAGGCTAACTATGCCTAAAAAGGCATAGTCACACAACTATGCCCACCCACTACCAGTCAGTGCCATCTTTCTCTCTCCTGCTTGCGCTTTGTTGTTCCTCTCTCTACCTGCTGCTACAGACAGTCCTCGTGCTGAGCTCCTGCCAGAGGATGTCAGGGCTTAGTTTTAACTAAGCCTCGCGTGACCATGAGTCCCCACAGACACACTCATACACCGTTGATGCCAACTTTAACCATGTCAAAGTGGTTGGTTGTTGTAGGTGAGCTACAATATCAACATATGGGGAAATATCATGCGGCCTTTCTCTGCATATATTATTAGTAACCCCTACTAGCTAGCCCTATAATTACATCATGGGGTTAATTATGAGCGAGGCATTCAAGATTATATTATCTACTAACATAATATGGCGGAAGGGGGATCCCTTTACACGTGTCTCAATCTGCAACCTGAAGGCTAAAGTCCAAAATTAAAAAAAGCCACGCGATAAAGAGGGAGAGAGGGGGAGAGAGAGAGGCCGCCGAAGGCGGCCGGTCGTACTAGTTAGAATGATGGTTATCATTTCCTGTGTGCCGCGTGCCTCTTGTTAGAAGATGCTTTTGGATGCAGCCTCTCTCCGCACCAATAGAGGCCGACGACGAGACCGTACAGGACGCATATCATGATCACAGGGCCGTGAGCTTCAGCAGCGGTCGGCCCATATTGATGACATGTGCACTATGCATGAGCGAGATGATGTGGTCGGAGGAGGAGGTGGGGCAGCTGCCGCACTGTAGGCACGTCTTTCACACAACCTACATCCATGTCTAGTTCAACCATCGCCGCTCTCCCGCCACGTGCCCCCTCTGTCGCACCCATTTTCATATATGATAAAGGGCTTCCTTAATTAATGAAATAGTGTTGTTTGGTGTACCCTCCAATGAACCCTTCCATGAGGGTACCACATTTGATATGCACACTTGAAAACCCAAAATATGCAAATGACGCGTTTTGCGGACCAGCAACTTTGTGGAGCTTGTAGGTCGTCCTCGCGCGCACGGACGATCCAATAACTCTTGAGCTAACAACTTGGTCGCAGACGATCATGCATTGAAAATCTGGTAAAAGATACAAGCCCCCTTTCACATTTGGTCAAAGATACAAGCCTCCATGTGCTCCTATGTATGCTGCTGGTAGCCCACCACAGCTGGGGAGGTAGCTAGCTAGCTTCACAAGAAAAATCTCATCAGGCACTGAGGCCTTATCCCAAAACATCCAAGACATCATAGAGACTAGAAGCCTTTCCCAACATCTCCTTCCATCATTGCTACCAAAATTGTTGTGGGGTGTGTGTGTGTGTGTGTGTGTGTGTGTGTGTGTGTGTGTGTGTGTGTGTGTGTGTGTGTGTGTGTGTGTGTGTGTGTGTGTTTAAGTATGAAAATCCCCTCATAATTCAACCATACTTAGACAATTGTATTAAATAATATATTAAATAACAATACTTTAAAACAAGATATCATACAACTTAATTGACATTTCATATACAGCAATACAACATTATGTATCTAATGGATAATACAGTTATTCAGATCAAAAATTTGATCTTTGATCATTACGAATTGATATCTTAATGTTGTATCTCTGTGTGTCCACCCTTTGAAATGAGCTTCCACTACATCTACATGGAGAAGGATCTAGCTGTTACCTGCAGCCATGCAAAAACACTCAGTTAGAACTGGCTATGTTGGTGCATTTTGCAGGTGTCAACATTGGATCCATTTGTCATCCATGTCACGCATGTAGACCTAGCTTACAATTTACCCTTAGGATTGACTATTAAGTTTATATTTCAAGTAAGATAACCTCTAAATGTATATGCATGTGTATCCCAATACTCACCGAGCCCTCTTAAAAAACTACTAGTGTCGTTTACCATATATGATGCAAATACCTATGTATTTCTAGGTTAACGAAACACGTGGCAAAAATCGGACAGCACCTCATTCGTGATTTGAGTAATATTTCAAAAAACTCAGTTTATGCCATCTCCCAACGAGATCCTCCACAGGAGGTTTACGGCTTCAAGACCTAAAATATATCTTATGTTATCTATGTAAATAGGTCAATTAACAGTAAAGTATGGATGCCTAGCAAGCCCACAACCAAAAATCAATACTAGGTTAGTTAAAATTCATGATTCAATACATTTGTAAATCTGAACAGATACAATCCAAAGTCTATCCAAAAATCATTAGTATTTTGCTCATACTTGTTCCTTATGCTGAAGAAAACCAGTCGTCTACCTCTTGTATGAGACCCTCACATGAGGTTGTAGGCCCTTATAGTAAACCAAATGCTATTAGCAACCAGCTAACTTGTTGAGTATGAATAGAAAAAAACCTATTATATCTTGTTGAGTATGAGCAGAAAAAACCTATTAGCAATCAACTGACTTTTGTCTATTTATGTATATTGACGCACCTTTCTTAAAAACCTGTAACATACCATGTAATCAGAACAAGGTTAGTAATGAACTTCATCTATCTATTGAAATGGAGATAATGTATCCCATGCTAGCCCAAAAACCGAGGATCTTTTTTTGTTGCGGGAATGACATAATGAATGACTATAACACACTTTTTTTCTTTTTGTTGCTGACTGTTTTTACCCCCAAATATGTATTGCATCAAAGAAAACCAAGTCATCCCACAACCAGCAATACAATCCCCAAACTTACAATATGGCTTTCAAGAATCACAAAATTACCTAAGAAATTAATAAATTAAGAATCTTCGAACTGACAATACGGCTTCAAGCTAATACTTTGAGGTAAATGTAACTTCCACTTTAAATGTTCACATTTTATTGTATGATTACAGACCAGAAATCCCCTTTAGAGACTACATACTCAATGAGATCCAAATGCTCGTGTTTAACCAATTTCAACAGGCTATAGTATGTTCATTATGCTAATACTAAATGAGAAATAGAACCATTAGCCACACTGATTAGTATGCTGCCTAAACCATTGTTTGGTTAAAAATTCATCAAAGTAACAAATTATCATAGCAATTCTAAGTAGGTGAAAACACCTACCTGATGTATCTTCCTCTAAGAGAATCTCCCATGGCAACCAGTCTGAGTGTTATGCCGAAGATCATGATGATACTCCAATACGATCCGCGATTCCTTAGGTGAATGAGCCTGAGCAAGGACAAAGTTCCTTGATGATCATGCCTGCACTCTTCCAGTACGTGGAAATATCTGGCAAGGGCAAGGAGTATTTTGACTAAGTCCATGCCTCCCTCTTTCCACAGAAGGACTACCAATTATGGACCATCATTAGCCAGGCTTGCAGTGAAGAATTCAAAAGGGTTTTCCCATAGCTACGGTCGCAAGCAAAGCAAGGTCCAGCATAGAGGGCTTCGATGCATCTGTGAACCCCCAAGAACCATTCGAATAAACTCTATAGCCCAGCCCATCTCCCACGTGTGTGTGTGTGTGTGTGTGTGTGTGTGTGTGTGTGTGTGTGTGTGTGTGTGTGTGTGTGTGTGTGTGTGTGTGTGTGTGTGTGTGTGTGTGTGTGTGTGTGTGTGTGTGTGTGTGTGTGTGTGTGTGTGTGTGTGTGTGTGTGTGTGTGTGTGTGTGTGTGTGTGTGTGAATACAAGGTCTACATAGACGAGGGGTAACTGTGCTAAGCACTCGCATGAGATTACAGAGCCCAATCCCTTACGCGGTGGGTGAGTAGACAGAGATATGTGCTGCACAGAGTGATTCGACGAGCGGTTTTAATAAGCATAGGCCACATTCACCTCAATATTTGAGGAAGGTATGAAGGAGAAAATATCCAATGTGTTACATGGATAGCATTAAATACCACCGCCACCCCTATGAGCGTATTATAGCTCGCAGATGTTATGAAACCAATAATGTGCCCCGATATTGTACGAGGGATTATGTTAAAGAGAGAGAGGAAAAAAAGCAAAAGAGAATTTTAACTTCATAGGGAGTTATCCCAAGAGACCACAACGATCTATCCAAGGAGAGCTGAACTCAAAACTTTTATTTAAGAGGAAGAGTATAGCTCGTGACTGAGTAAGAAATGCCATGTCTGGTGCATGAGCAAAGAGAGAAGGTCCCAAAATGGCCTTAAGCTCGAGATAAGGTACAATTATCTGGAAATATATATCTCTAAGTAGGTGTGCAAGTCATCCACGCCAACATGACATCCTATACATGTATGTGTGTGTGTGTGTGTGTGTGTGTGTGTGTGTGTGTGTGTGTGTGTGTGTGTGTGTGTGTGTGTGTGTGTGTGTGTGTGTGTGTGTGTGTGTGTGTGTGTGTGTGTGAGTGAGAGAGAGAGAGAGAGAGAGAAAGCGAGGTAGCTGGGAATTGATCCGTATACAAGCGCAATCAACGAACAATGTCAACACTTTTGAAGGATAGAAAAAAAAAGGGGGAGGGACTCGAGCCCTTCCCCGTTTTTAAGGTTTTTTTTTCTACGAGTTGTTCTTGTGCATCATTAGGTGGCCATATTGGTGATGCTACGTGTGACTCTTGCCCCATGGCATGCGGCCCTTGTCCAACCATGTTTCATGGCTAATATTTGAAAGAGTAAACACCTCCCCGTGTTCACAGATTGGGTCAGCTTGTATGTCAAATGTGGTGTGCTTCACTGAGGATGTTGCATTGAGGTAGGCATGTCAAGTGTTGCTCGTTGTTGGGGGGGGGGGGGGGGGGGGGGGGGGGGGGGGGGAGAGAGAGAGAGAGAGAGAGAGAGAGAGAGAGAGAGAGAGAGAGAGAGAGAGAGGAGAGAGAGAGAGAGAGATTATGCGAGTCGTAGGGAATTAGAAGCCAAAAATCCATTATCAAAAGGGGAAAAAGAATGAAGAAAATGGGGGGCTAGAGCCCCCCTATCATCCACGTGTGGCGCGTATGATGGGTGGCTCCAATGCCCCTTTTTTTTTAGCTTGTTTTCATTGATAGAAGCTTAAGGTGAACACAACATGAGCTTAACTATGACTGGCAATATTGAGGAGCGTAAGGGTGATGGTGATGAGGTGATGACAAAACAGGAGTAAGGCCCAAGGTGCAAACTCCTTTGATCTTCCCGCCGGCCCCCCATCTAAGCTAGCCTATACACTATCGCCTTCTTGTGGGACATGCACCACTGCAATCTAGGACTTTTCTCTGCATTTGATGGAAACTCCGACAGTTCAGAAGACAAACCGGAAGCGGAAACAAGCCAACAGCCCGCTGAACAAGGCTCGACGCCGACAGAGTTGTGATTGTGCAAGGTGATCCAGCTTGGAAAGCAGCTCCTCTTCTTGTTGTCATGAGCGTGGCCTCGGACTTGTGATGGGGTTGAGCAACAGAAGATATTTTCACGTCAGATTGCCAACTTTCCAGATGTGAACAAGATGGTGAGTGTCTAGGAAGAATCAGCAGCAGATAGGAGGTTTTCTTCTATCTCCCATTTGCATCGGATTAAGTACCTCTTGTCTTTGCAACTCAGGTTGTGGTGACGTAAGATAAGTTTTTCCAACAAGTCCTCATGCTCTAGAGATGGCGGGTGTGGACCTCTGAGCCGTGATGGTTGACATCCCGTTGGGGTGTGTTGGCCCTCTCAATCGTTACATTGCGAGCAATGATTTTACAATTGACATGAACATTAGCTCCTGCGGACGCTTTATAAACTCCTACGGACCCATGTAAGCATACATTGTATTTTAAATTTTGAAAATTCACATATTCACTCACATTAAGCATACTACAGGATCTGATTCTACAAGGTGTGGTGCTAGCATTGATGCATAGTCTAAATGGGCTGGTATTATTGGCACTGGAGTTGTAGCAGCAAACAATGCATGTTGGCTAATGCATAGTGCTATTTGCAAGACCAAGTTCAGATAGTGGCAATAAAGTCCAAAAGAGACTATCTACTGATTGGGATTCATTTCCATGTGCATGTGCAGACCTTTATAGCAAGAAGCCAACATTGTTTGTTCTGAGAAAATCATGAAAGACAAAGAGAGAATGATTTGAAGATAGAAGGGATCATAGCCACAAGGATGCAGTGATTGAAGACTCATAGAAAGTATGTTAATCAAATGGATAGAAGCAATGGATATGGTGGTAATGAAAACATTGATAAACACAAAGACATAGACATAATCTCGGCGGTTCACCTCTTAGACATGTAAGTAACCACATGAGTTCAAATGAATGGATTTTTTAACAGCCAAAATTTTAGCGGGATTATATCAACAGAAGGGGTTTTTTAATCGCTTTTAGAGAAAAACCCAAGAGTTTTTTTAAGAAAAAGGGGTCATTTATTACCTTAAGCATGTAAGTAGAGAGGTTCTTTTAATACCCTTTGAACGCATGTTATATGAATAATTTCTTAGAAGTATGAAAGACAAAGAGAGCATGATAGAGAGGATCATTTGAAGATATAAGGGATCATAACCATAAGGATGTAGTGATTGAAGACTCACAAAAAGTATGATAATCACATGGATAGAAAAATAATAACAACAAGGGCCCATTGTCGTTGCTACTACATCACCAGTGCCCATCAACTCTTCCAAGTTCCCACACTCAGCTCTAAAGTTTTGCACTTGCTCCTACACACTACAGCTCTGCAACCACATTCCATTGGCTAGAATACAAAGACCATGATAAACGAGTGAGTAAAGCTAAAAAAGAGTGAGTAAACCTATGAAAGAGTGAGTAAATCTATGAAAAGATGAGCTCAATTTTTATTATATGTTAATGGAATGAGGCACTACACTGCACTAATTTATTTCAAGACAACATCACAAGATACCATTTCACTTCCATCCTAAATCTGAACATGGTTAGAGCATCAACAAGCAATAGGAAATTTGGTGTATTATAGCTAGTATTTGATAGATAGCAATCATGATCCTGTTGGTGCTCTCAGTTGAAGTGATTATTGGCTGAAGGATTTCTTTAAATTTTGATATGATTTGCGATCAGGATGATCAACACTTTGAGATTGCTTGCAATGGGCTATGGCCCCTTGAATGGCAGTATGGAGGTCATGTAGTGAAGAGGAATTGGCGGGCTGGTTGACAATAGCAATCACTCCAATGTGATGGGGGAAGATCTCATGGATAGGGGCATTGTACAAATCCAGAGTGTTGACTGCATCATGTGACCTTCTTACTAGGGACATGATAAGAGGGATTGAGCTCATGCTTTTGTCTTTCATGGTGAACCTAAAGTGTATATCTTCATGTATGTACATGTCTTGCTTGTGTGTGATGGACATATCCCTAAAGCGGGGTTAAGAAAAATCCATTTGAAGCCATTACTCTGGTCCTTGAAGATGCTAGCTAGCATATAGATTGCGTAATAGGTCACCAAAATCTAGCATGATTTATTGGGACAGACGAGCATAGATGAGGGTCACCATTGCATATGTAGACTAAAAGCATCCTCCATATATAGCATTTCTCCACCATTACTTGTGGAAAATTTCCATGCACATATGGCACTTAGTTTAAGAGAATATTTTATGGACATCAAACGTTGAATTCCCCTCTTGTTAGATGTATGCTTTGAGGTTCATACATTGCCAAATGATCAAGCTTAAAGTTGAGATTTTATGAAACTTAAGTATGTTTTTTGGGTGTTTGTTTGAGGATTGACCAAATGGGCGTCCACCTAGCCGGACACCACACTTGTACTCTATCAATTTTTCGAGCTAGTGTAGTGATACTTAATGTAATCCTGATTCCAGAGTAGCACTTGATTCCCGGCGTGTAATGATGTCATGATGATTGTAAAGGTCTGTGTGAGCCGGCCATTGGCCATTTAGAATTCCCTATGTATAAAGGTCAACAACTTTAATGTGAAAGGAGGTTTATATTTAGAAGAAGAAGGGAGCTCTAAAAATGTACGCTCAAGCTACTAAGATGCTCCACTTTGTAATTAACTTTCCTAAGGATTGGATAATCGGTTTTCAATTCCAAAAATTGCATTGTGTTCCTCTCTCTTTGATCTTTCATTTAAGTGTAAGCATTGTCAGTTTTGTTGTGATTCACGCGACTACACATCTATGAGCTTTAACTGCAAATTTGAGTGCTTAAATCACTGTTTTTAGTCGTTTTGACCATAGGAGAGTGTTCCTAGACCATAGGGTGACCTTTGTGGATAGTTCTGTTGCAATTTTTGAGACCTTTTTCATGGTGTAATGTGATTTTGGTACCTTGTCGGATTGCAACCAGACTTGGTAGGATAGTGCCCCTAGGTATCCTAAACCTCCTCCTAAAGTTTTGTTGCATTAGAGTCCGCGTTCGAGTGCCAAAATGGCGTAATGACCTAGAGCTATGAGAAAGGACATATGCAGATTTTCTTGATAATTGAGTGGTGCTTTGCTTGTTGAGTTGGTGTGTTTGCTTGTTAAGGTTCACTTCTTGAAATTGACGATCTCAAAGAGTCTCTGTATCCCATTCGAGTCACTTTCCTAAGTATTGACATTATGTTAGTGCCAGATAGCTATGCTACAGACATCCATCGCGGCGACCCGCTAACTTTGGCACCATTTCCGGAGATATGATCCTTAGATGGTGAGTGACCTAGTGCGTATTTAGAGCGATCTTAATTTTCAAATATTTGTCTTCCATTTGATTTACACTTTAGCAGTGAGGCAGCTCGACAAGTGGTTTAGTGCTTGGTAGAGTCGAGAAGTTGAGAACTTGCTAGATCTATTCTCGTCGTAAAGAGGGTCGTGAGTGAGATAGCTAAGAGAATTTCATTCTTTGATTTTCTCATAACTTTCACAGTGTTGTACCGTTTTTTGTTTTGACTTTATTTTGTACCGTTTTGTTTGATTTTATTTCATGTTTCATTTTGGTACTTAGGAGTAGGGTAAGTAGAAACTACGACCAAAATTTGGGCTAGAAGATTGAGGGAAAAAAGGATGAAAACCATATTTTGGTTGAAATGACCATAACTCTGATATTTTGAAAATTTTATGGTAGAGACCTCAAAAGTGATCCAAATTCAAAAATTTATGGATCAAGGGTATCAACATACTCTCTAGAAGCAATTTGAAAAGTTTGGCCAGATTCTGTTCAGGAACATGGATCACCATCCATGTAGCCCAAAGATCGATTTTGCAAAAAAGTGACCAGTGAGATTGTGCATCAGTGGGACATTGCTCTGATCAAGTTTTCTTGAAAGAAAAACTAAAAAATCAGATCAAAATTTGTTGTTAGGGAAAAGACAGTAAAACAAGTATTTCACACACAATTTTTTCAACTTTTTTGCAAATGGTTCTTTTGGGAAAAGACATTTCAGGCATTTCAACTTTTGGTGTTCCAAATTCAAAAAGGGGTGAGATTTGACTTCTAAAGGGAATAGAGAACAAGCAGAACAAAATTCATGAAAAAGTGCTACCAAACATGGATCGCAATCCATGGAACTTTTGACAATTGGGACTGATATTTGACAAATGCATCCTTGATGACTAGTGGAACAACTTTTCCAAAAGGGACCGTGTCAAAAAATTAAAAAAAGTTGGTCAAAATGGCAAAATATAAAAACTAGTCAAAAATCGCAATGCAGACATAAAACTTACTTTTGACTGGGAAAAAGTTTTCCAAATTCAAAAAGAAGTGGTGGAGTAGACTGATGACACTGCGAGTAATCATTGAACCAAATTTGGAGTTCAGATATGATGGAACATGGATCGCAATCCATGTACCTCAATAACATATTTGGGCTGAGATTTGAGCAGTAGGTAGCGAGACATAGACAAACTTTTCCCAAAAGAACCATTTGCAAAAAAGTTGAAAAAAGTAGTCCATAGAGCCAGAAACAATTCATTATCAAAACTACCACAATAGACTATAGAAGTCATTTTTCGTTGGGCAAAATTGATCCAAATCCAAAAATTCTTGGAAAAAGTTGTCCAAATTCAAAAATAGTGGTGGAGTAGACTACTGACATTGTAAGTAGTCATGGAGCCAAATTCAGAGTTTAGATGTGATGGAACATGGATTGTGATCCATGTACCTCATCAAAAATTTTGGGCTGAGATTTGAGAAGTAGGTAGGTGAGACATAGACAAACACTTTTCCCAAAAGAACCATTTGCAAAATAGTTGAAAAAAAGTGGTCCAAAGAGCCAGAAACAATTCATTATCAAAGCTATCACACTAGACTGTAGAAACCAGTTTTGGTTGGGCAAAACTAGTCCAAATCCATAAATTCTTTGAGCTACAAAAGGTCATAAGCTATTAGTACACCAAAGATCAAGTCCAAAAGTGGTGAAACATTGATCTTGGACAAAAACTTTTCCAACTTGTAGGAGAGACCATTGTGAACAAAAGTCTCCAAAGGAGTTTTGTAAAAAAAGTCCAAAAAACTCATCAAAAGTGCCAAAAATAGTTCAAGGTGAAAACCCTAAAACATACCTATGAATAGAATTTTGCTTGACCTAAAGTGATCCATATCACATAAAAACCATGTAGCATGGATCAAAGGACCAAGGGCAAGCTGTGAGTCAAGTTTTATCACCATTTGACACATAGGCACATGGGTCGCAATCCATGTTCCCCTGTCACAAACTGATTTGATACTTGCACCATAGCCTAGTTGTGAAAAAAATTGGGTCAAAAGAAAGCAAAACAGGTGACAAACTAAACATCGCACTGTAGACCTAATGTTGTCTATTTGACCTATCAAACCAAGTCCAAATCCAAAAAGATTTGAGATTTAGCTTGTGGACATAGTCAGAAACAAAATCCTAAGCGATCATGTCCAGATGTGTTTGAACATGGATCGTGATACATGTACCTCAACCTCAGAGTTTGATGAAAATTGGTACAGAGCCTGTATATGACCTTGTCTACATACTGTCAAAATTTGGGAAATTTTTTGGAGAAAACAATTTGATAGAGGAACATGGATCGCGATCCATGTACCTCAGCATAGTGGGGGTATTTGACTTTGTGATCTTGTAGACATACTTGAGAACGTCCTAAATCTCAAGTTTGAGCTAAAAATACCTTCTGGATACCAAGATACAAGCCAAAGCTCTTAAAGCCTAGTTTTAAAACTATTTTGAGTGTTGTTTCAAGTGCAATTCACCAAAATTTCTCTAACTTTTGATAGACAACTCCAAATTGTGTCAGGTATAGCCAGGAAGAAAACTTGGTGGCAATAGGACTGTAGAGATGATTTTTAGAGCTAAATTATTATAGGCCAAAGTGGGCTTGTAAGATACTACGTTGAGAGTTTTGAGTGAGCCTTAACCATGACAAATCATCCACCTACTCTACTCAGAGACATGAAAACACTGCAATGCCGACAACAGGAAGATTGGGAGAATATCTAGAGGAGAGGCATCCTTTGATCAACAAACCAAATGTGAGATTCATCAAAACCAACGAAGCCATGAGAGTGTTTATAGATTATGCTCATGGGGGCATATATAGAATTACAAACGGGGATCAACATATCTTTTACAAGTGTGTAGAACCCTATATTGGAGAGATGCCATTCCATCTCTATGTATTCACGTATACTATTGCCCATGACGTGCAAGTTTTGTTGGTAGATAAATATGGAAGAGAGTACAAACTTGTTGATCCAATTGACCTAGAGAGATATACGTACAAGGATACTTCAATATCTACTTACTTTTATCCAATAAAGATGTCATAGCACATATCTGAGAGGATTTCACTGGGATTTTCTCCAAGACTAGAGGAGAGGGTGAGAGACATCTTTCCAAGAGACCAAAAATTGGTTAGATTGGTGACTGAACCACAACAATTAAAGTGGTTCAATTTTTCAAGACAAAGTACAATGGGTCAGGGGATCCATATGCTCATGTCTCACTCTTCAAACAAGTTTTGAGAGCTAAACAAATTCCAAATTTCTATACTCAGTATGAGGGATTTGAGTTGACATTGGAAGGAATAGCCTTGACTTAGCTCCAAGGAAATAGAGATGATTTTCCCAACATAGCACAACTCTTACTTGAATTTGTAGATGATTTCTCAAAAATGGGAATCAAGCACAACACGGTGTCATAGATCTACGCTTTCAAAAAGAAAAAGGATGAAAAAGTGAAGGAAGCTCTGCTTCGCTTCAAACAGTACATAGATAGATGTCCGATGAGAGAGCTACCACAAGATGGGAGATTATCAATTCTCTTCAAATAGGGCTTGACAAATGAAACTCTAAAAAAGGACCTACATTTGAAAGGATGCATGACGTTTGATCAAGTCACTAGAGAATCTTTATATCTAGTTGACAACTATAAGGTCTACAGAGAGGTGACTAAAGATACAGACAATGCGACTAGGAGTGCCTCATCTTCGAAGAGAAAATCAACAACAAAGAGAGATGTTCAAACTCCTTGGGAACCAATCATTGATCAAGTAGTCAAGGGGGTGATTAGAAGAATAAACAAAGGCAACAAACAAAACCTGAATGTACGACAACCTCAAATGAGGAGATGTAATACTTGTAGAGGGGATCATCCCACTCCATGGTGTAGCACTCAGCCAAAGACACAACGTGTGCTAGGGCAACAAACACCTCTGTTGAATGATGGTAGAGAAATAGAGTCAAATACACTTAACCAACACATGTTCCACAACCCATGAAGAACCAGTACTCCATGGATACAAACATGCTCATGTTCATAGATAATCAAGAGTGTGGCTCAAAGAATATTCTCACCAGGCCAGAACAACCATTGGCTGGATCACCATCTATGAAACAAGAAGGTCCATGCTATGAATGTGGAGGTGACCACCATTGGGCAAGAGTTTGTCCAAGCAAGAGTCAAAAAATATAATTATTTTTCTTCTATGATGGTTGTGAGAGAGACCATCTACTCCAACATTGTGCTAAGAATCGAGATTACAAAGGGAAATCAACAATGAATGTTGTAGTCATGATGCCTTCTTCAAATGGATACAAAGTAGAACCTGCAATTCCTTTAAAGGTGATGACTCGAGCTCAATCTCAAGAAACTGCCAAAAATGCAATCGTTGAGGAGAAAGCCATGTTACATGTTCAAACAAATATCAAGAACTTCTCGGTGAGAACATGAAGAAAATCATGGACAGCCAAAAGGGATAAAATAAAAGCGAAGAGGCTACAAGTTGTCGGTAGCACAAAAGGTGCCATCATAGGTGAGAAAAGAGATACTCTTTCCTCCCTCCTTTAACTTCTTTAGCTTTTGTGACCTTTGCCATGTAGAGAATGATTTGTGATATCCTCCCTCTTGTATTCTCTAGGAGAATAGCCATAGATTTCATCGGAAGAGGAGGAAGGTGAAGAAGAAGGAGAAGAGGGTGACCTCTTCCTAGCCCTTTTCTTCCTTTGTTTCCTCTCTTCTCTTTGGAATGACGAGGAGAGGGACTATGTGTTGATGTTTTCCTCTTGGGAGGTGTGGGCAATCGTTTAGACCGCCGTCTTTGTGGAGCCACATCTTCAGAGGAACTTAAACTATCATTGCTTTCCTGCTCTTTGGATTCCTCCACTTGAATGGGAGAGAGTATTCTTTTGGGGGTCTCTTCAAGAGGCCTCCTAAGCTCTCTCTCCTCTTGGAGAGGAAGGGAAATTCCATAAGCACGAAGTTGTTGAGTAACTTTGGCTTGCAAAGCAGGGTTGCCCATAGGTTGCTGCAACCTAGTGACAAGATAATTCACAAACATGGGAGCATCATCATTAGCACCTTCATGTGCAAAATCAAAGCTATCAATGTTCTTTCTACTCTCTTGATTATTGTCAGCCATGTTAACAAATTTTATGTATGTACTTAGTGTATGCTTTGGCAATTCAAAACCTTAGTTGCCACTCCCCTTAGCCTTTGAAAATTGGATCTTAAGTATCTACACCCACGGCTTGAAGTGGTTAACTATAGAGAGTAGAGGAGTAGGTATAACATAGCAGAGTTGCCGAGGGCTAACTCCTTTTGTACTTCTTATGGCTCAATAATGGTAAAGCCGTAGGCAAGTCTAAAAATACTCCATTATTAAGTCCAAAGCTCCCGAGGTGTGCACCATATCCCACATAGTGGGCTCAACAAAACCAATAATAGATCCCAGTTCCACTTTTCCTAATATAATTAACAACATCAACCATTTATAGGCTACTTAAGGACCTCTCTTCTTACGCAAGAAAAGAGAAACCAAATGCTCTGATACCAATGTAATGTAATTGGCCTATTTAACTTGAGAGTAGCAGAAATTAATGAGAGTACTTTTGAGAAATGACTGTGAGCATAGTGGGTGAGCATAATTGAAGATAGAAACATAATCATAGCAATTAGTTAACTTGGCATGAACAATACTTTTGCAAGAGAGAGACTTTAGAGAACATGACAACAGTTGAGGACTGGATTTATGTAGAGCCGGCCCCCCCTCCAATAGGCATTTGTATTATGATTTCTCCCATTAAGAGAGACTTGTTACAATACAATCTTTGTGTTCCTTGTGACCTAGGTGATGCAATGAAGATGGAAAGCTTCATGCATCACAAGCATAACATAAACTTGAAGAAAGCTTTAACTATCCCAAGCCTCAGTCCCAAGACCTCAAACATCTTCGAAGATGGAGAGAGCTAGCAGGGAATGAGGGTAGGAAAGAGGAAGAAGAAACATTTCATAGGAGAAATCATTAGTTCCTCACTTATCATACTCTTCTTGCTAGCATACATAATAGCATAGTAATGAAGATGGAGAAGATGGCAAGATTAAGCATTGAAGCATGGCTCTTGGTTGGATATGCACTCGATAGCCAAGAGTGTCGGTGTAGGCTCTCAACCTCCACTTGCACTTTGCATACTGCATAATGAGAGTGTGTGTGAATGTGTGTGGGTGAGTATACCCCCTAGCTTGCTTGGTTCGACACCCCCTTGTAGCTCATGCTTAAAGCTCATTGGACCCCTCCATGCCTAGCCAATCATAAGCAGGAGTCATACCAAGCAACAAGGGTAGCCTTTGGGACAAGTGTCCCCCTTTCCCCTTTGATAGAGAGGACTTGATAAATGCAAAATCAATTAATTAAATCTCCTAGATTATCATTGGACCCCTTGGGTGGCCAACCAATAGGCTTCAGGCACACCATGAGGGCAACATGAGGAGGAACTTTCCAAGTGTCCTTTATGCTTTCTTTGTACCAAGTAGACCTTGTGTGAGTGTGTGGGTGTTCTCTCTCATCCCCCCTCTTGTGGGCTTGCCCCCTCCTTGTAGGAATTAGATTTTTGACTTTTTTGACACCTCAAGCCCCTCATGCATAGGCCCAATTCCCACCACAAGCTTGGCCCTTAAGCACTTTAATCTTGGGTTGGGTTCTCACCTCAAGTATAGACCTAGCATCTCAAGCATGTCAAGCACCTCAAGCATATCAATCATCAAGCACCTCAAGCACCTTAGTCATCAAGCATGACAAGCAAGACAAGCACCTCGAGCTGTGCGGGGTTCGCGCCTCAGCTTACCTAAGGTCAAAGGACTTTTACACTAGCTATTGGAGGTCTTGAATGAAGCTAACCGTAAGGCATTATTCTCCATTGGTTAGCCTTGCTCTTTGATAGACCATCTCTTGTTTGGGCCCCTTTACCATTGGCCCCGTGTTGAGATAGGTCTATAAGCACATCTCAATATCTTAACCCTTGTTCCCGTTTATTCAACCACATTAAGTGATCTATTTAATATGAGAAATCATTTGGGTTGGTTAGATATTAGTTTTTATGACATCTAGCATCTTTGAAAGGATAATTCTTAAACTTAATATCGTTGAATAGTCTTACCGCCTCTTAGTACCTTGTCTTCATGTCGGAGAATGGACTCGGGTTGTAGCACCTCTTCTTGGTCCTCGATCTCCAGTGGGTCTTCAATATTTGGTTCGTGAGGTGGCTCTCCTTTGTAAGGCTTTAGTAGGCTCACATGGAAAGCATTGTGTATGATCCAATGGCTGGGAAAGTTGAGTTGATAGCCCATCTCATTGATTGGCCTAAGAATCTGCAAGGGACCATAGTATCTTTTTGCTAACTTAGCATAGTACTTTTGGTGTCCCGTAGGATTCTTGCCTGTCGTATGCCTTAATCGAGCCTTGGGAAATTTAAGTAAGACCCAATCATTTTCTTTAAAGGCTTGGCCACTTCTGTGCTTATCAGCAGCAGCCTTTTGCCTTTGCTGTGAGATAGAGATAGCATCCTTAATCTTTTGAAAAGATTCTTGTAGGTCCCAGTTATACTCATCTGCAACAAAGGTCTTGCAACAAAGGTCTTCCTATGTACCTTAAGCAGTAAGGAGCTTTTTGATCATCCCTCCATTACCTCAAAAGGTGCTTTTCCCGTGGAAGTATGTACAGTAGGCATACTCCACTAAGGGTAAGTACTTCTCCCATTGGGACCTTTGATCTAGTTCCGTTACATAGGTTTTTAGTATATCAAGAATTGTTAGGTTAGCTATTTCACTTTGGCCATCCGTTTGCGGGTGATAGGCCGAAGCGAAGTTTAGTCTTGTCTCTAAATTCTCAAAGAGACCCTTTCAAAAATTATTGGTCATCTAGGATCTCTATCCGACACTATGGACATTGGCAAGCCATGGCACTTGAACATTTGTGAAATGAAGAGGGTTGCCATTTGATGGGCTTTGATAGTCTTTTTGATAGGTATAAAATGAGCTTGTTTACTAAATTTTTCTACTATCGTCCATATTCCCATAATGCCATGGATAGACTTAGGCAATCCAAAGATAAAATTCATGGATATTCTCTCTGATGGTCAATTAGGGATTGGAGAAGGTTGAAGCAATCCAGGTTTGCTTCCCTCTATCAAACTTCGTCTTTTGGCATACCATACATTTAGAAACATACTCTTTCATGTTTGCTTTTATGGTAGGCCAATAGAAATATATTTTAATTCCCTTCAGGGTAGACTGAATCCCTCTATGCCCCGCATAAGGAGGAGCATGAGATTCATATATTACTTTCTCACATAGTGAGTTAGTAACACATAGTCTATTTCCATAGAGAAGATAAACATCTTGAAAAGTAAATGGTTCCTCTTTCTTCCCTAATGCAAGGGCTGAAATCACATCTCTAAAATCGGGATCAATAGCATACTCATCTATCATAGAAGATAGATCATTGTGAGTTGCTATGGAAACCGCATTCCCTCTTGGCCGTCTTGAGAGTGCATCGGCTACGTGATTATGCTTGCCAGCAATGTCAGCAACATGAAAATGAAATTGCAAAAGAAAATTTTCCCACCTCATTTGTTTATCAGAGAGCTTCGTCTGCATCATGAAGTACTTAAGACTTTGGTGATCCGTTCGCAGAATGAAAGGAGTCCCCAATAAATATTGCTTCCATGAGTCTAAGGCATGTAGAACTGCAAGGAGTTCCTTTTTATATATGCCTAGAGCTTGCTCAATACGGTTGAGCCTTCAACTTTTATAGGCTATGGTGTGCCCTTCTTGAAGCAAAACAGCTCCAAGGCAGTCACCACAAGCATCACATTGGACCTCAAATGGCTTTGAGAGATCCGGCAGTGTAAGCATAGGTTGAGAGATAAGCTTTCTTTAAGCTTTTCGAAAGCATTGTTCTCCTTGGCAGACCATGTATACCTAATTTTTTTCTTTGTAAGGTCATGTAATGGTCCTGCTATTAGTGAAAACTTTTTATGAAGCGTCTATAGTATGCACACATACCTATAAAGCTTCTTAGTTCATGAAGATTCCTTGGTCTAGGCCATCCTTTTATTACCTGTGTAACTTTGATGGATCCATTTGGATGCCATCTTGAGAGATAATGTGGCCTAAATATTGAATCTCTTGCAAGAAAAATTCACTTTTCTTTTGATTAACATAAATTTTATTCTCTCTTAGAACTTGACATATTACCTGGAGGTGTTGCTTGTGTTCTTCTAATGAATTAGAGTAGATGATGATATCATCAAAGAACACTCTAGTAAAGGTTCGGTGAGGCCTGAATAGCTTCTCCATCAAGCGGTTGAATGTGGCTGATGCATTGGTCAAGCCAAAAGGCATGACGATATATTTGTAAAGACCAAACGTAGTGCGAAATGCGGTCTTTACAATGTCTTGATCAACTATTCTTATTTGATGATAGCCACTTTTTAGGTCAATCCTACTGAAGTAGGTGGACCCTTGTAGCTTATCAAATAGTCTCTACCCATGGAATGGGAAACCTATTTTTTATAGTGATTCTATTAGTTCTCTATAGTCGACACACATGCGATATGTGTCATCTTTCTTTTGCACTAATAGCACTGGTGAACAAAATGGAGATGAGCTAGGCCTAACCATGCCCTTCTAAACTAACTCATGCACTTGCCACATAATCTCCTCTTGTTGAGCTTGAGAAACTTATTAGGCAGTGAACTTCCTGGAAGAAGTTCAATTGCATGGTCATCATTGCCTCATTTAGGAGGTAGCTCACAAGGGATGTCGTCAATAAAGACATCTTGAAACCCCTTGAGAAAACTGGATAACTCTAATTCCTTGTGATTGTTTTTTTTTTTTTTTTGCTAAAGCATTAGGTTCATTTTGAGAATCTTTAACAAAAATCATGTACTTGGAAATAGAGCTCCTTATTGACTTATTGAAAGCTTGCATATGTACAATGGATATGGTGCTACCCATTTCCTTAGCGTCTATGTACATATCTTTTTCCCCAAACCTAAAGTAGATTTTTCTTTCAGGGAATTCAACATTGGCAGCCATGCAATCAAACCATGGTGCCCCTAGGATTATATCCTCATGCTTGAGAGGAGAGATAAAGAAGTCCTCTTTGTCCACATAGCTTTGGACATGGAGCCTCAATTTCCCAACTAAGGGAGTGACTAAAGCTTCTTGCCCCTTGAAAGCACCATCTGTGGGTAGGACATCTCCCATCTCATAAGCTTGGATGCCTAGCTTGGTGGCCAACTCTATGGATATAAAATTGTGAGTAGAACCAGGGTCAAAGAGAATAAATGTGTCATGTTCTCTTACCTTTCCCCAAGCATGGCATAGAGGAGATCCTTTGTGGTGAGTTTCCTCCTCTTGGATTTCGACCAAGGTAGCTCTAGGAGGCTCATGGCGGGTGTTCTTTTGGGGAAAGCACGGTATGCATGCCCTTGCTTGCCGCACTTGAAACAACAATTATCCTTGCGATAACGCTCAAGCTCTTCAAGAGAGAGTTTGTTTTTGCCTTTGTAAACTCCCTTCTCCTTAGCTTTGTTGGAATTTCCCTTAGGAGACTTTTGGACATTGTCCTTCCCCTTAGGCTCATTGGAACCCTTGTTTTCCGTGGGCTTAGAAATTTCTTTTAGCCCCTGTTTGGAAATTGATTTGAGAAGCCACCATTGTATGGTGTATAACCGTGGATATGGTGCATGGCCTTTGGGAGTTGACATACTCCACCATTTCTTCAGCTAAGCCCGCACATAATTGTTGCTTTTGCTCTCCAAAATTCAACTTTTTGAAGACAGTGGCTTTGAGTTGTAGGTCCCAAAACTTGTCTACATATTTGTGAATGGATTCGTAGGGAGAGAGCTTCAGGCTTCACCATTCAGTGAGTACTTTGTCTCTGGCATCGATGGCCAAAAACTACTTCATAATGGAAGCTCTTAAAGCTTTTCATGTTTGTGTAGCTTCACCGTTGGCCCGTAGGCTCGTAGGCTAGACCACCATTGCCTGGCGGACTTTTGAAAGTGCATATCTACATGGTGTAGCTTAGAGGACTCTGTGAAGCCCTCATCTCCAAACGCCGCATTGAATTGTTGGATATAGGCCAAGACTTTGTCCGTAGCACCAAAGGTGCCATCGTAGGTAGGAAAGAGATGTTCTTCCCTCCCTCTTTGAACTTCTTGAGCTTGGATGACTTCTTCACGCGGCATAGGATTTCCTATGGCCTCTTCTTTTTTATGGTTCAAAAGTTGCACCATCACGTTCTTCAGAAGATGAAGAATTTGAGGAAGATGGAGAAGAGGGTGACCTCTTTCTCGCCTTTTTCTTGACTTGATCTTCTTTGTCTTCACCATCACTTTCATAAGAGGAAGAGGATGAAGAAGATGGAGAAGAGGGTTTCTTCTTTCTTGACTTTTTCTTCTCTTGCTTCTGTCATCCCTCTTTAAATTATGGTGTGGAGAAGGGTGCGATGGTCTTCTCTGTTTTGGAGGTGATGGAGAGCATTTAGCCCACCGTCTTCGTGGAGCCATCTCCACCGAGGTGGCAAGAGACTCACTTATTTCTCGTTCCTTTGGTGGAGGCTCTTGAGTTCTCCTTTGAGAAGGAGATGCGTCATCAAGAAGAAAATTTTTGAGCCCTTCGTATAGATCCTCTTCTTCTTCCCAAATCGGAGAGAGGCCTCTTTTGGGAGTCTCCAAAGGAGGCTTCCTAGGTACTCTCTCGTCATGGTGGGGAGCTTGGAGAATCCCATGAGCACGAAGCTGTCGTTGCACTTCACTTTGGAGGGATGGATTTCCCATGGCTTGTTGAAGCCTAAAACAAGATAGTTAACAAGCATAGGGGCATCATTAGTAGCTTGCTCATTAGCAAAATCAAAGTTATCAACATTAATTTCACTCTCTTTACTATTGTCAGTCATTCTAACAACTTTTAGGTGTAAAGTTTTTAGGTATACTTTGGCACTTCAAGACCTAGTTGCTACTCCTCTTTACCCCTTTAGAAAAAGCACTCAAGCTATTGTACACGTGGCTCGAATACAATTAATTGCAAGGAATATAAGAGAGGGTCGTTCAACACCAAAAAAGCACCAGCTCCTGTCAAGCTTCTAATAGCTCAATAGTGGTTAAGCCGTAGGCAAGCCCCGTAGGAATCCACTATCAAGACCATAGCTCTCGACAGTGATGCCCGATTATCTACACAAAGGTAGGCACACTCCAAGGCTAAAAAATCCCTATTCTACTTACTCATTTGCAAAAATAATAATAACAACCATTTATAGCTAGCTTGAGGACCTCCCTTCTTGAGCAAGAAAAGAGAAACCTTGTGCTCTAATACCAATGTAGCATTAAATGGCCTAGTAACTTGTGTGTCGTGGAAACTAGCATGAACATAGTGAGCATTTCATTAGAATAGATTCATAATGAGAATAACAAGAGTGCTTGGGTGGAGAGAGCAACAAAAAGTATAACACCTAGCTAGATATCATGAACAATACTTCAAAAGAGAGAGAAATAAGCTATTGACAACATTTGAGGACCCAATTTACATGGAGCCGGTCCCCCCTCCAGAAGGCTTTGTATTATGGTTTCTCCCATCAAGAGAGACATTTCACAATACAATTCTTTGTGTTCCTTCAATCCTAGCTAGTGCAATGAAGATGGAGTAGGTGATAAGCTTTCCATTAAAGCTTGAGAAGGCGAGAGAGAGAGAGAGAGAGAGAGAGAGAGAGAGAGAGAGAGAGAGAGAGAGAGAGAGAGAGAGAGAGTCTTGTTACTCCCCACATGGACTAGTGTGTGTGTGTGTGTGTGTGTGTGTGTGTGTGTGTGTGTGTGTGTGTGTGTGTGTGTGTGTGTGTGTGTGTGTGTGTGTGTGTGTGTGTATGCTATAATGCCTTTGAAAAATCAGCCCCCTCTCTCTCTTGGTCGACCCCTCTTGCTATTTTCTCATCCTGACACCCCATTGGTCCATGCCAGGCTTAGCCAATGGAGTTTAAGCAGAATAAGTTATAGCCTTCTGACATGTTTCCCCCTTTCCCCTTTTGTGAGAGCTTTAGGTAATTAATTAATGCAACTAAACTCTTATTGGACCCTTTGTCTCCTGGTCAAGGAATCAGGCAAGCCATTGGGATGTTGGATGCTCATTGGACCCCTTGGGAGACTGTCCAATAGTCTTCTAGAGAGCTTAATTCTTATTGGTTCTTTTATTATTTTTTTAAATTAATTAAACTAGATTTACTCTAGCCTAATTCTCATTGGTCCACCTTAGGATTTGAGTACACCTTGTGGGCATATGGGCTAGGGAGCTGACATGTGTCCCTCTTTCCCCTTGTGTAAAGGAGCTTGTGAATGTGTGTGTGTGTGTGTGTGTTTTTCTCTCTCATCTCCTACTTCTAGGGCCCACCCCCTCCTATGTAGGGATACATGAAGACTTTTTGAGCACACACAAAGCATCTAATTTTCCTAGGCTTTTGACCTTTGGACACAACCTTTGTATTTTGGAACCTTAGCATTTTGGAAGTCTTAATGGGCTGGACCTTAGGGTCTTTTAAGCCCATTGTTGAACATTGCTCTTTTGCAAATGCCGCCCCCTTTGGATCCCTATTTTCCCTCCTTTGGTTCCCTACTGTGGCCGGTTTGCCAGCTTAACCAATATTCTAGCTTTTTCTCACCTGGCACTTCCCCATATTAAATGATCAATTTAACATGAGAAAATTATTTAGGAGAATTAGATATTAGTTATTATGACAAACACTAAATTATATCAACCTTGCAAGACGACTTTACCCTCAGCGAGCTTTCATCAAACTTCTTGTGGAACCTCTACAGCAAGAGCCAAAATATTGACAATACAATGGAAACCGAAACAAAAAGTTTATCAACCAAAGTTTCCATCTCAAAAAAACATCCAAAAGAGGACAAAGAGAATCAATCAAGTGCTAGTATCCAAAGAGCACATCCAAAGACCCATTTGGATACATGAAGTTCAAATTCAGCATCCAAGGAGTCAATCATTGCTCAGGGCTACTTCCAAGGAAGCACCAGTGTTTGGGCCAAAAAGCCTAAAGTAATAACTTGGACCTACCCACCTCAACCAATGAGTTCTACAAAGAAGAAGACGCGCTATCAACACAAGGCAAACAACTCAAGCAAGAGAAAGAACAACAACAATAGGCAAAGGCCAAGATCAAAGAAACAAGCAATGCGGTGGTTCCACTACAAATGTTGGTTCCACTACAAAGGCAGCCATTGTTGAGTCCTCTATGAAAGAAGATTGTGATGTTGATGTTGATGTAGAATGGGCTTTAAGTGTAGAGTGCACTTACAATACTGTTTTCCATGATGCATGCATGTTAGTTGCTGCAGATTCACATGTGTGGTATTTTGACAGTAGTTCTACAAAGCACATTACCTCACATCGTGAATTATTTACCTCTCTCAAGTCTGTCCCTCATGGGAATTCAGTCACTTGTGCCAACAATGCCTCTTATCTGGTTTAGGGATTTGGAAAGATTGTGCTTATTGTTGCTAATGGCAGTTCTTTCACACTCGTTGATGCACTTTATGTACCTGGGATCTAGAAAAAACTTTTGCCTGTATTTGCACTTTAGCCTTGGACTTGTAGTCAAATTTGTGGATGACAGATGTACAGTTCATGATCTCAGTTTTGGTGATAAAATTGTTGCATCTAGTCTTTTGTGTCGTGGGCTGTATAAGCTCACTTTGTATGACAAGTGTGGACAAAATTTTGCAAATGTAGTTGCAGATTCAAGGGCTATTTTAGATGTAAAACTTTGGCATGCACATTTTGGTCATCTGAATTTTGCTAGTTTGCTGCGTTTGCAGAAATCTGATATGGTTGCTTCTTTTCCACCTCTTCAAGCACCCGTCAAACATGTTTGAGAAGGCTGTATTTTGGGTAAAATGCAGTGTTCTAAGTTTCCAAAGGATGGTTCAGTTAGGGCCACATGCAGGTTGCAGCTTGTGCATAGTGATGTTTGTGGGCCCATGCAAACTCCATCCTTCGGCAATTACCTTTACTTTGTGAATTTAATTGATGATTACTTCAGGCATGCATGGGTATTTCCACTTAAAGTGAAGTCCGAAATTTTTATGTGCTTCAAACAAATTCTGGCTATGGCTGAAAATGTCTCGAAATGTACTATGGACACCCTCCGTTCCGATCAAGGGGGGAGTATATGTCTCATGAATTTAATGCATTTCTGGCTAATCGTGGGATAAAACACTAATGTACAGTGCCTTATACACCTCAGCAAAATGGTGTTGCTGAGAGGAAAAACAAGTCACTTACGAAAATGGCACGATGTATGGTCAAAAGTCAAGCTTTTTGCCGCAATTTTTTTGTCTTGAGGCCATCATGTGTGCCACTTATGTACTAAACAGATGTCCTACGAGAGCTTTGCAATCTATTATTCCATATGAAGCATGGCATGATAGAAAGCCTTCTATTGAGCACATGCGTGTTTTTGGTTGTTTGGCATATGCTTTGGTGCCACAAACACAACGCAAAAAATTGAATGATAAGGCTGTCAAATGTATTTTTGTTGATTATATTATTGAAAGCAAAGGTTACATGTTGTATCATCCACAAACAAAGCATATTGTGGTTTCACAGGATGTAGTGTTTGTGGAAGATTTGTTCAACCCTTGTTGTCATGTACTAGAGACAGTAATGTAAGCTCACACGATATTTATGACACTTTGTTGCCTCTTTTCAATGGTGGAAGTCTGAATGTAAATTCCAATGAGGCAAATGTACAGCCTATGGGGGTTTTCAAAAATGTCACAGATCAGCCTATTACTGATGCAGATGTACATTATGTACTTGATGAGGAAAGGGCTGAAAATGAGCAGGCTAGAGGTATGCCAAAATGGCTGGTGCAGACATTGCGTGACAGTAAATTGGATGCACCTTTGTCTAGTCGTACTCGTTCAGGCTCTGGCCATGTATCTTATGCATTAGATTGTTATGCTTTGTCTATGTATAGTTTACATGATATTGAGGAACCTCTATCTTTGATGAAGCACAAATTTCAAAAAATTGGATGGATGCCATGTAATCAGAATATGAAGCACTTGCAGAAAATGACACATGGACTTTATGTGATTTGCCTCCTAGCAAAAAGGCCATTGGTACAAAGTGGGTTTACAAGTTGAAACGCAAGTCGGATGGTGAGATCGATCACCATAAGGCTTGACTTGTTGCAAAGAGTTATGCACAGAAAAAAGGCATAGATTATGAAGAGACTTTTGCTCCCACTTGTCGTATGACTACTGTGCATTTTCTATGTGCATTGGGAGCTCATTTTGGTTGGGATGTACATCAATCAGACATGTTTCTGCTTTCTTGAATGGTGGCATATTTGAGGAAGTTTATGTCACACTCGCGATTTTGTCAAGAAAGGACAAGAGGACAAAGTGTGCAGATGTAAGAAGGCTTTGTATGGGTCGAAGCAATCTCCTTGTGCTTGGTATGAGAAAGCTGACACTCATTTGTTCAAACGAGGCTTTCATAACAGTCCAATAGAAAGCACAATGTATGTAAAGCGTGAGAGTGATTTACTTCTCATTGTGGTTCTTTATGTAGATGATTTACTAATCACTGGACCAAATGAGAGACATATTGCTGAATTTAAGGCTTATTTGAATGCTACTTTCAAGATGAAAGATTTGGGGTTGTTGCACCATTACTTGGGTATACAGTTTAAGCAGTGTGATGGTGGTATTGCCTAGTGTCAGAAAAGTTACATAGAGACATTGCTATGTATGTTTGGACTTGAGGATTGCAAACCTATTGCCAGTCCCATGGAAGCAGGTTTGAAGTTAAGTCTACATGATGCTGGTGATCCTGTTGATGTCACTCTTTATCAAACTGCTCTTGGATGCCTCATTTATGTATGCAACACGAGGCCAGATATTCAGTTTGCAGTCTCACAGGTCAGCAGATTTATGCATAGCCCAGGGTCTAAGCATTGGCAGGCTGTTAAGAAGATTTTTCACTACCTTAGTGGAATGGGGGTATCATTGTCGCCAGATTTACCTGCTTTTCCGGAATCGGATTGGGCTAGTTGTTTTGACACGCGAGTGTCCACAAGTGGTTTTTGCTTCATGCTTGGCAGTTCATGTATATCATGGTTGAGCAAGAAGCAACCTACTATGGCCACTATGAGTTGTGAGACTGAGTACAAGGCAGTCTTCACAGCTACGGTTGAGTGTGTATGGCTCAGAAGCCTTATGGCTGATTTGGGTGTTAGACAAGACACTACCAACATTATCTACACTAATAGTCAGAGCGCATTGGAAGTTGCGAGGACCCTGTTTTTCATGCTCTCACAAAGTGCATTGAGGTGCATCACCACTATGTCAGGGAGAGGCTCTCAGCCAGAGAGAACAGCTTGGCTTATGTGCCAACAAACGACAACCTTGTAGATCTTTTCATAAAGGCATTGTCTCGTTAGAAGCTCAAAGCTTTTCGCAAAGCTTTGGGCTTACTCCCCTTTGTGAACTAATCGTGTCCTCACGGCATGGCACTTCCCTTTACTAATGTGCTAGCTCTTATTCACCGCATCACTCCAGGGGGGGGGGATTTTTTACCATATACATGTGGAAGTGATGTGTGTGAACACACTAGAACCGCCAGGGAATTTTTTCCTTGTTTAGGAGGTTTTTTCCCCCGTGCATTGTATATACGCCCATCACTTTAGGCCTATCTATCTTTTCCATTGCACACTAAGTAATACACTCTCTATTGTGTGCCTTGAGCTTCCTTCATCTTCTCCAAGCTATGTGCGTATCTCTGCAACCCTAATTCCAACAAGTTGCTGGTAGGGAATGTCATAAGAATTATCACTATCACTGCTATCCTCTGCAAGGTTACATGGTAGCACTTTCCCTTTATGGTTTGGCTGTTTATGAAAAGTTACTGTCTGTTTGCTCTTATATTTCTTTTTTTGGGGTGACTTTGGTATTCACTTGATTAGAGCGTTGGTATCTTATTGACATGGTTGTTCTCTTCTTGGATGAGTCTTTTCTGCATGTATAGGATCCATGTATGAGGGTGCTTGTTGTAGTTGCATTTCCACCAAAGATTTTGGAATCCACTTCTGGTGTACTTTATTGTTGTAGTGGTGGTGACATTGTTTCCTGGGTCTTTGATATGGACAATCATAAAACCTTGCATTTGTTAAAAAGTTTTCACATTACCTGTTGGGTTGTCTAGATTTCCCTTGTCGGCATCTTCTTAAAGTTCCAAGTGTTCTACAGAGTCGTAGAACTCGTCCTCTTCTTCGTCTTTGTTTTCTTGGATCACTCTCACTGCAAAGTAAGGAACAACATCATAGCCATTTTCATCACAAAATTTTGTTGTTGGATCATCGTGAATACCGCACACATCAAGAGTAGCTAAGATGTGTTCCCATTCAAGTGGCTCCAATTCTTCCTTAGGAAAGGGTTCTGGGATGTAATCCATATCTTCAATTTCCCTTTCTAGGATGTCTTCCTCTTGCTTTAAGCTTTTACATTGCGAAGCTCCACACATACACAGTTCTTTAGGCTTACCCAACCATGCTGGAAGTTTTGATCGTGCTATAGTAGCGGAATCAAACTCCTCCATAGGTGTTCTTGTCACATCCCTATAGCTATGGTCCTTCAGATTTATCCTTGTCGTGGTTTTCATATGTCTCAGGTAGATATATTCATATCCCTAGTCTTGGACCATTTTAGTTGTCGCATGAATGGTCTTCCCAATATTATGTCGTAATTGTTCTTCTTGCCAAATTCAACAATAACAAAGGTTTGCTCATATTCAATTCCACAAGAAGTAACAACTTCTTTTTCTAGTAGTCCTATGGGCCTTTCTATGTATCCGTCTGCAAGTTGCAGTTTCATCCTTATAGCCCTCACAACTGGTTTTCCCCATGTTTTCTAGACCTCTTTTGTTTTTGTGATGGAAACACCGGCTCCACTGTCAAGGATTGCCATGGTTTTTACACCTTGGAATTCCACGAGAAGAGTGGTGTTTCTATCTTCTCCCTCATAGTACTCACCTACCTTGTTAATGGCAATGGCCTAGTGTTTAGCTGAGGCATTTCTAGTTCTTTGATCCCTTCCTCAATTTGAGTCATTGGTTTTTAACACCAAATTTCTCTAGCATTTTCCATGATAGTTGCCCACATGTTTGGTCGTATTCTTAGTAATTTGTCTAGCGTTATCGTACAATTGACTAGTGTAGATATAATATCTATCAGCCCTTTCAAATTGATGACCTTGTTAGGAGACAGCCTTTGTGGTGGGACTGGAATAACATCTGACTTGGCCTCATGCTCTCTCGTATAAGACGGTAGTGTTCTTAGAAAATGGGGTTAACTGTTCATAGACTGTACAGATCCTTTGTCTCCCCAATATGATTCCACTTCTAGATTCATTGAGATCTAGCCTCAAGTTCCTCTATTGGTGAAAGAGACACTTCTCTTCCATCACCCGTCTGGTTTACTCATCTGCTTATCTCACTTGGATTACAAAGGGATTATACCCTTTTGGAGCTCCCGCCTTGCTTCACTCTCACCACCTCACACCCACCTTGTTGCATCGACTTCACACTATGAAGTGTGTGTAGAAATGGCCTCCTTTTATAGGCCAAAAGGGCTTCCCTCTCTCATGAGAGGCAGCCATGTGTAGCCGCCCTTGTGTAGATAAGTCCAAATTGGACCCTTCAATCCGCCCATGTGTGGCCGCCCTTGAGAAGACAAATCCGCTTTTAAATTTGGCCACCAGCCATTGACTTCCAATCACCGACCATTGACTACCGACAACCGGCTAACCGACCAGTTGTTTTCGACCACTTTCTGGCCACCGTCCGGTCATAATATTCCGGTGAAAAGGAATATTTTGACCACAAAAAATTTGGTTTCCGGTGAGTGATTTTTACTTTTGCACAATGGCTTCTCCTCATAACGGGGGCCTTACAAATGTGCGTTTTTAATACAAAAAATTACAAGGGGTAAAGCAGGCTCCATACTTAACAATTTCCCACTTGGAGATTGATCTCCAAACCAAAGCTGTGACTACTTTTTATCCTGGCTTCTTATCCTTGAATGCCGATTGAAGATGAGCAAAAGCTCAACTTCTCCTTGTTGACCACCTTTGTAAACATGTCTGCAGGATTTTCACTTATATGCACCTTTCCTAGCTTTAGCTGTCCCTCTTCCAAAAGAGTGCGTATGAAGTGATATCTCACCTCAATGTGCTTTGTCCTTGAATGAAAGGCTGAATTCTTTGCAAGATGGATAGCGCTTTGGCTATCACTGTATAAGACACAATTGTCTTATTTGAATCCAAGCTCTTCTAAGAATCTATGAAGCCACAGAATTTCTTTGCTTGCCTCCGTCATTGCTACATACTCTGCTTCTTTGGTAGAAAGTGAGACCACTTTCTGCAGCTTTGAAACCCAGCTTACTGTTGTGCCTCCAACCATGAAGACATAGCTAGTAGTGCTCCTTCAAGTATCTTTGTCACCTGCCATATCTGCATCAGCATACCCTTCTAGAAAAATATCAGTTCCTTCAAAATACAAAGCGTTTGTCGTTGTCCCTTTTAGATACCTAAGTATCCACTTCATAGCTTGCTAGTGCTCTTTACCTGGGTTGTCCATGAACCTACTTACGACTCTCACTGCATGTGCAATGTCTGGCCTCGTCCAGACCATAGCATACATAAGAGAACCTACCGCTTCAGCATATGGAACTGTAGACATATGGGCTATCTCCTCTTGTCTGTTTGGACACATATCCTTGGTTAGTTTAAAATGACCAGCCAAACGTGTAGAAACCGTTTTTGCATTTTGCATTGCAAACCTTTCTAGTACCTTCTTGATGTAATCCTCCTGAGATAGCTTTATTGTCTTCTTCGTCCTGTCCCTTGATATCTTCATACCAAGTATCCTCTTTGCAACACCTAAATCTTTCATTGAAAAATATTTAGACGGTTCTTCTTTTAGGTCTTTCATGTCCTGTATGTTAGCACTTGCACTCAGCATGTCATCAACATACAACATTAGGATGATGAACTTCCCATCTCCCAACTTCTCCGTGTAGATGCAATGATCTGAGTTGCATCTTCTGAATCCATGATCTAACATCCATCGATTGAACTTCAAGTACCATTGTCTTGATGCTTGCTTTAAACCATACAAGCTCTTCTTTAATTTGCAATCCATTTTCTCCTTACCTTTTACTTCATACCCCTTTGGTTGAAACATGTAAATTTCCTCCTCTAAGTCACCGTGAGGGAATATCGTATTTACATCCATTTGCTCAAGATTTAGATCATGAGCATCCACAAGGCTTAAGACAAGCTTGATTGAGTTCATTTTTACAACACGAGAAAATATTTCATTGAACTCAATACCTTTCTCTTGAGAAAACCCTTGTACCACAAGCCTAGACTTGTCCCTTTTCTTCCCACCTTCTTCTTCCTTTAGCTTGTACACCCATTTGTTTTGAAGTGCCCACTTACCTTTAGGCAACTAAACCAACTCCCAGGTTTGGTTGCGATGTAGTGAGACCATCTCCACTTGCATGCTCTTCATCCATTCTTCTTTGGATTCGTGATGCATAGCTTCTTCGTATGACTTTGGCTCTTCGAAATATGAGATCAAGAGATGGTTGAAGGAGGGAGCAAACCTTTCTGGAGGTCTACTTGCTCTTGTGGATCTTCGGGGGATATGTTGAGGCTCCTCATTTGGTTGACGTTGTTGCACGTTGTCACCGTTTGCAGTCCTTGAGTCTTCACCGTCCTCAAGCTCCATGTACTCATCACCAATTTCTTTTGTTTGTTTTCTTTCCAAGTAATCTTTGTACATATTTTGTTCGTTAAAAATTACATCCCTACTCCTAAATATTTTACCATCTTCAACATTCCATAGGCAATACCCAAAGTCACCTTCTCCATAGCCAATGAGGAAACACTTTTGGACTTTGCATATGGCTTTGATCTTAAACTTCTATCTATGTGCATGAAAGCCTCACACTCAAACACTTTGAGAAATGCATAATTCACTGGTTTACCTATCCATGCCTCTTCTAAAACTCCCCCATCCAATGCCGTTGATGGTGGCCGATTGATTAAGTACACAGACATACTTATAGCTTCTGCCCAAAGCTCAAGCGGTAGACCTGCATGTCGCTACATGCTTTGTGCTTGCTCCATGATTGTCCTATTCATCCTTTTTGAAATCCCATTTTGTTGAAGTGTCCTTAAGGTTGTCTTTTGCCTCCAAATTCCATAGCTAGCACAAGAGCTTTCAAAAGCTTGGCTGCAATATTCGACTCCATTGTCAGATCTGAGGCAATTAACTTTAGTACCTCTTTCCTTCTCCACAAAGGCTTTCCAGCTTTGAAATATAGAAAACACATTGGATTTATTCTTCATTACATAAACCCATGTTTTCCTAGTCGCATCGTTACATAGTACAACGAGCCACCAAGTGATGGTGTACTTGTAGGGCCCCAAACGTCAGAATGAACCAACTCAAGTTTATTATTTTTTCTTTCATTTTTAGATTTTTGAAATTTTACCCTCTTTTGTTTACCATAAATACAATCTTCACAGAACTTTAAGTCCACTTCTTTCAAACTTGGTATAACCTTCTTTGTTTGAAGGATTTGCATTCCTTTGGCACTCATATGCCCAAGCCGATAGTGCCACACCACATTGTCGACTTCCATAGCTATTGCACACGTTGAAGATTGCATGCTAACAGTACACAAGTAAAGTGTACCGACCTTTTCTCCCTTGGCAACCACCAAAGATCCCTTTGAGATCTTCCACCGTTTGCTTCTGAATGCAATGTTGTGACCTTCATCGTCCAATTGTCCTGTAGAGATCAATTTTTTTGCAAAGAGAAGGAACATGCCTAACATCTTTAAGCTTCCATTCATTTTCGTTAGCAATTTTGACACAAACTCTACCTTTGCCGACAATTTCACAAGCTTCATTATCTCCCAAGTATACTTACCCAAAATTACCTTTGGTGTAATCTTGGAAATGTTGCTTATGTGGTGTCGCATGGAATGAAGCCTCGGAATCTACTATCCAGGAATTAGACACAATGTCTAATGAGAGAATTAGAGCATCTTGCTCTACTTTACCTGCGACATTGGCATGGCTTGTTGTCTTGAGACTTGGACTCCTTCTTCTTCTTCGACCAGTAATCCTTCTTGACATGGCCCTTCTTGCCGCAGTTCCAACATTCAAGAGCTGACTTTGTGTGTGACGTGCTCCGTCTTGAGCAATCACGACTCTTTTTATTTTTGAGCCTCTCCTTAGGCCTTCCTCTTGTTTCCACTGACTATGCACCACTTGATTATTCTCATGTGCTTCTCCTTCGCATTTCCCTGCTTAGAAGAACACCCACAACATCATCAAACTTAAGAGTATTTGTGCCAGAAATAGAATTACTTACAGCCATCACAAGGTTGTCCCAAATATCCGGTAGAGACGAAAATATAA
This sequence comes from Adiantum capillus-veneris, assembly GCF_014529385.1. NCBI lineage: Eukaryota > Viridiplantae > Streptophyta > Polypodiopsida > Polypodiales > Pteridaceae > Adiantum > Adiantum capillus-veneris. Next base: position 140,005,888 of record NC_140935.1, on the reverse strand, counting down.
GGAGAGCTTGCACTTCATCATCAAAATTTATTTTCACCGATTGAAGCTGACTTATGTTTCTGTTAAAGTCATTTAGGTGTTCTGCAATTGAACCATTCTCTACCATCTTTAGATTGAATAAGCGCTTCATGAGAAATACCTTATTGGATGTCGATGGTTTCTCGTAGAAGTCGTCAAGTGACTTCATCAAGTCCTCCGTGGTCTTCGTCTCTGAAACTTTGAAGGCCACTGTTGACGCCAAGCTTAACTGGATTGTTCCCAGTGCCTTTCAACCAAGGACAATCCATGCTTCATCTACCATCGTTGAGGGCTTCTTTGCAAGACCGCCTAGTGGAAAATAGAGGTCCTTCTAATAAAGATAGTCTTCAGTCTGCATCTTCCAATGTTGGTAGTTTTTGCCATTGAACTTCTCGATCTTGAGCTTCCCTTCCTCCGCCATTACTCCCACTCAATTCAAGGAATTCTTTCCTTGAGATAATTTAGCTACGAGCAAACCTTGCTTTGATACCAGTTGTTAGGAAATATGACATAGCTAAGTAGATAATTGAGTAGAATACTTAATGGAGAGAGATAATTTTCACACACAAGAGATTATAGAGAGAGAGAGAGAGAGAGAGAGATTACACACGATATACGTGGTTCACCCAATGTGGGCTACATCCACGAGAAAGCAGCCACACAATAGCTTTAGTACTTCAAACTAAGAAGTAGATTACAAAGGGATTATACCATTTTGGAGCTCCCGCCTTGCTTCACTCTCACCACCTCACACCCACCTTGTTGCATCAACTTCACACTATGAAATGTGTGTAGAAATGGCCTCCTTTTATAGGCCAAAAGGGTTGCCCTCTCTCATGAGAGGCAGCCATGTGTAGCCACCCTTGTGTGGATAAGTCCAAATCGGACCCTCCAATCCGCCCATGTGTGGCCGCCCTTGAGAAGACAAATCCGCTTTTGAATTCGGCCACTGGCCATTGAATTCGGCCATTAGCCATTGACTTCCGACCACCGGCCAACCGGCCAACCAACCGGTTGTTTTTCGACCGCCGTCCGACCATAATATTTCGACGAAAAGGAACATTCCAGTGACCAAAAAATTTTGGTTTCCAGCGAGTGATTTTTATTTCCGACGAGTGATTTTTCATCACGCACAATGGCTTCTCCTCATAAAGGGACTTACAAATGTTTGTTTTTAATACTGAAAATTACAAGGGGTAAATTAGGCTCCATACTTAACACCAAGAGCATGTATGGATGACTGGTAAGAAAAATTCAGCAAAGTCTCCTCTGTTTGGAGATCAAAATATCAAGCAAAGTTGAACCAAAAATAGCACATAAACCAAGAAAGAGTAATCATTGTGCATAAACTAGCTTATACAACTCAAAAAAACAATCGAATGACTTCCAACTTGGCCTCAAAGAACCTATATCCGTCTATACATCACTTACGACAAGGCCACAAAAGGGGATCTCCAACAAGCTAATCCACCTCACACTATGTAACCCGGTCCCCCGGTGCTCGGCTTAAAAAAACATCTCGCAACAACCCTCATAAAAGACTATGCAAACTCAACTAGCCATAGTCTTAGAAAGGGCTTGTCCAAATTGAGTCTCAAAAACGGTCGGGACTACCAAAAAACGGGTCCATATTGTTGTATAGTCGCAATAACCACAACTCAACATACATGTAATGATAGTCACTGCTAGTGTAGTAGGATCTATGCACAAGCAGGTGCCAAAATGGTGCAAGCAAGTCTCAACTGATACTTCTCCCTTTGGGGAGTGAAAATTGCTCTCAACAGAGCACAATAGCACCACAAGTGCTAATCACGCAATAACGCATAAAACTCCCACTAGAGCAAGAATCTGTCAACAACTGCAACCAACTAGGCCAAGCATGTAACCACAGATGCTATACATGTGCCAAAATGGGTATGGCAGTAAGAAGCTCTCTAAAAATTGCAGCAAAAAGTGAAAATCTTGTAGCAAATAAGCACATGTGAACCTGTCTCCACCTATACATGTTAGATGACATGACCATGTTGAATACTCAGAGAAAAACAATCTATGAACCATATAGAGCATACATCAAGATATACTCCTATGTGTGTCAAAACACTGCTTGTCGATGTCGATGTCGATGTCGAGGCCGAGGCTGAGAGGACCAAAAAAGGAAATCCAATGCCATGAAAGTCGATGCCAAAAATGCAAAAGAGCTAAAATCAACGTGTGTGTGTGTGTGTGTATGCACATAAACACACTCTTGCTATCTCTATCTCTTTCATCAAAGCAAAAATTGAATTCTTTTGACTTCACTCCCTTTTTGCCGGAGAGCTAAAATCAACGTGTGTGTGTGTGTGTGTGTGTGTGTATGCACGTAAACACACTCTTGCTATCTCTATCTCTTTCATCAAAGCAAAAATTGAATTCCTTTGACTTCACTCCCTTTTTGCCGAAGAGCTAAAATCAATGTGTGTGTGTGTGTGTATGCACGTACACACACTCTTGCTATCTCTATATCTTTCATCAAAGCAAAAATTAAATGCCTCTGATTTCACTCCCTTTCTCACTTCTTCTTCCTTGCGGAGATAGGTGTGTGTGTGTGTGTGTGTGTGTGTGTGTAAGAGAGAGAGAGAGAGAGAGAGAGAGAGAGAGAGAGAGAGTGTGTGTGTGTGTGTGTGTGTGCGCGCACGTAAGCAACACACACACTTTGCTACTTGCAAACAGGTTGTTGCACGTATTTTTAACACCCCGTTTTCTATAAATTTGTACATATGAACATGGCTCCCGATGTCAAAATTGTGTGTGCTCTTTTTAGCTTGCTTTACCAAGCACATGTACATGTAGTACAAGTCACTAGGGTAGTGCTAGCTGTTAGGTTATTGTAAATGCTCGTAAGTTTTTATTGAATTGAGACAGATATAACTAAAACTCATGTAAAAACTAAAAAAATTCATCCAAGGTGATAAATGAGAGTCCATATGTGGCATTTGTGGATAATAAATTCTGCTTGAAAAAAGGGTGGATGTAACCTATGGTTCATGCTTTGATTTGAGAGTCTTATTATGGTTGAGATCATCTCTTGAATCTAGACTTTGTATTCTTTGGCCTTTTCATCCAGGTGGACAACATGTTTATGCTATTGTTGAGCATGAATGCTCTAGCAGACAAGGGGTTTTGTAAACGATGTTAAGTACATTTTTTACACCCTGTTTTCTATAAATTTGTACATATGGACATGGCTCCCAATTTCAAAATTTTGTGTGGACTTTCTTTTTGTGGTTTTTTCAGCTTGCTTTAGCAAGCACTTGTACATGCAGTGCAAGTCACTAGGGTAGCGCTAGCTGTCAGGCTATTGTAAGTGTCCCCGTAAGTGAGTTTTTTGAAATGAGACTTATATATAATTAAAATTCATGTGAAAACTTAAAACGTTTCATCCAAGGTTCAAAAATTTACAGGTTTTGGGTCATTGTTTCCTTAATGCTTTTGGATGCAGTTTATGGTTGTTAATTCTTGTTGAGTTCAATTTTACCGTTGTTGTGAGATCCAGTAAAAGACATGACATGGCGGATCATTTGTCTCCCATATCCAATGGTGAAGCCCCTACTCGAATCGATGACGAATTTTCTGATACTTCCATATTCCTAGTCAAGACCATGCATGAATGGAGTGAGAAGATTGTGAACTTTATAGTTAATGGTTTCCCACGCAGAGAGCTTCGTAAGGACATAGCTTCGTAAGGATATAGCTCAAAAACTGTTAAAGGAATGTGAACTTTATTCTCTAATTGCAGGAACTCTCTATAAGGTAGGGAAGAATGATATTTTTAGACGTTGTGCTCATGAGGATGAGTATTTATACATACTGCAAGAAGCCCACATGGGTAGAGTCGGAGGACATTTTTCAGGGGATTTAACTGCTAGAAAGGTGTTGCAATCAGGTTATTGGTGGCCTACCTTATTCAAGGATTCATCACTTTTTGTAAAAGGGTGTGATGAATGCCAGTGTGACAAGATCACACAATGAAAGGATAAGATGCCCTTACATCCTATTAAAGTGACTCAACCATTTGAAAAATGGGGTTTATTTTTTGTAGGCCCGATTAGTTCGGCAGCTCGTAACACTCAATATCGATATATTATTGTTGCCACTAACTATGTGACAAAGTGGTCAGAAGCCAAGGCGACACGCAAGGCTAATGCAAGGTCAACTGCTAAGTTTCTCTTTGAGAACATTATTACAAGATTTGGTTGTCCCTTTGAGATTGTGAGTGACAATGGTACTCATTTTATAAATGGAGTGATAAAGGAACTCATGACAAACTTCATGATATCCCACCATAAGTCTACACCTTATTATCCACAAGAAAATGACCAAGCTGAGAACACTAACAAGACCTTAATTTCTATCTTGACCAAAACAGTGGAAGCTCATCGCATAGATTAGGATTTAAAGCTGACCTTAGCTCTATGGGCTTATCATTCTTCTTACAAAGTGGCTATTTATTGTACACCATTTAAAATGGTATATGGCCAAGAAGCAGTTATGCCATGGGAGTTTGTAATTCCTGGTCTGCGGGTAGCTTCACAGGAAGGTTGGGATGGTAACCCTTTAGTTGAGCGTCTATATATCCTTGATAGGTTTGATGAAGAAAGACAATTGGCTGTGCAAAATGCACTTGTGGAGAAAGATAGGAGAAAGAAATGGTTTGACCGTCGTTTAAAGAAAAAGGATATCAAGGTTGGGGATAAATTCCTTATGTATGGAGTGCGTAACAAGAAGAAAAGGTTGAAATATGCGAGAAAAGGACCATATAGAGTATGCAAAATCACCCCACAAGGTACCATTCGTGTGAAAACTCTTGATGGAGTTGACACCATTGGATTCCTCAATGGGAGTAAGTTTAAAGATACTATGATCCTTTAAGCCAAGAGATGCTACGTGCCATCCATAAAAAAAAGACAGCCAAGGCACAAGCAGAATTAAACAAGATACTAGCTCAAGTTGAGGCTAAGGAGAGACAACAGCGTATTAGACACCAATGAGAGACCAACCTTGGAGTTAGACACGCATTTCAAGTTGAAATAGAGGATGATTGGTTGGACTCTGACACACCTCTACGATACCTTATTGAGTTAAATAGCACCTATGGGAAAGTTCTATATAACACCTTATTGGACACAAGTGCTAAATATAATATGTTGTCATATGGAGTGTGGTGTCAATTAGGAAAGCCATCTCTATTTGAGAGTACCATCTAAATCTAGGGTATCAACAAAAAAAAACCTATTGTTTTTGGAACCTGACACACTTCTGTCAGTTATGACAACAGGGTCGTAGCTCCAAACTTTTTGGTCATGCCTGTTAGAACTATGGAAGGCAATATAAACCTAGGATGCAAGTGGATGCTAGTGGCGACCAAATGCACTATTGATTGGGAGACTGGGAGTTTCACAACATAGAAACCAAGTCTTAGCCTTGTCACTCAACCAATAGTCCATGAGATATCACCTCTTGAGGAATACCACTCAAAACATTATATGTCCAAGAGGTTGAAACATCTATACCTATAGCCTAACTCTCTAGAGTTTCAACTTCTGTAGCTGAAACAAAGCATAAGACACCCAAGACTCATCATAATATAACAAAGAAAACATACAAATGGGTCCCTAAAGCTTCTTAAGTGACCATTTTTTACTCTAAGAGACGCCCAACTTGCTCCAAGAAATGTAAGAAAACATTGCATTGGATTCCTAAATGACTATTGGAAGCCAAAGGCTACTATGAAGGGAATGATCAAATTTGGGTGTTTAAACGTAAATTGTGTTCTTACATGTCACCTATAGACCCGTGTGAGTCAAATCTTGTAAATAACGACTATTGGAAGCCCAAGGCTACTATAAAAGGAATGATCAAATTTGGGTGTCTAAACGTAGATTGTGTTCTTACATGTCACCTATAGACCCGTGTGAGTCAAATCTTGTAACAGTAAATCCGATTGAAGATCGTGGGAAGGGAAAGATCACAAAACACTATACACTTGATCCGGAGCTAGTTTGGGTACCCAAGAAAGAACGACTTGTTTCGCTCGGCACAAACATAGAAAAAACAAATGAAGCTTCTTGCTCTTCATGTAGTTCATATACGAAAATACAAGCTTCGACACAACCTCCACCTACCATTGTAAATATCCATACAAACAAGAAAGAATATGCACCTCCATTGTAAGTTCACCACCTACAACAACGTTGCAAGTGAAATCATGGGAGAGTACCTTACCACCCTTGCAACTAGATGAAATGCCTAGGGCGTTCAAAAACGATTGGTCAAAGTCTTCACCCATAACAACTTGGAACAATTCATTTCAAAAGGTGACGACATCGTTCCAAAAGGTATGATCTACCCAAGGAAGAGGGGAGTGTTTGCTGACATCCATCATTCACTTGCTCCCCTTTTAACCTTCCTCCATGACCTCTCAATCTCCCAATCTTAGGGAATGTATATATATAGCCCTATACTCAAGAAAAAAAAAATAGAAAAGTAAAAGAGCAAGAGCTACCAAACAAAAAGATTGAGACCTACAAACTCTAGTACGAGTCTCAAAAATCATAATAACAATTATGCACAAGGACACGACCTTTTGACAGATCCTTATAATATTTGCACACTAACCAAAATCTATTTGTGTGTACAGATATGGCTAGTACACTAGAATCATCCACTCCTGCCTTGGGTGAGAGGTACCCTCTTTACTTTTCATAAGTGTTTCACATAGTCTACCCGATGTTTGGCTGTGAATGGGATTTGGTAGATAGAATAGCATGTGAGAAGAATTTTGAGGAATTAGAATGGCTGATATGTCTCTTGACCACAACTAATCCCTACTTAGTAGAGAACGTCTCTCCGATTGCACAAGCTCACCCTTTTGACCAAGATGACTATAGACACCTAGTGACATTCTTAGTGAACATATGTGCATCTAATGATGAGAAAGATTTACATCATTACACAGATGGCACACATGGTCTCATGGATGATGAATTTATTTTTCTCAACGACGAGAATAGGGATTTAAACTAAGGGCTACTCGTCCTCATCTATTCAATACCATATTCCATTGACCCTCTAGGGGAGTGCAAATAATTAGGTTAGGGTTCTTGATATTGTTTTGATTGTGTTCAATAAAGGTTGGTGCCTCTTCCCACTGATGTGCCTCCTAGAGGTATTCTTTTGTGTTTTCTAGTGTGTACAAGAATGCATTGTAGTTGCTGGGATTTTGAATCTTTGTCTAGTTCACTCTTTGAATCAAGCGCGATCATCAACCTGAACAGGTGTTTCTTGTCCATTATCATTGCCTCTTGTCTTTTAAGCATCCATGTTTGTCTGCTTTAACTGTGATTGGCAGTATAATATTCAGCGCATTTGCTTAGTATTAAACATTAGATTTAATATAATTTTATGTCATAGTCCCTTGTCTAGGTTTATGAATCAATCAGTCTGACTAAGCTAGTTTGACCATAATATTCAGCGCATTTGTTTAGTATTAAACATTAGATTTAATATAATTTTATGTCATAGTCCCTTGTCTAGGTTTATAAATCAATCAGTCTGACTAAGCTAGTTTGACCAAGATAGGCATTAGAGATCTTCTGTTAATATCATGGGAAATGCCTTCCTAATTGTCAACAATTACTTTAGGCTCTTTATCCAATTTAGGTAGCATTGTGTGCAATGTACTAGTGCTTTCTAGTAGGCTTGATCCCTCTTGACCTTTAGTTTAACTATTATAAAGGGAGTTTACTATTGTGATGAGCCCGGTGAGGGTAACAATGTCAATATGACCCCCCAAAGTTAAAAAATTGAAAGGCAATGAAAAACAAACAAACAAAAGTGCCAAGAATGTAGAATCTTAATTTGGTACTTCACTCACATAAATTGCCTATGGTACTAGAGCCCTAGAGGTTCCCACTGTGTGGGCATTTTTCCTTGAAAAGCAAAAAGCCCAAGGCATACAAAATAAGCACACATGTCAAAAATTGAATCAATGTGAAACAACTTTGGGGGGTCAAAGAAAAGGGAATAATTCAGGCAATGATTCCATAAGCAATTCCTTTTTTTGTAGCTTAACTAGGAGGTCTTCTAGGTATAGCCTCTAGTCAGCCCTCAGACATGAAATACTTTGCTCTCGCAATTAAACAGGTTAATTGACTAGAGAGAATTGAGAAGCTCGCCCATGGTATTAATAGTTGACCTCTAGTGCCTCTTGAATGTTAAATTAGCGACCCTAAACTTGTTTATTTTAAGACCTTTACAAGTGCTTATACGTTTGATATATTACAATTTAAAGTTTACTATTGAAAAATTATTTAATATTATGTTAATACGAATCAATCTGTGTGCCTATTGATTGCATATTCTTTTTAATTGTATATGAGAATGCAATTATTGTGCCAATTTTGGTTGATTTTACAGTGTTTGAAGAAGGCTAAGGACATTTAATCTCAGATGCTCTTCCACCTCGACGAGCGGGCTTTATCTCAATATCTTCCGAGGACGGAATATACATCAAGAAGGGGGGCATGTTAACCCTCACGGACACCCTATCTCCTTCGATGGACACCTTATCATATATTTGAGTCATGGACTGGGCTCATCGGTCCAATAGGTGTGTAGGTGATCGCCCATGAGAGGTGCACCACTTATTCCATTTTTACATGATTTTTACTATGATCGGCCACTGTGGGCGCCCATGTGTGAATGGGTCAGACTCTTACAAAAGGTCCATTTTGGCCTAAAATCCTCATTCTTTGAGGTGCATGCTAAGAAGTGATCTTCCTCTACCTCTATCTTCTTCTCCTTCGTGTTCTTATGGGTGTGTGTGTGTGTGTGTGTGTGTGTGTGTGTGTGCGCGCTTGGGCGGGAGAGAGAGAGAGAGAGAGAGAGAGAGAGAGAGAGAGAGTGATCGAGCATTGTGGTAGCATCGGTGATGGTGAGGAAGTTAAGCATGGCGGCGGCTCCTTCTTCTTCACAGCACGGGATCCTTCACGACGGAAAGCATTGAGCGATAAGTAACACACCATTGCCTCATTGAGCTTTCTAGGACTATCTAGTTGTGTGCTTGCAGCCATTTGTGGTTTGCACACAGCGTTTGGCAAGTTCCCAATCTCTGATACATGTAACAGAGCGCACATCTAGTGACCCTTCACTGGAGGAAGATCGTAATCAAAAATTAAACAAGAGAAGTAAGAGATATAAGAGGCAACAATATGAAGAAAATATGCGTGCTAGGATAAATGAAAAGAAATCTACCGTAGAATGGCTTAATTATGTGGGGGCATGTGATGCTCATCGAAAGTTGGTAAATAATTGGGGTGAATCCCTTCAAAGTGTCATGTGGTGCAGTCGACAATCCATTGACATCGCACAACTAGAATGAAGTGCGCGAGCGAGAGCGTGTGAGAGTGTGTCCAGCAATGGAGAAGAGAGGAGAAGAGGAGACCTTGTGTTTGCAGGGGCTAAAACTCACTCTCTACATGTGAGCCCCTTTATTCTATTATGTACATAATGAATAAGTATAGTGGGTGGGCACCTGGCCTAACCGGTCACATGGGGCTTTACCCCAACAACCTCCCACGTGAAGGCCAATGTGGTTGTGAGAGAGAAAATAAAACCGTACAAAACATGTCCAAGGCCATCACAAGTATGACCTCAGCCAACATCCAGTGGCTCACTGAATCTGTGTGCATCCAGCTCTAATCGTAGAGAAAGTATAGAGCGATCGATACCATACTCCTCACCAAAGCCGCACACATCCTGTAGGTATCTAACCATACGCTGTAAAGTGCCCCTATTCTCAAGGCCAACGTCAGTCACTGCACGACTAACTGCTCCCACTGCAAATGCAATCTCGGGTCTTGAGATCAGTATCTCGTACATGAGACTCCCAAATGCTAATGCAATCCTAGCAATATCTGCCAATCTGACCATCTCAATCAAATCTGGCTCAGAATTCCACTCATGGAAATCACACTGACATCCAAACTCCAATCCCTAGAATCCATCCTCGTGTCCATCACATGTCACATGCACAACAAGAGCATCTCTCTGTCATGAACCCTATGTGGTAAGAGCAATGCTAGCTGTAACTCACACTCGTCAGCCTCTAGCCTAAGCATATCCATGAATGACTGAATCACGGCTAAATCCTCAACACTCAAGCCATCCATATCCGTCATCGTATCCACAAATGACATGCCCTGTTGTACAACTGTCTGCACAATTTTCTCAACATGCTCACAAACTAGAGCATCATGCAACCTATCCGCAAAGGAGACATGCCTCGTCTCTTTGCATGGTTGCATACTCACGAAGACTGTGATGTTTCGTACGTGGCGCACATGCATCGCGTGAATCGTGCCAACACTAGCACCTCACGCTATGACTAGCTGTCTACTATGATGCAATCTAAAACTGTGCTCATCCAACACTACCTGGCATCCATTGTCTCGTAACTGACTCACAGAGATCAAGCTCTACGTCAAACCTCGCACATGGCATACATCTCGCAAACAAGTATGATGTATCACTCGGCAACAATAGTCTGACATCTCCTGCACCAACTATGTCATGCATTGAACCATCAGCTAGACACACACGTCCAAGCATACCACTAGCATATGTGCTAAACCACTCACGACTCAACGTGACGTGAAATCTTGCACTCACATCTAATATCCAATGCAAAGGTAATGTGTCGTCAAAAACAGACATAAGAAAGTCAAGAGTAAACATGAAAGCAAAGGCGACATCTCTGTCATGCGTAGCTACATACGCCACATCTGCTCCCCCATCATCCAAAGTGATAGCATCCCTCCTGTGTTGTCTCCTGCGCTGTCCCATCCGCCGAAACAACGCCTACGTACATGCCCACAATGCCAACACACAACATCTCTATGTCTGCAAGATTGTCCTTTGACTGTAGGCATCTCTCTAGACTCATTTGTGCCAAAAGCATTGCACAATCTTTGCCATAACTCTCTAGCTGTACATGCATCCGAACCAATGCGATAGAAAAACTCACCAAGGTGTAACATGATTGTCGAACATGCAAGCTCATCCAAGTCCTCCCACTCATCGTCAGTCATAGACTCTGGCCTAGCATCCATGCCCTGTAGTGGTAACACTTGGCCCAACTGAGTCAATGCATCATGCATATCTGCTTTCCAATGCTCAGAGTTTGAACCATAAAACTTTGTATGGAAAAGCACAAATCCTGACAATGATGTACATGCCAAATCCATGGCGATAACCTGTGACAAGACCAAGCACAAATCGATCAACTAACAATAGCCAAAGCCTGGCTAACTCATACACCAAGTACTATCAAAATACAACATAAGCTGGCATGATCTGTCTAAGAGAAGTGTCAACAAATATGGCGATCAACGTAACGAACAAGTGAGCAAAATCGCTCAAATGATGCCAAAACACACGCTCTAATCCAAGAGCACTATGTGGTAATCGATGAAACTATCATCAACAATCTCCCTCCTGCAGAGATGATCACATGTATGTCAATGACATAATCCGATGAGCAAACAATCTCACAATGCAATGCCAAAACACTATGGCAAAGCAACCACTGAGTGCCACATGCAATCAAAACACGATTGCAAACCATGCGCATAAACAAATCAACTCGCAAGAAAAATCCCGCAGAGTTTTGGTAGTATTTGGCTATCTAACCATAATAACCATACATGCCATAAACATGCTTAATACCATGAGCAAATCATGCACAAAATCCGCACTCAAGCATACATGAGCCACTCCAAAGTCTCAACTCCCTAAACTTGGAAAACAATCCTAAAATCCGAAACACAAAGTGCATCAACTGCACTCTACAAGCGAGGCATATAAATAGTGGCATAAACTTGGATGCAAACCAACCAAAATATGACACAAATTGATGCTCAAGACAACTGAAAATCAGCCCACATATGCCAAGGCAAAGAATCTCATCCGCCAAAAAGCGCACATCATGTGCATCCACATGGCAATAGAAAAGAGCATCAAGCATGTAACAAATGTGTATCAAAAAGCATCCAAATCAGCTGAAAATTCAGCTCACAATCATGCTAAATATGATTGCAAAACTCTCTGTAAATCCGTGCACCACACTTACAAAATCTGCTCAATCGCATAAGTCAATCCACATAACCTAATGAATCCACTCTCGAACTTGAGAGTTCATAAGAATGCATACATCCACAAAGTGTTCTCAATGTATGCGCATAAATATGTTGAAAATATCAACCCACACTCTCTTCACTGAGAGAAAAACATCAATGCGCAAAACAAGAGAATGACAAAATATCAATTCGAGCTCTCCGAATGTAGCAAATCACCACAATATGCATACGTAATCTTCAACTTTCCGAATACCCTGCAGGCGATCGGTTCAAATCTTCCAAACCGTTCAAAATTTGCAGAAACTTTCTTCTGCAAAGATGTAGACCATGCAAAAATGGTTGGGAATGGCGGGAATGGACCTGAAATGTGTTGTTTTTACAAATCAAAACATATCTATCAAAATCTGTGCATGTGTACCCTAGACGTGCAGCCAGTCTGGGTGACGTATCTCAAAATTGGTGAATATTTTTAGAAAAATTTCTTCTGCAAAGTTGAAGAGGATGAAAAACTGGTTAACACATGTAGGAATCAGCTTGAATGAAGATGTTTTGGTAGGCCAAAACAGACTTGCAAAAACATGCTGCAGTTTTTGCTGCTTCTCCGCTTGCCTCCCCACTGAGCTCCAATGGTGCTCCCAATCCCTGAGCTCTGATACCAGTTGAAGTGTGCAAGCGAGAGCGTGTGAGAGTGTGTACAGCAATGAAGAAGAGAGGAGAAAAAGAGACGTTGTGTTTGCAGGGGCTAAAACTCACTCTCTACATGTGAGCCCCCTTATTCTATTATGTACATAATGAATAAGTATAGTGGGTAGGCACCTAGCCTAACCGGCCACATGGGGCTTTACCCCAATATAGAAGCTACAAAGAAGCCAAGGTTTAGTTGTACTATAAGGAGATGACAAAATTGAGAGCTAGCTCAACAACAAAAGGAAGCGGAAAAGAAATCACAGCCCACAGAACAACAAGACCCCACATATTTACATCCTACACATGAGCATTTCAAATCCTACACCACAGAGGAGTGCAAGGTTGTGTATACAAAGGCCCAGAGAACACCTGTCGATGGAAGTAATGGATTCTATGATGGTCCATTGATAGTTAAGGACATAGAGTTAGGTGAGGAGTCCAAACCTGTTTTCATTGCCCAAGATCTAACAGAGACTGAGGAACATGTACTTAAGGAGCTTCTCAAGGAATTTAAGGATATAGTTGCTTGGACATATCATGATATGAGAGGTGTTTCACCTTCCGTGGTGCAACACACAATTCCCATAAATAGCATGGTTAAACCAGTCCAGAAATGACCCTACCCAATGAATCCGAAGTATGCAAAGATTGTTCAAGAAGAGATTGAAAAGCTTGTCAAATGCGGATTCATATACCCTATTGAGCACTCAGAATGGGTGTCTCCAATAATTATTGTGCCAAAAAAGAATGGGAAACTCAGAGTGTGCGTAGATCTCGAGAAGGTCAATGCCGCCACTACGAGAAAACATTACCCCTTGCCATATTCGGAACATTTGCTTGAAAGAGTTGGAAGAAGGGAAGCTTATAGCTTTTTAGATGGGTATTGTGGCTCATCAAACTTTGTTATTGGATGTGTTCTAGTTCAACCATGAGAACATAAATTGGATTACCCCATTAGCTTTGCAAGTCGTCAATTAAATGATGCTAAGAGGAACTACACCAATCTAGAGAGGGAAGGTTTAGCTATGATTTACGCGGTAAAGAAATTTCGCTGCTACCTTCTTGCCAACAAGTTTCTTTTCTATGTGGATCATCAAGCGTTGTTGTATCAAGTAAATAAACCTTGTTCCATGAGCATTTGTCTCACATACCCAATGGTGAAGCCCCTATTGGAATTGACGATAAATTGCTCGATACTTGCCTATTCCTAGTCAAGACCATGCATGAATGGAGTGAGAAGATTATGAACTTTTTAGTTAATGGTTTTCCACCCGAAGAGCTCTGTAAGGATATAGCTCAAAAACTGTTAAAGGAATGTGAACCTTATTTCTAATTGTAAGAACTCTCTATAAGCTAGGGAAGAACGATATTTTTTAGACGTTGTGCTCGTGAGGATGAGTATTTATACATGCTGCAAGAATCACATATGGGTGTAGCCAGAGGATATTTTTCAAGGGAATTAACTCCTAGAAAGGTATTGCAATCAGGTTATTGGTGGCCTACCTTATTCAAGGATTCGTCACTTTTTGTAAAAGGGCGTGATGAATGCCAGTGTGACAAGATCACACAATGAAAGGATAAGATACCCTTACATCCTATTAAAGTGACTCAACCATTTGAAAAATGGGGTTTAGACTTTGTAGGCCCGATTGGTCTAGCAGCTCGTAACACTCAATCTCGATATATTATTGTTGCCACTAACTATGTGACAAAGTGGGCAGAAGCCAAGGCGACACGCAAAGTTGATGCAAGGTCAACTGCTAAGTTTCTCTTTGAGAACATTATTACAAGATTTGGTTGTCCCTTTGAGATTATGAGAGACAATGGTACTCATTTTATAAATGGAGTGATAAAGGAACTCACAAAAAACTGCGTGATAGCCCACCATAAGTCTACACCTTATTATCCACAAGAAAATGGCCAAGCTGAGAGCACTAACAACACCTTAATTTCTATCTTAACCAAAAGAGTGGAAGCTCATCGCATAGATTGGGATTTGAAGCTGACTTCAGCTCTATGGGCTTATCGTACTTCTTACAAAGTGGCTATTAATTGTACACCATTCAAAATGGTATATGGTCAAGAAGCAGTTATCCCATGGGAGTTTGTAATTCCTAGTCGCATGTCCAAGGGGTTGAACCATATGTACATATAGCCCAACTCTCTAGAGTTTCAACTTTTGCAACTGAAACAAAGCATGAGACACACAAGACTCATCGTAATATAACAAAGAAAACATACAAATGGGTCCCTAAAGCTTCTTTAGCGACCATTTCTCTCTAAGAAATGTAAGAAAACGTTGTGTTGGATTCCTAAACGACTATTGGAAGCCCAAGGCTACTATGAAGAGAATGATCAAATCTAGATGCCTAAACGTAAATTTTGTTCTTACTTGACACCTATAGACCCATGTGAGTCAAATCATGTAATGATAAAGCCGATTGAAGACCGTGGGAAGGGAAAGATCACAGAATATTATATACCTTATTCATAGCTCCCCTCATTCAGTTGCTTCCCTCTTAAGCTTCCTCCCTGACCTCTCAATCTCAAGAAAACAAATATAAAAAAGTAAAAGAGAAAGAGCCACCAAACAAAAATCTTGAAACTTACAAATTCTAGTACATGACCCTTATAATATTTGCACACTAACCAAAATCTATCTGTGTGTATAGATATGGCTAGTACGCTAGAAGTCATCCACTCCTACCTTGGGTGAGAGGTACCCTCTCTACTTTTCACAAGTGTTTCACATAGTCTACCCAGTGCTTGCTTGTGAATGGGATTTGGTAGATACACTAGCGTATCAGAAAAATTTCGAGGAATTAGAATGGTTGATACGTATCTTGACCACGACTGATCCCTACTTAGTAGAGAACGTCTCTCCGATTGCACAAGCTTACCCTTTCGAGCAAAATGACTATACACACGCTTAGTGACATTCTTAGTGAACATATGTGCATCTTATGATGAGAAAGATTTACATGATTACACGGATGACACGTATGGTCTCACTGACGATGACTTTTTTTTTCTTGATGAAGACGAGGATAAGGGTTTAGACTTAGGGCTACCCGCTCATCTATACAATATCTTATTCCCTTGACCCTCTAGGGGGGTACAAATACTTAGGTTAGGGTTATTTATGTTGTTTTGATTGTGTTCAATAAAGGTTGTTGCCTCTTCCACTGATGTGCCTCCTAGAGGTATTCCTTGTGTTTTCTAGTGTGTACAGGAACGCATTGCAGTAGTTTGGATTTTTAACTTCATGAAATCTTTGTCTACTTCACTCTTCGAATCGAGCGTGATCATCAACATGAACAGGTGTTTCTTGTCCATTATTATTTTCTCTTGTCTTTTTTAGCATCCATGTTTGTTTGCTTTAACTATGATTGGTAGCACAATATTCAGCACATTTTCTTAGTATTAAACATTAGGTTCAATATAATTTTACGTCATAGTCCCTTGATGTTGGAATTAGGGCTGCAGAGAAACGCACACAGCTTGGAGAAGACAAAGGAAGCTCAAGGCACACAACTGAGAGTGTGTTACTTAGTGTGCAATGGAAAGATAGATAGCCCTAGAGTGATGTGCGTATATACAATGCACGAAGGAAAAACCTCCAAAAGAGGGAAAAAATGCCCCGACGGTCCTAGTGTGTACACACACATCACTATCACATGCATATGGTAACAAATCTCCCCTGGAGTGATGCGGTGAACGAGAATTGGCACATGATTAAAGGAAAGCGCCATGACCTGAGGACATGATCAATCCACAAAGGGGAGTAATCCCAAAGCTTTACGGAAAGCTTCAAGCTTCTCACGAGACAATGCCTTTGTGAAAAGATCTGCAAGGTTGTCCTGTGTTGGCACATAAGCCAAGCTGATCTCCCCTGCTGAGAGCCTCTCCCTGACATAGTGGTAATGCACTTCAATGTGCTTTGTGCGAGCATGAAAAAGTGGGTTCCTCGCACAACTGGCAATGTGCTCTGACTGTCAGTGTAGATAGTGTTGGAAGTGTCTTGTCCAACACCCAAATTAGCCATAAGGCGTCTGAGCCATACACACTCAACTGTAGCATTGAAGACAACCTTGTACTCAGCCTCACAACTAGAAGTGGCCACAGTAAGTTACTTCTTGCTCAACCATGATATACATGAACTGCTAAGCATGAAACAAAAACCACTTATGGACACTCGCGTTTCGAAACAACCAGCCTTATCTGAGTTCTAAAAAGCATGTAAGTCTGGCTGCAATGATCACCCCTTGGGATAAAACAAGCCAAGATGTAAAGTGCCACTGAGGTAGCAGAAAATCCTCTTGACAGCCTGCCAATTCTTAGACCCTAGGCTATGCATAAATTTGCTAACCTGTGAGACTGCAAGCTAAATATCCGGCCTCGTGTTGCATACATAAATGAGGCATCCTACATCAAGTTGGTAAAGAGTGACATCTGCAGGATCACCAGCATCATGAAGACTCAATTTTAAACATGTTTCCATGGGAGTGGCAATAGGTTTGCAATCCTCAAGTCCAAAATTACATAGTAATGTCTCTATGTAACTTTTCTGACACAAGGCAATACCACCATCACACTGCTTAAACGGTATGCCAAAGTAATGATGCAACAACCCCAAATAGTTCATCTTGAAAGTAGCATTCAAATCAGCCTTAAATTCAGCAATATGTCTCTCATTTGGTCCAGTGATTAGCAAATCATCTACATAAAGAACCACAATGAGAAGTACATCACCCTCATGCTTTACATACAATGTGCTTTCTATTGGACTGTTACAAAAGCCTCGTTTGGCCAAATGAGTGTCAACTTTCTCGTACCAAGCACGAGGAGATTGCAACCCATACAAAGCCTTCTTACATCTGCACAGTTTGTCCTCTTGTCCTTTCTTGGCAAAATCGCGAGGCTGCGTTACATAAACTTCCTCAAATATGTCACCATTCAAGAAAGCAGTAACAATGTCTGATTGATGTACATCCCAACCAAAATGAGCTCCCAATGCACATAGAAAATGCACAGTAGTCATACGACAAGTGGGAGCAAAAGTCTCTTCATAATCTATGCCTTTTTGCTGTGCATAACTCTTTGCAACAAGTCGAGCCTTATGGCGATCGATCTCACCATCCGACTTGCGTTTCAACTTGTAAACCCACTTCGTACCAATGGCCTTTTTGCCAGGAGGCAAATCACATAAAGTCCATGTGTCATTTTCTATAATTGCATCATATTCTGATTGCATGGCATCCATCCAATTTTTTGAAATTTGTGCTTCATCAAAAGATACAGGTTGCTCAATATCATGTAAGTTAGACACAGCCAAAGCATAACAATCTAATGCATAAGATGCATGGCCAGAGCCTGAACGAGTATGACTAGACAAAGGTGCATCCAATTTACTGTCATGCAATGTATGCACCAGCCATTTTGGCATACCTCTAGCTTGCTCATTTTCAGCCCTTTCCTCATCAAGTACATCATGTAAATCTGCATCAGTAATAGGCTGATGTGTGACATTTTTGAAAACCCCCATAGGCTGTATATTTGCCTCATTGGAATTTACATTCAAAGTTCCACCACTGAAAAGAGGCAACAAAGTGTCATAAATATCGTGTGAGCTTACATCTCTATTACTAAATATCTCTAGTACATGATAGCAAGGGCTGAACAAATCTTCCACAAACACTACATCCCGTGAAACCAGAATATGCTTTGTTTGTGGATGATACAACCTGTAACCTTTGCTTTCAGCACTATAATCAACAAAAATACATTTGATAGCCTTATCATACAATTTTTTGCGTTGTGTTTGTGGCACCAAAGCATATGCCAAACAGCCAAAAACACGCATGTGCTCAATAGAAGGCTTTCTATCATGCCATGCTTCATATGGAGTAATAGAATGCAAAGCTTTTGTAGGACACATGTACATAAGTGGCACACATGATGGCCTCAAGCCAGAAAGAATGCGGAAAAGCTTGACTTTTGACCATACATCGTGCCATCTCCATAAGTGACCTGTTTTTTCTCTCAGCAACACCATTTTGCTGAGGTGTATAAGGCAATGTAGATTGGTGTTTTATCCCAAGACTAGCCAGAAATGCATTAAATTCATGATACATATACTCCCCCCCTCGATCGGAATGGAGGGTGCCCATAGTACATTTTGATACATTTTCAACCATAGCCAAAAATTGTTTGAAGCACATAAAAAATTCGGACTTAGCTTTAAGCGGAAATACCCATGCATGCCTGGAGTAATCATCAATGAAAGTCATGAAGTAAAGGTAATTGCCCAAGGACGGAGTTTGCATGGGCCCATAAACATCACTATGCACAAGCTGCAAACTGCATGTGGTCCTAAGTGAACCATCCTTTGGAAACCTTGAACGCTGCATCTTACCCAAAATATAGCCTTCACAAACATGTTTGACAGGTGCTTCAAGAGGCAACATAGAAGCAACCATATCAATTTTTTGCAAACGCAGCAAACTAGCAAAATTCAGATGCCCAAAACGTGCATGCCACAGTTTTGCATCTAAAATAGCCCTTGAATCTGCAATTGCATTTGCAAAATTTTGTCCACATTTGTCATACTAAGTGAGCTTATACAGCCCACGACACAAAAGGCCAGATGCAATAATTTCATCACCAAAATTGAGATCATGAACTGTACATCTATCATCCACAAATTTGACTACAAGTCCAAGTATAGCAAGTGGAGATACAGACAAAAGATTCTTGTTGATCCCAGGTAAAAGTGCATCAACAAGTGTGAAAGAACTATCATTTGCAGCAGTAAGCACAATCTTTCCAACCCGCTGAACCAGATAAGAGGCATTGTTGGCACAAGTGACTGAATTCCCATGAGGGACAGACTTAAGAGAGGTGAACAATTCATGATGTGAGGTAATGTGCTTTGTAGCACCACTATCAAAATACCACACATGTGAATCTGTAGCAACTGACAGTGCACTCTGGACTAAAAGCCCATTCTGCATCAACATCAGCATCACAGTCTTCTGTGTGCACTCTCCACTAAAAGCCTATCTGCATCAACATCAGTATCACAGTCTCCTTTCACAAAAGACTCAACAATGGCTGCATTTGTAGTGGAACCATCATTTGCAGTGGAACCACCCTCTTTCTTCTTAGCCTCTTTGGCCTTCAACTTAGGACATTGCTTGATCAAGTGATCATTAGCTTTACAATAATGGCAATGCATCTTCTTTTTGCCCTTACCTCCAAAATTTCCAGATGAATTGATGCCAGCAGAACAAGCATTAGGAACATAAGTTTTGCCACTCACAGAGCAGAACCATAAGAAGTGGTTGCATTGTTGTTACCACCCTTTCTTGGAGAAGTAATAAAAGCCTTTTCAAATGCACGTTGCCTAGTCCTTTTTTTTCTGGAAAGTGACTCTTGCAACAGCAATGTACATAATGCATCAAACTTGACAACTTCAGGATTTCCTTGGGTCATAAGTCTCCAAGTACTAGCAAAAGTCTGGTAAGAATCTGGAAAGGCATCAAGAACAGTCTGCACAAGGGAACTGTATGAAATGACTTCACCTGCAGAAATAAGTTGCTCATTGATATCCTTGACACCAGCAAGGAAAGTGTCCATATCATCTTGCTCATGCATAATTTTTTATTCCAGCTCTTTACGCCATCAAAGCAATTTTAGCCTCATTGCGGCTTGCATAAAGACCTGCTAGAACATCCCAAGCATGTTTGGCAGATTTCACTGAACGAATGTGAGGAGTAATGGTGCGCTTCATGTTGAGATGTCGAGCTCTACACCTTGAGCTGGCATCCACTACGGGTCTTGGCCGCTTACGGCATTTACTCACTGGCGCGTTAGGTGACCGACACGGAGGATCTCTGCCAGTGATTCTACAGCTGGACTACACTTATAGTGCCAGCCTAGTACGCTTCTAGCGAGTTCACACTTAGTGACCGCATGTACATATGTGCTACTTTTCAGCTTTAGCACTTAGTCATTTTGTACTCTCTTTTCTGAGAAGAAGAAGAAGAAGCTTTCCATCTCTGTGTGCTTTGTGCTTGTCTTGTGTAGCTCTCTTGCATCCTCATTCTTTACATGGTATCAGAGCCTGGTGCAGGCAAGAGAGGCTAAGAGAGCAAGAGCATCACAATCCCTTCGTTCGCAATCCACGACCAAATGCCGAAGGTGCCTCGCGCAACGAAAAAAATTTTAGGGGTTTTTCGCACAAGTTTATGAACAGGTCTCCAAAGTGCAGTATACAGAGATTTACTGTACAAGTACAGTGGTTGTGAAACGCTTGATTGTGGACACTCGTTGAGTGTAGAAAGCGTTACAGGAACCACGATAGCAGGTTCAGCAGATTTGTAGGTTTTTGCAGATTGCAGCTATTTTGTCTTAGTGCTTCAAGATGTCTGACGGTTTCAATCAGATTGTTACTGAGAAGCTTGAGAAAAATAACTACCCTGCATGGAAGTTCAGAATAACAAATTTCCTAAAAGGAAAAGGTTATTGGGACTATGTAGAAGGAGACAATGAAAAGGAACCAGAGATTCCCGAGGCAAATGCTACAGCAGAACAAAGGAAAGCTTTGAGGGACTGGCAACAAGGCCAGAGCAAAGTGATGTATTGGCTGTCTATGAGCATCACAGATGGCATGATGGGCTATCTACAGGATGCTGAAACCCCCGCCATTGCATGGAGAAACTTAGGCAGAGTGTTCGAGGTGAACACCAAGGCCAGGAAGCTTCAACTAAAGTCGGAGCTAAATCAGGTTAAGAGGAACAACCTCTCAATCAATGATTATGCCTTGAAGATCAAGAGTATCATTGAGGCTCTTGGATCTATTAAAGTCTCAGTGGAAGACGATGACATTGTCCGTGCATGCTTGGATGGTCTAGGAGATGAGTATGTACATTTTAGGTCTTCCATGAATACAAGAGACGACATCCCCGTGTTCCAAGATTTGATTTCTATGCTTATTCTTGAGGAGAAGAACCTTGACACATCTTCTTCTCATGGCAGAAATAATTCTGAACAGGCCTTCTATTCTAACTCCAGCAGAGGTAGAGGTAGAGGTCGTGGTCGAGGCCCAAGGGGTTGCAGGGGCCAATTTCTGGAAGGTCAATCAAATCAAAACAATACAGGTGGCAGGGGAAACCAGTCTCAAGGCAGGGGGAGTCAAAGAGGTCGTGGTGCAGGATCAAGCAGGCAGCAACATACTCCAGATAGTAGAGAATGTTGGACTTGTGGTGAAAGAGGTCACATGTCACGTGACTGTCCAAAGGGAAAAGCAAGTAGAAAGAGAGAACAGGGCAACTATGCATCTACTAGCAGAGATGCAGATGACAGCAAAAACGAGCGCATGTTTGTTATGCAACATGTAATGAATACAATGACTGCAGAGAATTCCACCCAAGATGATGTTTGGTATGTGGATTCAGGTGCCTCTAATCACATGACGTCTCGTGGAGAGTGGTTTAGAGATATGCGCAAACCAGATGTGTCAGGCTATGTGCAGACAGGAGATGACACAGCTCACCCCATTGCTCATGTAGGGGACATACCTCTAAATACGAAGAGTGGGAAATCAAAGTACTTAGCAGATGTACTTCATGTCCCAAACATTACAAAGAATCTTGTTTCTGTTGGACAAATGGTTGAGCAGGGTTTGCAGGTTCGCTTCAATCCAAATGGCTGTTATGTAGAAGATTTCCAGAATGGCTGTAAGCTGATCACAGAGGGCAAATGTGTGGGCAGAATGTTTACGCTGAATGTAGACATGCCTGAGGTAAAAGCTGCATTATTTGCACAGGGCACAGGTGTTGTGGCTGATGTTGACATTTGGCACAAACGCATTGGCCATGTCAATGAGCAGAGATTGCGCAGCATGCAATCAAAACAGATTGTAAAAGGTTTGCCCAAATTCAAGGTGGATGGTATGCATAAAGTGTGTGCAGCATGTCAGTTTGGAAAACAGTCAAAGGGCTCATTTCCACATGAGCGCAATGTATGTAAAAGGCCACTTGAGGTGGTGCACACAGATGTTTGGGGTCCAACCGATACTGCAAGTATACATGGTTGCAGGTATTATGTCTCTTTCATTGATGACCATACAAGGAAAGTATGGGTCTACTTCATGCGTAACAAAAGTGAAGTGTTTGGTCACTTTCAAGACTTCAAAGTCATGATTGAGAAGGAGACAGATATGCAAATCAAGACATTGAGGTCAGATGGAGGGGGAGAGTACTTCTCCAATGATTATTCAGATTTTCTGCGAATGCATGGTATACACAGGCAATTTACATGCAGATATACTCCACAGCAGAATGGGGTCGCAGAAAGGAAAAACAGGCACATCGCAGAGGTTGCACGTGCATTGATGAATGAGAAGAACATGCCTCATCATTTCTGGGCTGAAGCTGTAAATACAGCTGTGTACATTATGAACAGGACACCTACAGCTGCGGTGCATGATGTAACACCTAAGGAAAAGTTTACAGGTACAAAGCCTGATTTGGCACACTTGAAAGTGTTTGGCTGCATAGCTTACGTGCATGTACCAGATGAGTTGCGTAGGAAATTGGATCCTAAAGCAGAGAAATGTATTCTTGTGGGATATTCCCTTGAACAAAAGGGGTACAGGTGCTACAATCCTACTACACCAGAATTACGAGTGAGCAGAGATGTAGTCTTTGATGAGATGAGCAGCTGGTACAGTAATGCACATGGCACTATTGGGGCTGATGTAAAAGATGATGTGGTTGTACAAAATGTGAGGCCACAGTCACAGGTTTTGAGTGGACCACAAGAGTCCTCTTCTCGTGGCTCTGTTGAGAAACCATGGAATGGTAGACTACGTACGCAGGTTACTCCACCAACAGGTACAAGGAATGTATCACGAAAAGGAAAGGAAAAGGTTGATGAACCTCCCTTTATGGTTGATGCATCATCAGGTTTTTCACATGTAGACATGGATTCAGATGGTTCTGAACAAAGTCTTGATGAGGAATTTGGAATTCCGGCTGTCAAGACACCTGGTGTAAGGAAAGTACAAGAAGATGCTAGAGGGCAAAGGAGTGACCCAGGACCGCGCAGATCTAATAGAGTCAGAAATCCAGTTCAGAAATTGACTTATGATGGGTATCTAGCGCATCACCAAGCCTACATGGCTAAGGTGATACAGGATGTGGAGCCCACATGTTTTGAGGATGCAGTTGGAAATGTGCATTGGGATGATGCAATGAATGAAGAGATGGCTGCATTGGAAGCAAATGACACATGGGAGTTGGTGCCATTGCCAAGTGGCAAGAAAGCTATTGGCTGTAAATGGGTGTATAAAACCAAGCATAAGGCTGATGGTAACATTGAGCGTCACAAGGCAAGGCTGGTCGCAAAGGGTTATGCACAGACGTATGGCATAGACTATGAGGAGACCTTTGCTCCAGTGGCAAAGATGACGACTGTGAGAGCTGTCATAGCAGTGGCTGCATCTAGAGGATGGATTATGCATCAAATGGATGTAAAGAATGCCTTCTTGAATGGTGAGTTGCAAGAGGAAGTGTATATGGATCAGCCACCTGGTTATGTCGATCCAGGTTACCCAGATTATGTATGCAGACTTCTCAAAGCTTTGTATGGTTTGAAGCAGGGCTCTAGAGCATGGTATGACAGGATTGCCAAGTATCTTGTCAGTATTGGTTTTAGGAGAGCTCATGTTGATCATTCACTCTATGTACGTGAGAGTGATGTGGGGATTGTGGTCATTACCATATATGTAGATGACCTTATTATTGTTGGTGACAATGCTATGGAGATTGACCATGTGAAGGGTCTTCTCAAACAGGAGTTTGAAATGAAAGATTTAGGCGAGTTGCGCTACTTTCTTGGCATTGAAGTGATCAGGACTCCAGAGGGTGTATGGCTATCACAGAGACAGTATGCTTTGGACATGTTGTCAAAGTATGGTATGGCTGATTGTAAGCCAATTTCTATTCCCTTGGATGTGAATGCAAAGCTGAGTGCAGAGAAGGGTGATGTTGTTGAGGATGTCAACATGTACAGGAAGATTGTGGGTAGTCTAATCTACTTGACTATCACGAGGCCAGACTTGAGCTACACAGTAGGCTTGGAGAGTCAGTTCATGCAACTTCCGAGGAAGCCACATTTGGATGGAGTACGATGCACACTTAGGTATGTGCAAGGTACTATTGACTACGCATTGTTCTATGCAGCAGATGCACCATTAGCATTGTATGGGTATACAGATGCAGATTGGGCAGGTAGCATTGTTGATAGGAGATCTACGAGTGGCTTCATGTTCTCTTTTGGGAGTGCTGCTGTTACTTGGAGCAGCAAAAAGCAGCCTACGGTTGCTTTATCGAGCACAGAGGCCGAGTACAGAGGTGCAGCAGTTGCGGCGTGCGAGGTAGCTTGGCTACGCACATTACTTGAGGACTTGGGAGTGCAGGTGGACCAGCAGATTTTCATCCATTGTGACAACCTCAGCAGCATGCAGTTGGCTAGGAACCCAGTGTTCCATGCCAGGACCAAACACATAGAGGTCCATTACCACTACGTTCGAGAGCGAGTGTTGGCGGGCGACATCGACTTGGTCTACGTCAGCACAGAGGAGCAGATAGCGGATATCTTTACCAAGGCCCTCGGAG
This sequence comes from Adiantum capillus-veneris, assembly GCF_014529385.1. NCBI lineage: Eukaryota > Viridiplantae > Streptophyta > Polypodiopsida > Polypodiales > Pteridaceae > Adiantum > Adiantum capillus-veneris. The sequence goes on along the minus strand of NC_140935.1, from coordinate 139,980,327 downwards.
CTGAGAAGCTTCGACGTTTTCGGACTATGCTTGGACTCTGCGACATGCAGAGCTCGAGGGGGAGTGTTGAGATGTCGAGCTCTACACCTTGAGCTGGCATCCACTACGGGTCTTGGCCGCTTACGGCATTTACTCACTGGCGCGTTAGGTGACCGACACGGAGGATCTCTGCCAGTGATTCTACAGCTGGACTACACTTATAGTGCCAGCCTAGTACGCTTCTAGCGAGTTCACACTTAGTGACCGCATGTACATATGTGCTACTTTTCAGCTTTAGCACTTAGTCATTTTGTACTCTCTTTTCTGAGAAGAAGAAGAAGAAGCTTTCCATCTCTGTGTGCTTTGTGCTTGTCTTGTGTAGCTCTCTTGCATCCTCATTCTTTACACTTCACAGACAACACAACAGTGCATGAGCCTGCGCATCCTTTACATCCCAACGAGCTTGTTCTACCATAGGCAAAACAACTCTAATAGTAGCAATCCTTGCAGCAAGACCTGCAACATCCTCAACATCGCCTACATCCTTAGAACCAGGACGTACATCAATGCCTTGCACAACATTCTAGATGCTTTTTGACACAAGAACATGTTTCATCATGTAAGGCCACATAGGGTAATTGTCCCCATCCAATCTGTCCTCAACAGCAAACATCTTGAACACATCTGTGTTGTTGTCAGCCATGGAAAATGCATGCACTTGATGTGAAAACTGTTCGAAATGAGGAGAAATTGAGTAAGACCAGCACGTGCTATATAGCACAACCCGCAGCAAACTGTATAGGACATGTTATGTAGTAATTCGTGCTTATATAAATTTTGCACAAAATAACAAAATTGCATGTGTAGAACTACCTATGGTGGAAACGGAGGTCAAAATGAGCCCGAATCAAAAATCTGAGCAGACTGCACTCTATGAGCACACTCGAAATTTTTGTCGACCTGCAAAGCGCTAGCCAAAGCTCACAGAAATCGAAGAAAGTGAGCAGGCGTGTGCTAGAGCTACTGCGACTAAGCCCGGGAGGACGCAACCTACTCTGATACCAATTGTTGGAATTAGGGTTGCAGAGAAACGCACACAGCTTGGAGAAGACAAAGGAATCTTCAGGCACACAACTGAGAGTGTGTTACTTAGTGTCCAATGGAAAGATAGATAGCCCTAGAGTGATGGGCGTATATACAATGCACGGGGGGGAAAACCCCCTAAAGAGGGAAAAAATGCCCTGATGGTCGAAGTGTGTTCACACACATCACTACCACATGTATATGGTAACACTTGTTTAGGTTTATGAATCAAAAAGTCTGACTAAGCTAGTTTGACCAAGATAGACACTAGAGATCTTCTCTTAATACCATGGGAAATGCCTTCCTAATTGTCAATGATTACTTTAGGTTCTTAATCTGATATTATGAAGCATTGTGTGCAATGTACTAGTACTTTCTAGTGGGTTTAATCCCTCTTGACCTTTAGCTTAAGTATTATAAAGAGAGTTTATTATTGTGATGAGCCTAGGGAGGGTAACAGTGTCAATATGATCCCCCAAAGTTACAAAATTGAAATGCAGTGAAAAAAAAAACAAAAAAACAAAAGTGCCAAAAATGTAAAATCTTAAGCTAGAAGAGAAATCCAAGCTTGATTTGGTACTTCACTCACATGTATTGCCTACAGTACTAGAGCCCTAGAGGTTCCCAGTGTGGGCGCTTTTCCTTGAAAAGCAAAAAGCCCAAGGCACGCAAAATAAGCACACACGTCAAAAATTGAATCAATGTGGAAAACACTTTGGGGGTCAAATAAAGGGAATAATTTAGGTGATGATTTCATATGCAATTCCTTTTATTGTAGCATAACTAGAAGGTCTTCTAGATATAGCCTCTAGTCAGTCCTCGAACATGAAATACTTTGCTCTCGTGAGATTAAACAACTTAAATGACCAGAGAGAATTGAGAAGCTTTCCCATGGTATTAATAGTTGATCTCTAGTGCCTCTCAACAACCATTAAATTATCGACCCTAGACTTTTTTTTTATATAATCTTTACAAGTGCTTATGCGTTTGATTATATTACACTTTAATGTTTACTATTGAAAAATTGTTTAATATTCTGTTACCAATCAATCTGTGTGCTTATTCACTCTGTATGCTTTTTAATTATATGTGTTCTATGAGAATGCAATTACTCTACCATTTTTGGTTGATTTTGCAGTATTTGAACAAAGCTAAAGGCATTCAATCTTAGATGCTCTTCCACCTTGATGAACAAGCTTCACCTCACTAGCTTCCGAGGACGGAATCTACATCAGAAAGGGGGGCATGTTAACTACTTACGGGCACCCTATCACCTTTGATTGATGCCTTATCACTTTATTTGAGTCATGGACTGGGCTTGTTGGTCCTATAGGGTGCATAGGTGATCGTCGATGAGAGGCACACCACTTATCTCATTTTTACATTATTTTGCTATGATTGGCCATTGTGGGCACCCATGTGTGAATGGGTCATATTCATATAAAAGGTCCATTTTGACCTAAAATCCTCATTCTTGAGGTGCATACTAATGAAGTGCTCTTGCTCTTCCTCTACCTTCTTCTCCATTGTGTGCTCATGAATACGTGTGTGCACGCTTGAGAGAGAGAGAGAGAGAGAGAGAGAGAGAGAGAGAGCATTGTGGCGGCATCAGCAGCGACGAGGCGGTTGAGCGTAGAGGCAGTGGCTTCCTCTTCTTCGCGGCACTGAATCCTTCAAGCATAGAGCGGTGAGTGACACACCATTGCCCCCTTTGAGCTTACTAGGATAGTTTGATTGTGTGCTTGCACACAGTGTTCTGCAAGTCCCCAGCCTCCAACATGTGCAATAGAAGCGCACAATGACTACTGTGCGTTTTATATGTGTATTGGCAGCTCATTTTGGTTGGGATGTGCATCAATTAAACATTGTTACTGCTTTCGTGAATGGTGACATATTTGAGGAAGTTCATGTAACACAAACTCATGGCGTTGTCAAGAAAGAAAAAGAGGGTAAACTTTGCAAATTTAAGAAAGCTTTGTATGGGTTGAAGCAATCTCCTCATGCTTGGTATGAGAAAGCTGACACTCATTTGGTCAAATGAGGCTATTATAACAGTCCAACAGAAAGTACTTTGTACATAAAGTGTGAGGGTGATGTACTTCTCATTGATGTTCTAAATGTGGATGATTTGTTGATCATTGGTCCAAATGAGGCGGCTGATTTGAATGCAATGTTCAAGATGAAAGATTAGGGGATGTTGCATCATTACTTGGGTATATTGTTTAAGCAATGTGATGGTGGTATTGCTTTGTGTCAAACAAGTTACATAGAGACATCGCTATGTAAGTTTGGACTTGAGGATTGTAAACCTATTGCCGCTCCCATGGAAACCTGTTTGAAATTGAGTATGCATGATGCTAGTGATCCTGTCATTGTCACTCTTTACAAAAATGTTGTTGGATGCCCTATTTATGTATGCAATTACGAGGCTGGACATTCGGGTTATAGTCTCATAGGTCAACAGATTTATGCATACCCCAAGGTCTAAGCATTTGCAGGCTGTCAAGAAGATCTTTTGTCACTTGAGTCGCACTTTACATCTTGGGTTATTTTATCCCAAGGAGGGATCATTGCCGCCAGATTTACATGCTTTTTTGGACTCAGATTGGGCTGGTTGTTATATGACACACGAGCGTCCACGAGTGTTTTTTTGTTTCATGCTCGATAGTTCATGTATATCATGGTTGAGCAAGAAGCAAACTATTGTGGCCACTTCTAATTGTGAGCCTGAGTACATGGTAGTCTTCACAGGTACACTTGAGTGTGTATGGCTCAGACGCCTTATAGTTGATTTGGGTGTTGAACAAGACATTGTCAACATCATCTACACTGATAGTCAGAGTGCAGTGGTAGTTGCAAGGAACATAGGTTTGCATGCTTGCACAAAGCACATTGAGGTGCATTATCACTATGTCAAGGAGAGACTCTCAACAGGAGAGAACAACTGGCTTATGTGCCAACACAAGACAACTTTACAGATCTTTTCACAAAGGGCATTGTCTCGGGAGAAGTTCAAAGCTTTCTGCAAAGCTATGGGCTTGCTCCCCTTTGTGGACTGACCCTGTCCTCAGGGCATGGCACTCCCATATACTCCATGTGTCAGCTCTCATTCATCGCATCACTCCCATGGGGGATTTGTTACCATATACATGTGGTAGTGATGTGTGTGAACACACTTAGGACTGCCATAGCATTTTTCCCTCACTAGGAGGTGCCCCCCCCCCCCCCGGTGCATTGTATATACGCCCATCACTCTAGGGCTATCTAATCTTTCCATTTCACACTAAGTAGTACACTCTCTGTTGTGTGCCTTGAGCTTCCTTCGTCTTCTCCAAGCTATGTGTGTTTTTGTGCAACCTTATTTTCAACAATTGTGAGGGTAAAATAGAAAAATAAAAGTTAGAAAATCATGAGTAGGACAGTATATCCTTACAGTAGAAACATTTACCTATTCTATCTTCAAAAAGTATACTAAAATAAAAAGAGTAAAAAATCATTTTTAAGCACAAAAAGACTTTGTAAAAACAACCAAATATTTTACTACAAATAAACATGGATTACCAAAACCTATTCTCGGGTGCATTCTTTTGCAAATAAAGAATATTACAATGAGTATTTTGTGCTGCTTTCAAAAGCACATTAGACCGTGATGGAATATATCCACATTAAAGGTATCATCATTTGAAGAACTCGTCCAAAGGGAGGCTTGCTCATTCTAGTTTGCAACCATACTATTTTTAATGATGCTTTGGAATAAGTCCAAATATTCATAAAGATTGCTACGACCGAAAGCGTAGAGTGCCGTGCAAAATAGTGAAAATAACATAACACATGCCATAAAATGACAGACCCACATACTTGGCAAGTTTCACAAACGCTTAATCAAAGATATTCACAAGCAAAGGGAGACAGAGAGCGAGAGCGAGAGAAGCGTGTGCAAATGCACCTCCTAAAGCGGAGTGCTACATTAATCACGATGAGAGAGAGAGAGAGAGAGAAGAATAACACCGGCACGGTTGCAATCTCCCCCGTGCAAGAGTGAGCATTTTTCTCTTGCACGTATTTATTTATAGATGTTTGATTGCTCAAAATAAATACAGATTGCCTAACCGAACATAATAACGATCATCGCTCATAAAGAGCACTTGAATAATAAAATGTACATAAATGTGATATCCTTTTGCATAGGCTATATATCGAGCAAGCTTTTGCCACTTGTTAGCTGCAATAAACATATATTTATCAATTTCCATTATGTAATGGAAATTGATGTATAGTTATCTACTACCGTTGACATGTGGAAAATCCATGACTAAGTTGTGGGATATGAAAAATGATATTACATTTATGTACAACGGAATCACTAATAAGTGCAGATCTATCGGTTTAGGCAGCACAAGTGCAAATTCATCAATTTAGACAACACACCAACAAACAACAAAATTATTACTAAGTGCAGATTCGTTGGTTTAGGTAGCACGTGTAGATTCGCTGATTTAGGCAGCACGTCCCATCGGTGTAGATTCGCCGATTTAGGCAACACCGATTACAAAATCATACTGTAGTGATTGGCCACCTGCAACAAGCAAAAGGTGAGGCGTGCCTGCAAAATACAAAAAAACTACATACTACAAGGAATCAACCCACAAGCTTGGTAAATCCCGTAAGCATATAATCAAAGCTATACACGAACAAAGAGAGACAAAGAGCAAGAGAAGGAGAGAAAGTACGTGCATGTGCACCTCCTAGAACGGAGTGCTACACCGGGACCATGAGAGAGAAGAGAGGAAAGAAGAATAACACAAACACTGGGTGCAATCTCCCCCTGTGCAAGTGTGAGCAATTTCCTTTGCACGTATTTATTTATAGATTTCTTGAATGCTCAAAATGAATACAGACTACCGGGCCAGACATGATAATGATTGTTGCTCGTAAAGAGAACTTGAATAATAAAATGTACCTAAATATGATATCCTTTTGCATAGGCTATACATTGAGCAAGATTTTGCCACGCGTCAGCTACAATAAACATATATTTATCAATTTCCATTACAAAGACCATCACTGCAAGACATAGTAAATACGATCTAAAAGCTAAACCCTTACCCAATGAGAACTCAATGCTCTCTTCAAAACACCCAAAAAAATGCGTAAAAATTTACAATAAATGAATAATCTACAAGCACGTGCTTAAATGTCTTGGAATGCTACTCAAAGGCATCCAAAGCCTACAAATAATCTAGCCCACTACACAGCTACACCAACCAACATACCTTTCAACCACCACTCACATACCTCCTTTGGAAGCAAAATCATCACCCGAGATTCTTTGTCATCTACCATAGAGCATACCTACTGCATTGGAAACTCATCTTTGGCTCCATGCTTGCCGTCTCACCTATGTCGTACTCAATCCCAGCATCATCAAGCCCTTCTTTGTCAATTGGCCTTTCAAGGTCGATTAGCACCACATGCCTATCGATAGAAACTCATTCCATACCTCACTGTCCACTTGTTCTTCTTGCATAGTCAGGGCTACCTCGTCCTTTTCAGCAAAACTTTGTACCTATTGCACCACCATAGCATATTCTTGCAACCTTCACAAGCATGGCCATTAACATGGCACCACGTACCATCTTTACGTGCATATCATTCCTTGTAGGCTTGGATTCCTCCTTTTGATCCCCATCAAGCGTATCGGCTTGCACTTCACCCTGCTCCTCACATGCATTCACTGCATATCTACCACAGGTAAGCCATCAAACTCTTCATACCTTGATTGAGATGACTCCATTTCTCAGCTTGTATCTGCATCCATAGAACTCCTATCGCTCAACTCAATTTCCTCTCCTGTCCCGAGATTTGGAATCTCCTCAATCTTCACCGCACCCTTTGATCCCTAGCACACTTCAAAGGAGCTTGACCATCCATACCTTGACTTGTACATGCACCTTCCATTCGATCTGGAATCACTTCACTTCCTCCACCGCTAGAGCATCTCTCACTGACATCCTTGGACATAGATACAAAGAGATTGGCACTGCCCTTGCTAGGTGTGGACATGCAAAGGTCAATGAAATGGACAACAAGACTCCACATAGAACCAAAAACCTAATCGATGCATTGTTCTTATTGGCTGCGTAAATTTGGTGCTCACCTTGCTGTTGTTGCTTTAACTTCTAGCTTTCATCTCCTCTTATTAGCTGCGCAAATCTGGACCTCACCCCAGTTGTTGTTGCTTTAAATTCTAGCTTTTGTCTCCTCTTTATTTGCAATATTAGCTTCGATGAAAGTACGCTTCTCCTCCATTTATGCCTGTCATGGATCCAAGTTGAACCGTATACTTGCCATGGTTATGTAGAGCGACACTCAATAAGTGACCCGAGGGGGCGGGCGGGGGGGGGGTTAAGCCTCTTGGAGGAGAAGACCTGCAAGCAACCGACCTTAGTGAACCACAATAACAAACAGAGCGACAAAAAATGAAGAGCTTAGGGGCATGGTCTCACCACGAGCTGCAAACCAGTTTCTTCTCCTCTGATCTGTAGCGGCAATTCAATGATTGCAGGCTTGTCCTTTGTTTCTACATGCCATGGATGCAGGATGAACCACGAACTTGCCATTGTTTTGGAGAGCCACACTGAACAAGTGACCTCTTGAAGGAGCTCAACCCCTCGGAGGAGTAAAAATGCAAGAAACAACCTCTACTGAATCGCAATAACAAATATAGTGACAAAAAATGAAGAGCTCAAGGGGCATGGGCTCACCATGTGCTACAAACCTCCATGAGCATAGCTTTCGATAGAGATGCAGCCATGGGCAAGTAGGACGAGACCTGTGCAACAACTGCCACCTAGTAACTTAAGAATGAACATTCAATCATAAGGGCTTTGTAACCCTAGCTCATCCGCAAGGGAAATCCCACACCCAATAAAGATGTGACACACAATGCATTGATGAATTGGCTCTTGTCTTGCCATCACTCATGAACATAAAGAGTAAACTGACTTTTTTCCTTCAATTTTACAAAAAAAATACCACCTCCTTTTTCATTAGTATAAAAAGGAGCGGCATCACTAAGACTTTGTTCAGATTGCACATTCGGTTGTCTGCATTTTTCCACCAAAAATAGAGCAGAGGTTTAGATTGTCCACTATGTTGTTCACCCACAAAAGCGAAAAATGAACCAATTGTAGAACCTAGTGGGATTTGATTAGTTGGAGCAGTGCATTACAAGCTATGGGCGAGGTGGGCAAGTTGGAACATTGAGAAACCCTCTTGGGCGTGACTCATGAGGCCAACTAAGCATAGCTAGTAGTGAAGATGAATGTGTAGTCTGAACCACCTCATAGAAGGTGCTTGCTTTCATTGGTCCACATAGGTGAAAAAAAAGGTACGGGTGACAATCTAAACCCAACCTAAGGCCTCACGGTCTCACCCTTTTGGGCGGGCCAAAAAGAAAGAGCAAAAAAGAAAAAAGACTTTTCTCCTTGACCATTTCATTAGGTGGAATCCACGCAGGCTTATCCTAGCTCCACGCTCCAATCGTAAAATTCAACAATAGGCACGTCGACCACGATACAAGGGCTCGAGCTTACTACACGAGTCAGAGTAAATTGCTGCACTAACCAACTGGCCTACAAGCCGATCGTACCCACCTGGTGAGATCTTGCTCTTTTTTTTTGGGTCGTCAGCCCTCACAACGCCCATTGTGTGCCTTGCTTCTCCTCGCCAATGCCACCACCTGGCATCTGCCCTCGCCGTCTGCAGCTACCACCTTTCCTATGTAACACTTGCACCCCCCCACCCCACCCTTCTCCAATCCCTGGCAGATTTACTCACTTATAAGACACTTCTGTTTTGGTTAAAGAAGAGGTAGTGTGAAAGAAGAAAGTCGAGACTCTTGCCATCTTTGATGCTTCACTGTTATACTTTGATGGTTCTTATCGAAGAAGTCATGATGCTGCTTCAGGAGGCATTGTCATTTCTGATGCACAAGGAAAGCTTGTAAGGAAGCAAGGGCTGAAACTTGACGCAAAAAGTAACAATGAAGCAGAGTACATGGCTCTTGAAGGTGGTTTGCACATTTTCTATATTATATATTATTGAGCTTAAAAATTTTGAGCTCAAAGAGGCGCTCCACGTGTCAATCTCTCCTTTCTTCCCCATGGAGCAATGCATAACAGGCTACAGCATTCACCATCTGCTCCCATTTAACAAGTCCCAAGACCTCAGCAATTTTGCATGGGAAGAGACTGCGGCTACTGTCCGTGCATGCAAAAAGACCCGCTGTCCATCATGTTCATGGACTGCATGTGTGCGAAAGTGGGGAGAGAGAGAGAGAGAGAGAGAGAGAGAGAGAGAGAGAGAGAGAGAGAGAGAGAGAGAGAGAGAGAGAGAGAGAGAGACGAGTCACCACCTACAGTCTGCAGACAAGACAGCGTGTGTGTGTTCGTGCGTGCAAAGGCCTGATGTCCATCATCTCGTGCAGTGTGAGTGTGTGTGAAACTGGAGAGAGAGACCGTAAATGAGAGTAAGCTGGCTAGTGCACATTGTGCAGCGCGGCAGCACTCCAGTCTCCAGATATAGTCATTGTGTGAATGTTAATGCGCGTAGTGTCCGTGGGACAGTGGGAGTCTGTGCGGGCTCTGCATGAGCTTGTGAGCGGCAGTGGATGATTAGCGTGCAAAAGTATATGTATGCTCACAGCTGCAAGACTACTGAAGTGTGTGTGTGTGTGTGAGTGAGAGAGAGAGAGAGAGAGAGAGAGAGAGAGAGAGAGAGAGAGAGAGAGAGAGAGAGAGAGAGAGAGAGAGAGAGAGAGAGAGAGAGAGAGAGAGAGAGAGAGAGAGAGAGAGAGAGAGAGAATGTTGCACCCACCCAATGTCCGGGAAAAATCGTTTTTCCAAACATACAAAATTCCTTTCCTTGAATTTGGCAAGAGGGAATTTTCAGGAAATTAGATTTATTTTTCAGGTTTTTACACTATTTTTCTCTATTTTGGGATGGAATTTTTCCTTGTCCCCTTGCTCTCAACGGGCATTTTTGAAATTGAAAACGACACGATATTAAGTTGAGACACATTTTTCCCGAACACTACACCCACCTAAGCTCTACACGATTGATCTGCTATTCATGGGCGCATGCACCAGCTTCTTCTCCTTTGCCTGCTACTACAGATGGGAGCCTGCATTTTCTACATCTCAATTCACCTCGGCTACCACCGCCATCATTCTTTCCTATGCTCTCTCACTTCACTCTCGACAATTCTCTCTCTCTCTCTCTCTCTCTCTCTCTCTCTCTCTCTCTCTCTCTCTCTCTCTCTCTCTCTCTCTCTCTCTCTCTCTCTCTCCCCCCCCAGTTGGGGCTACAGGTGCATTCCATGCTACCTGCCCTATTTCCTGGGACATAGAGAGAGGTAGCTCCTCTCTTTTTCTCTTTGCACCCAAGTTGTGATTAGAGAATATAAAAATTATACTGTGTGTGTCGAACAAAGCTCCAAGCTCTAACGGGATCGGGCCTGACAGTGCATTGGCACTGTGTGTGTGTGTGTGTGTGTGTGTGTGTGTGTGAGAGAGAGAGAGAGAGAGAGAGAGAGAGAGAGAGAGAGAGAGAGAGAGAGAGAGAGAGAGAGAGAGAGAGAGAGAGGAGACATTTGTAAGCTACAACAAAATATTGGTGTCATGTAGCTGAGGCTGAGGATGAGAGATCCGCAAGCTTTGGTGCAAGGGAGCCATGGAGGTACACATTCAAATTATAAAGCTCAACAATGTGCAGGTCCGGACTGGAATTAGGAGGAGGAGGGCAGCTCCACATTTTGCCCTTGGCCTTCCTCTTTCTTGCATTTTCTTGCAGCTTCTGTTGGTAGCAACAACAGCAGTCGACGACGCGCAGACGGTGCCATCAACTAGCAATGGCAAGGTGTCTGCCACAACGGTTGTTCTATCAAATCTATCCCTACCTGCTGGAACCTTGGTTCCCGCTTTCAACCCCATTGTCTTCTACTACACTGTCTCCCTCAACAACTCCTACTCAGAGGACGTCGAAGTGCCACCGGATCAGGTAACTCGTAGTCCGAAAACTCAATGCTCTCTGTGGTTCTTTCTACAGAACTGACGAAGAAATGGCCAACAACAGGAATTTGCACGTTCCGACGTGAGCGTGAACGGCACGTGGGTGGACATCGGGTCGTTTAGTCCGTTGCAGGAGCTCAACAAGCCAGGGTACACAACGACAATAAACGTGTATGTATTGGCCATAGGGTATGGATTGGCGACGTATATAGTGTATGTGACAAGAGGCAAGGATCTCTCTCTCTCTCTCTCTCTCTCTCTCTCTCTATATATATATATATATATATATATATATATATATATATATATATATATATATATATATATATATATGTGTGTGTGTGTGTGTGTGTGTGTGTGTGTGTGTGTGTGTGTGTGTTTGTGTGTCTTCCTCACCCTAAGGAATTTGTAATGTCATGATTGTACCTGTGTGTAGAATTTGACACTGACGACGGTGATAGTGAAAGTAGTAGCAACAGTGGGTTGAGTGCAAGGTATATTGTGTTGATTGTGATAGTGTGCGTGGTGGTCGTTGCCTTGCTAACATCTGCAAAAGGTCATAATGGGCACATGGTGTGTCATGAAAGGGAACCCTTGGAAGTAGCGTTTGGGAAAAATATGTCTCGGCTTAATATCGTGTCGTTTTCAATTTCAAAAATGCCGGTTGAGGGCAAGGGGAAAAGGAGAAATTCCACCCCAAAATAGAGTTTAAAGACCCAAAAATTAAACCTAATTTTCTAAAATTTCTTCTTGGGAAGAAATTTTGTATGTTTGAAAAATGATCTTTCTCAAACATTGCTTGGAAGCTGATTCATGTGGGGGTTCTGCATCAGGTGGAGAAATACTAAGAGGGCATGGCCATCTGAAGAGAGGGAGTCTCCCTCAACAACTCCTACTCGCAGGTTTTCGTCTACGTCGAAATGCCACCGGATCAAGTAACTCGCAATCAAAAAACTCAATGCTCTCTGTGGTTCTTTCTGCATAATTGATGAAGAAATGGCCAACAACACGAATCTACAGGTTCCAACATGAGCATGATCGGCATGTGGGTGGCGGGTCGTTTAGTCCATTGCTGGAGCTCAACAAGCCAAGGTACACAACGACAGTAAACGTGTATGTATTGGCCATAGGGTATGGATTGGCGACGTATACATTGTATGTGACAAGAGGCAAGGATCTCTCTCTCTCTCTCTCTCTCTCTCTCTCTCTCTCTCTCTCTCTCTCTCTCTCTCTCTCTCTCTCTCTCTCTCTCTCTCTCTCGATATGTGTCTTCCTCACCCCAAGGAATTTCCAATGTCATGATTGTATATGTGTGCAAAATTTGACATAGATGACGGTGATAGTGAAAGTAGTAGTAGCAGTGGGTTGAGTGCAGGGTATATTGTGTTGATTTTGATAGTGTGCACGGTGGTCCTCGCCCTGCTAGCATCTGCAAAATTTCATAATGGGCACATGGTGTGTCATGAAAGGGAAACCTTGGAATTAGTGTCTCGAAAAAATATGTCTCAACTTAATATCGTGTCGTTTTCAATTTAAAAAATGCCAGTTGAGAGCAAGGGGAAAATGAGAAATTCTACGGCAAAATAGAGTGTAAAGACCCAAAAACTAAACCTAATTTTCTAAAATTTCCTCTTTGGAAGAATTTTGTATGTTTGGAAAAATGCTTTTTCTCAAGCATTGCTTGGAATCTGATTCAGGTGGGGGTTCTACATTATGTGGAGAAATGCTAAGAGGGCATGGCCATCTGGAGAGAGGGAGTCTACATGTGATTCAAGACCCACAATCAGAAGCACCAAAGCAAGAAAGAGGAAGACCAAGGGCAAAATGTGGTATGTGTGGATGGGACGAAGGAGGCTGCCATAGCTAGCAATAGGTAACATGAGATACAACGACACCTCTGCTCTTTGTTAATTACTCCTCATTCATAAGTTAACTGCATGACCAACTAATTGGGAAGAATGTTGTAGGGAACGTAGGGGTTGTGAACCAAGGGCTATAAAAAGTGGCCGATCCACGATTCGAAGCAGTAGACATCACCATTCACAGTGGAAGCGTATGGCAAGTGACATCACAATGAGGGAGGCGGCACGTGTAGTGCATGCATGGATAGCTGTAATGAGATTTTTGAGTTGATCAAGACAAAGAAGTCTTTGTTTGGTTTTACAGGGGGTTGACCCACACAAACACACCCAATCTCAAAACAAACACACACAGAGAAACTAAGAGCCCTGTCTCGCCAAGATCTTGGAGGGGCTCCAACACCAGTAGCGCACATTCTCTATGTGTAAGAAAGTGGACATGTTGGCTGAAGAAAGAGCTGCAAACATTGTAAACAGTCGCATGCTACAACCTAAATATAGGCACTTTAATGAGATGGTGTTGAAAGAAGATAGGACGTTCAACCTTTTTTAGGTATTTTTCCGATTGCAACAGGTGACAAAGTGCATCGCTAGGATGGATGGGTAGATTGCCTTGCAAAATTTGTGAAAAAGCTACCACTTTGTTGGTGTTATAGCATATTGGTGGAGCGTTGTAAGAGCTGTAACCACTTGGCGGAACCTCACGTTAAGAAGGCGACGAGGAATTTGAGCCCCTGTAGCCACTCAGTGGGACGCAACTCTAAGTGTAACACTGAGATTAAGGGGCCAATCGACTCAGTTTTGAGAGTTTGAGAGTTCTAATTAAAGCTTGAACAACAGGATTTTAATCAAAGTCCTTATCCAAATGTAGTAGGCCTCTTAGCAAGATTAGGGAGCGAGGCCTCAATTCTATGATTAGACCTCTTATGCATCATTTTCCTATGGCATTGAATATAGCTCTACTTGCATAGACACACACTGAGAGAGAGAGAGAGAGAGAGAGAGAGAGAGAGAGAGAGAGAGAGAGAGAGAGAGAGAGGACTTTTGAAGTAAAGATTTAAAATCTGAATATAAGAGAGAGAAGGCAAAAAGGATTTTTAAATGAAAACAACAAAATTTGAGTTTAAGAGAAATGAAATGAAAAATGTTTATTTGCATTGTTCTCTCATGAGAGAAAGATACAGACCTTAAATTGTGGACTCCAAGTACTCGAGTCAATGCACAACATGCATCATAGTCACCAGGAAACACATATAATAAATTCAATGGGCATTAACTATTCATAGAGGAGAGGGCTTAGCAAGATATAACACAAGCGGAGAGCATTGAGGGTGGTGCAAACCTATGGTAGTAGATATGATGGAGCTCAAAATACTTTCATGAACTGCTTTGTGTAGAGATGTGGTCTACCATTCCTTGCCACAATCCAGTCATTTGCTACTATAGTATATGGGAGCCCCTTGGGAGAAGGTGACTCAAGTCCACTCTACACTATTGTAATGATTCTAGCTAGATAGTCATGGTGATTGAGTGAGTGTTTCTTTTACTCACTCTTGCTATGTTTATGGTTACCAATTCTTTATTGACCATGGGACGAGGGTTGGATGGCCAATGGAAACACTACCAATGTTGTTTGCAGTTTTTTTTAATGGTATAATTGTGGATTGTGGTGTCCTTAGTAGTAGGGATCCTCGAGGGTTAGTTTATAATATACTTAGATCCATGTTAGATGCAAGCACCAAAATGGACCCTGAACAAATCAATTTGTGTGCCTTTTGTCACACAAGATGCACATAATTAAAGTCAAAATATATCATTTTTCAACCAACATGGACAAATGTGTGTGGCAGAGGCGCGTTGCTAGATTTTCATGGGCCATTGACAATCATAAAATAGTAGGTCTATGAAATGTGTTGAAAACTATAAAGCTATGTGTGACTCTATAAAATTTCCTATGTATAGAGCCCCTTACATTGTTTCTAATAAGTAGAGGGCCTTCTAAAGTAAAAGGGCTTCCCATGTGTTGTGTGCTCCCATCTACCAATTTGCAACCAATTAGTGCTCCTTGCTATTGGATTATTATGCAGAATGCCCCATCAGACTCTCTTTCTCTCTCTCTCTCTCTCTCTCTCTCTCTCTCTCTCTCTCTCTCTCTCTCTCTCTCTCTCTCTCTCTCTCTCTCTCTGGTAGCATGTGTCTCTATTACTTCTTTGACAAGAGGGAAAAGATAGTGCTATTGAGATACACACTTTGTCTTTTCCACATATACTTTTTCTTTGCATTCATATATTGGTGTAAGATGTCTTCTCACAACCTTTGTCCCCATTTGCAACCAAGCTAGCTTTGTTTCTGCGTTCTTATATAATCCAATGCAATCATCTATGCTTGCATCTTAAGAGGATGTGGAATCTAGCAAGATGTTGATAAAAGCAAAGAATTACATGATGAGGTTCTTAGTCTTGGTCTCTTGAAAGAAGTCTTGGTCTCTTGAAAGAAAATGAAATCATTCTTGGGATTGCTTTCTCTATGCCAAGGTTGTAGGATACATACATATAATTGTGACAAGGGTTAACTTCAGACACACTTGCAAGTTGGTCATGCACATAAAGTGTAATGTATTTTGGACTACTTCAATGCTATTTCTTGGATGTACTTATGTGTAGGGTATGTACAACATGGACATGATAGAGAATCTATGTATTGATGCAAAACGAGGGCCCATATATGATGCTTGCATCATTTGTGAACCTATGCATGATGTGATTATTGGTCAGCATCAATGCTTTTGTCCACATGCATGTCAGTGTTTGTTGAGTTCCCTGCTTGCAATGTGGTCTCTTGAAATGCAATGTTTGAATGACTTGCCCAATAAGGGCAAGGCCAAGCATTATTGGATGAATATGTATTGATGCTTAGGAAACATGCTTTTCGGTATGTATGCACTTTGTAGTGTATCTTGGAGTGCTATCTATTGATGATATTCATTTTTGGATGGCACAAAAAACTTTCTATCCTAACCTCATAGAATATGATGAGGGTTGTTTAAATATGATTAGAGTATGCTTGCATCTTAATGACATGCGTGGCATTATGAAAGAATTGAGAAAAGACTATTGTGGCATTATGAAAGAACTAAGAAAATACTGTTGTGCTGTTGTGTTAAGTGAGAACAATTAAGAGAAAAATTTTCGGTTATTTTTGTTCAAACCAAATGAGTAAGAGAGAGTGAACGTCTTTTTCTCAAGGAAATACAGAGAGGCAAACCTCTGCAATGCACACTATGGCATCAAATATATCCACTGCCTAACCCAACACATATTTGACAGATGAAGGGTTCAGTAAACTGGCGTCTTTATGATCAATTATTTCAAAAAATTTGTTTTAGAAAAAGTCCAATGGCACTTCATAAGACTAATGTATTCCTTTTCAAAGAATAAAGTAATGTTTGAGTATCCTCTTTCGCTCTGTGTGTGTGTGTGTGTGTGTGTGTGAGAGAGAGAGAGAGAGAGAGAGAGAGAGAGAGAGAGAGAGAGAGAGAGAGAATTCATACATTAGCTTTTGGATAACACAAAATTCATTTTTTGTGCAACTTCAAGGGCAAGGTTTGTGGTATTGCATTTGGCATACTCCATTCTATATGCATCTTCAAATTGTTATAGTTTATACACCAAGTTCATGGTGATTATACACCCTATCTACAGACCCTAAAAGCATTGGTTGAGATTTAGGTTGTAGCTTCATACTTCAAAAATGAAATAAAAACAAGTTAAACAGATGGATGGCTCTTCATTGGGGGTTATCTTCTGAGAGTTTCTAAATGCCTTCTCCTCCCTCCTACATAAGATTTCACTATTGATAGTTAGATGGAGTATTGTATTAGAGCTTTAGAGAGAGATCAAATTTGATAAAGAAGCAATAAAGATAATATAATTGACACTTCATTGTGTATGCAAAAGAATGTTTTCACCTTGAGTTAGGGAGAGGGAGAAGAGGGCTAAAATTGGACATTGCCTCTTCTTGGCCGCAGCAACGCGCGGGTCACATACTAGTTTGCTTATAGTTGGAAATTAGACGTTTGCAGATCAAAGCAGATGCCTTGTTGGTAGTGAAGCAAGTATTGGGAGTATGGGAGAAAAAGCTAGATGCTTGCCAAACAAATTGACCCAAAATCGTTACCACATAGTATTTGCATTTGTACTCGGGAGTTGCACAATGCTCAAATCATTTTTAGAACCCTCATGCGTGAGTAAAATAAGATGCAACCAGCAATTACTCTGCCGCAGGGGCGATGAAGCTCGCTGTGGGCAAGGGCTTTGGACACAACAAGAAGCGGCCTTACATTGCTTTCTCTCGCTATCATCACCGTGCTTCTCCGAAACCCAGCGAGCTTTTGCAAGAGTGCCCCCACGATAGAAGTGCTCTCTCTCTCTCTCTCTCTCTCTCTCTCTCTCTCTCTCTCTCTAAAACACACACACACACACACACACACACACACACACACACACACATATATTGCAAAAATGTGGAATTTCTCGTATTTTAAGGGCGTATGTAGAACTCACGTGTGTATGCAACAGTGAGCATTTGCTAATGGGAATAATTTGAGTTCTCAATCTAGTTATGTGCACTGGCAGGGTTTCAAATCAACGCTGCAGGCAAAGGGAGCATTTCACTTAATTCTACGCTTTTACTCAGAAGAAACTTTCATGCCACAGGTATTCAAGTTCAACTCTCATTTTTCCACTGAATGATGTCCATTAGCCAGGCTGCTAGAAGTTGAGAAATTACATATCAATGGGCTTGCAGGAGTTTGGAGTATGAAAAGCAGAGATTATTATGAAGTTCTTGGAGTAAATAGAAGAGCTAGCCAGGCTGACATAAAAAAGGCATACTATGCGGTAAGTGCACGGCATCATCATTGTACAATTTGAATGTTTTTGCAAGTTTGAAGTGAGTATTCATGGTTGCACAGTTGGCTAAGAAGCACCATCCCGACATGAATAAGGACAATCCATATGCAGAGAAAAAGTTTCAAGAGGTTCAAAAGGCATATGAAGTAAGCAGACCTGATTTTACCTCTGTTTCAAAACCGTTGAAGTAGAAGCATGACCTTTATTCCTCATCTTTCTGAATGGTTTTAGGCTTTGAAGGATGAGGGGAAACGGGCTTTGTATGACCAGGTGAGCATAGCAAGAAAACTCAAGGGCGTGTTTGTAGAGTTCTTACTATGAAATATATAATGCTAAAGTATTTTCAAAGTGGAAGGAGAGGATTACTTAGTACTCCTTGCCTCATTTGTTGGTACCGACATTGCAAGGGTACACTTGCTTGGCTTAATGCATAGTAATATTGTCCTTCTGATTGCTTATCTTGAGTGAATTTGGGTTGCAAACTTGTTGTTCAGGTAGGTCGTGAGTCATTTGAGCAAATGGATTCAGGTGGTGGACAGGGACATGGAGACGACAGTGGTTTCAGTGGTTTTGGTGGCTTTGAAGGATTTGGTTTTGGTGGATTTGAGGATGTAAGTTTTCGGAACAGTATTTGATTGTTAGCTGTTTATTTGCTTGAAGCAAAATTGTTCTTTTGCTAACGGGTATATGAGAGAGAGAGAGAGAGAGAGAGAGAGAGAGAGAGAGAGAGAGAGAGAGAGAGATAGATTTAATTATCGTCCACGAAGGTCAGATATGACCCATGGGACCAAAACAAAAACATTACATCTGTGTTTTCGGGGTGGAGGCGTTAGATACATATCAGTTAGGGACTGAGGGTCCATTAGGGGTAAAGGAAAAGGAAAGGATACAAGACAAAAAACAAAACCTAGGGGGGGTCAGGTAGAGGGGGAGCGGGCTTGGGAGTTCGAAACTCTTGAATGATGGCTTTACCGCCACGGTAGACTGCCCATTTACCTTGTTTACGAGCTTCATGCATCTTTTTGAGTTGGCTTGCTTTGTGCTTGAGTTGGTTTGTAGTCAATTCCTCGGCAATCCAAAGCTTTGTCCCTTTGAGGTGATATGATTGGTGCAGCAACCTCGTCTGTTCTTCTTTGTTCTTGAAAGTGAGGATGCACTGTCCAAGAGGCACATGCCTATGTGTGTCGTTGATCCAAGAGACAGTGTCGGGCTCAATGTTGATTGGTTGAAGAATGTCGTTGAGCTTGAGGATGGATTCTTCGAGGGAATCCTCCTCGGTGCACCATGGTGAGGAGAGTCCTCCAATCCTAATTTTGAGGGCAAGGGATTCTTGTATCCGGCATTCTTGTAAGGCTGCTTGTATGTCGTTCTCAATCTTCTTATGTGATGCCTCATTGGCTTCTTTCTGAGTTGTCTTGACAGTCTCGATGAGAAAAGCTTCAACTTCGAGTTTTTTTGCGAGCAAAGTTTCACTCTTCGTTGCTTTTGTATCCTTGAGCTTACACAAACGTTTTTTCAGCTCGGCATTTTCCAAAGCAAGTTCTTGGATCTGAATCTCTAGGGCCGTGATCCGTGCATCTTGGCGAGCGGCGAGATCTTTCCTAGGCGCAGCTGCCACAGCAAGAAAACTCTTGCGTGTGTCAGAGGTCGGTGTATTGAAAGAAGTCATGATTGAGAAATCTTCGATCTGTTGTGCAAGAGCCTTTGTCTGTGGCTAATTACTGTCACCGAAGCAATCAAATGTTTACTCTCGAAGAGCAAACAAATGCTTACTGTCGAAGACCAAACAAAATTGAATGGTCAGTGTAGAGAGCAAACAAACGCTCACTGTCAAACAAATGCTCACTCAGCAAATGTTCACTGTCAAAGCTTTGTACTTCTTGAGGTCGGCTTCAGTGCTTACTGTCACACGAACCAGAACGAACTCGTTGTTGACAGAGCTCTGTATTTGAAGAAAACTTGCTTTGTCAGGTTTCTCGACTGTCGGGCAGGCAGAGGCAGGAACCAGAGTCAACTCACTGTTGACAGAGTTCTGTACTTGACAATACTTGCTTTGTACTTCTTGAGATCTGCAGGCGGTAGGTTTCTCGACTGTTGGGCAGAGGCCGAAACCAGAGCTAGCGCACCTTGGCAGCCCGACCGAGAGAGAGAGAGAGAGAGAGAGAGAGAGAGAGAGAGAGAGAGAGAGAGAGAGAGAGAGAGAGAGAGAGAGAGAGAGAGAGAGAGAGAGAGAGAGAGCAGATCCTAAACATACTAATTTGCTTCAAAAATCTTACAATAGGTGGAACCTTCTTAGCACCATCAATGATCTCAATGGCGCCTTCCCCGTAGACATAAACACTTCGTTGTTGTAGGCAAACTCCACCAAGGAAAAAAATTCTCCCGTTGAGCTTTCTGATTGGAGATGTAATACTTAAACAAGTCTAGAACTACTGAATTTGCAATCTCTAATTGCCCATCTTCCGATGAACTAAAGGAATTAGATGCAAGTTCATCTGAGGATTCCGGAGAAGAAAGGGGACTAGATTATAGTGCATCTCAAGGTTCCGATGATTGAGACTGATGTGCCAATGGACAAGGGAAGCTACCCACAAGTCCCATGGAACCTAGAAAGAGAGGAAAGGGAAAGCAGTTGGTAGATCAGAGAATGCCCTAGATCCAGACTGAGATGCCAAGGACAGGGATGCCAGAAGGGCCAATAGGTCAAAGGGCACGAGAAAAGAACAAAAAGGTAAGCCTTAGCTAGGTCCACCAAATAATTTGGTCAAGGGTACTTTTTGGCCCTCGATGCTAGTGTTGAAAGGAAGAGAACCTCGCAAATTCTCTTCAGAGAGAGCTGGGCCTTAAGCTTCTGGGTCTCTAGCCTTCTCGTTCTTCAACATTGTCTTTCTTGCCCTGCAATTGACTACGACGTTGTTCTTGTGGTATCAGGGGATTCCCAAAAGGACATCACATCCTTCCAAAGGCATGATGCAAAGTCCTTGTGCCCTACATACCCCTGACAATGCAACCGAAGTTTGCCTATGACAGGTGTAACGGCAACCTCCCATCCTGGTGCCGCTAGAACTACCTCCATCGGTGGTCCCATTTCCTTTGGCGTAATTCCAAATGTGTAGCGGAAGTGAATATGCGAGTGGATGTGCAATCACCAAACAAAGTGAACGAACACCGAGAGTGCAAGTGAATGAGAGTGCTAAGGAGAGAAAGAGAAGATACGACACCAGATAAGTTTTCAAACCCCCCCTTTGAGGGCCCTCTCTAGGCCCCTCTCTCTATGGCTAGAGAGGTACTTTCTTGGATTGTACAAAAGGGATGGTACAATGCTTCTAAATGCTATGATGCTAAATGAAGGCTATATCAACGACGATGGCGATGGCAGTGATGACGACGGTGTCGACGACGATGCTATGGCTGAAAATTGCAAGGGAATAAAATGCTGGCTGTTCCGACCCGAATCTGCAACTAAATCGCTGATAATGTTCTGCTGAAAACGCTGGTGAAGGTCTACTGGCAATAGGCTGAAAACAGTGATTGACAGAGTTTCCAAAAACGCCAACTTGCTGATGCTTTGTTTGCTGTGGAGGAAAATGCTAGAGTGCCTGCTGAATCTGATGCCTGTGCTCTCTTCTTCTCTCTCACCTTCTCCATGCGCCAAGGGCCTGCCTATATAGCTTTCCCAAGCTGGGCTAATCAGTTTCCCCTTCAGCCCACCATTTGGTTTATTATTAATAAGTGCAAAAGTCACTTATTAAGTTATAAGAGGTGGTTCACATGCTGTTAAAAATGAGTGCTCATGCAATGGATTATGCACATGCTGGGTACTGGGTAATCATGCTAATGATCATGGTTGTGAAATCAGAGGGTATGCAACTACTCTAAGTGCCTGGACATGCACGGCCCGTGAACAGGCTCACAAAAGTGCCAGAACACTTCCTAGGCTGTCCTAAAGCCTAGAATTGGGAGTTAGCTTGTCCACATGCACATAGGGTTAGATGAGCACGTGACATCCCCCCTTTTTCAAGGAGAGGTTGAAACCGGCCAGTGGGGCGGTGGACGTTGGCTTTCACCCGGAATTCTTTACTTTAGACACACTCACAGGGCACTTTGCAAAGAGAACCTGCGACGGGAATTAACACTTAAGTACACACACGGCTCGGAAGCTAGAATGCTCCAAGCAGACGCCGACAACTTGTAGGTCCCAAAATTGGCGCCCCTTTCGGTATTTCTTTATTCTTTGAGAGGGAAAATTACAAAGTAAGGTACTGGGAATCCTTTACCTGTATCACACTAGATACTACTTGATTTGGCCAAATTTCGGCAGCATAACAACCCCAAAACTCGCGCGAAATCAATTCCTGTCACAAAGTGATGACGTGGCGGACAGCAGAAACCCTAATTTCTGCCAGAAACCCTAAAATTCCTGCAAACCCTAATTTTTGCCAAAAACCCTAAATTCCGGAAATCGCGGAGGCGGATTATTATTATTATTATTATTATTATTTTTTTTTGGAAAATGATGAGCGACGCGAATTTTGCTTTTGCTTTTTTTTATAAAAAAAAAGAGAAAAGACTCTCTAAGAGAGAGAGAGAACTGATGCTTTTGATTTTAAAAGCTTTTGGGGCTCTGCTTTTGGGCATCCCTTGTAACCTTTAAATTAGTGGTGAGGGCCTCACTTCTCAGAGCATCTGGACGCAGAGTCTGAGAGTGAAACCCTAACCGCTCTCTTGTACTTTGATGATTGATTAATACAAAAAGAAATACCGAAAGGGGCGCCAGTCTTTGGGGCCAATATCTCTAGGCACGGAACTCCGCCGGGCCAGTGCAAATCTATTGTGATCTGTGAATTGTTTTGAAGTGGTTATTTGGTGCTGTCGCGGTTGATTCTTGACTTGGAGTGTCCAAGTTTGTTACAGTGGTATCAGAGCACGGCCGATTTCTCTTCTACGGGAAATCCGATCCCCGAATTTTTTTTCCGCGGCACCTATGGCTTCAGGCAATGATCAGTCGACTCCCTCTGCATCTGGAGATGCGGGCTGGGATCACAACGAAGATTCAGGCAGAGAGTATGGCCCGCCTCGGCCTACTCAGGCGGAGCAAAGAGAGAGGGAGCGTCGTCAATTGATTGGTGATGCAACAAAGATGATGCTCAATTTTGCCAAGGACCCGAAGATGGCAAAATATATGAACCAGACCTCTTTGGAAGAGGTACAGATGGAGTGGCAGAGAACCACAACACCACTCCCGAAACCCGCTCTCAAGAAACCTTCTGCCTCCAAGAAATATACGGAGAAGGAACTGGAGAACGTGGTTGATGCACGGATTGCTCAGCTTTTCGACGTGCAAAAGAAAGGCAAAAAGCACGGCAAAAAAGCAGAACAAAGGCACTGACTTCCCGGGATATTTGGGTCGTCAGTCGACATTCGACAAAGCAAAGAAACGGAAGAAGCGTGTTCGATTTGAAGGAGTACCCAGTTCTTCTTCTTCTTCTTCTGACAAGTCTTCTAGCTCCTCGGATTAGAGCGAAGAAGACAGAAAAAAAGCAAAAAGCGAAGCAAGACACAAAGCTTCGGAACGGGCAAGAAAAAGGCAAAGAAGGCTACATCTCGCCCAGAGACTGACAGTTCTACTGAGGACTCGTCTACAGACAGCTCAGATTCCGATGACGGAAAGTTTTATGCGAACAAGAAGAATTTTTACAAAGCCAACCAGTATGACTTTCTCGAAGATAAAAGCAAGAAAGTCCGAGAGTTTAAGGAAGGTGGCCACTCGATCAAGTTTGATACTTTTCAGGATACTCAGATGCTTCGAAGGCTTTGTCTTTTATACAGCAGTTTGACATCGCTTTCGCGGGAGGACGCTATTCAGAGCACTCCAAGATTCGGAGAGCTGCCTCTTACTTTGAGGGGAATGCTCGTACTTGGTGGTCCACGCTTCTATTAAGCAAGACTGTGCCAGTTACATGGCTGAAATTCAAGAGGCTTTTTATTTCTTCTTGGTTGACTCAAGAGTTTGAGCGAGATATACGAGCTGCTTGGAACCATCTCCGGATGACCAAGAGCGATACAGTGAATTCTTATTGTGAAAGATTCTGGAGCTCTTTTCTACCCGCCTCTTCATTCAAGAAGATCTCGTTCAGAGAACAAATTGAGCGGTTTACCTTGGGTCTACCTACAGAGATCCGAGATCACTGCTTGGAACAGAAGTCAGCTTCTATTGAGGAGTTGATGAGTCATGCGAAGCGGGGCTTTGCCATTCACTTTGGCAGTCTGACCTACCCCACAGATGAGACCATGACACAACGAGCCGAACAGACTTCTGGGAATGAAAGTAGAATGAAAAAGAGCAACCCAGAGAAAAAAAAAGGATGCACGACCCAAGCTTACTCCTGAGGAGAGAGCTCGCTTCATCAGAGAGGGGAAGTGCTTTGGATGCGGGAAACATGGACATATTTCCGCAAAGTGCCCTGATAAGGCACAGAAAGAACAGAATGATAAAGACGACGACAGGTCTGAGAGTTCGAGAGCAGCTGAGGAATGTGGCAGAAAAGGCAGATAGAAAAGCAGAACTGGTACCACATGGCGTGGGACTTGCACCGAATCAAATGAATGAAAGTACAAACTTTGCCGTTTTTTTTTGGGGCAAAGTGAAGGATGTAGAAGCTCTTTTGAAGGAGCCAAGGCCAACTTCTTTTCACTTGGAATTGGCGGCTCGATTTGGAACTGCGCCCGACAGACTGACGCCACTGGCGGAGGTAGTTCGACTAGCACCCGGATGGGATGTTGCCATTACACCGAGCATTGGCAAACTTCGTTTGCAATGACAGGGGTGTTCAGGGCACGTGAGTGACGTTCTACTCGGGATCCCTTGGTACCACAAGAACTACGCCGTGGTTGACTACCGGGCCGAGAAAGCGACTTTGATAAATGAAGGGCTTAGAGATTGTACTTGATGAACTTCAGTTTTCTTACTCATTCTTTTGGGAGAACTGAACCATGGATAAAAGTTGAATATGTTTTGACCTGAAGAAAAGAACGCCAAGATTTTTTTTTTCTCCACGCTCATGCCGATTGCTTTTGAGAGGGCCTGAAGATCATACCATTGATCTGATATCTGGAAGCACACCACCGAATCGGCCACCTTATTGTGTGAGCCGAGTACAGAATGAAAAGATTATGAACTCAGTGAAAGACCTCTTGGACAAGGGTCTTGTCCAGCTTAGTACTTCACCGTATTGCTCTCCAGTGTTGTTGATTTTGAAGAAAGACAGATCTTGGAGAATGTGCATCGATTATAGCACTCTCAACGAAATCACCATCAAGAACAGATTTCCGATTCCTAGGATCGATGATATACTCGACAGGTTACAGGGATCCTCGTGCTTTAGCAGGATTGACTTGAAGAGTGGATATCATCAGATCAGGATAGCGCCAGGAGATGTCTACAAGACAGCTTTTCGGACGACTTTTGGGTTATTTGAGTTTTTGGTGATGCCTTTTGGCTTAACCAATGCTCCTGCGACATTTAACCGGATGATGGACAGGATTTTTCGAGAGTACAGGCTATTTGTTGGCACTTTCTTTGACGACATCATTGTTTTCTCGAAGAATGAGGCAGAACACAGAGATCATCTGCTTCAAGTCTTTTAGGCATTACGAGATCACACGCTAGTGATTAATGCAAAGAAAAGTGAATTTTTTTCCTACCATGGATACACTTTTTGGGACACATTGTGTCAGCAACACAACAGGAGTGCAAATGGACCCGGCCAAGATAGAGACTATCCGTGATTGGCTCGATTTGAGGAATGTCCATGAAGTTAGAAGCTTCTTGGGACTATGTTCATACTACAGGCGGTTCATACGAAAGTTTGCAGAGGTTGCTTCCCCTTTGCATATCTTGACACAGAAAGGAGTACC